>NC_080549.1:25388852-25691034 GCF_028640845.1 Ahaetulla prasina | reverse complement strand
CCATTCTCCAAAGCACCTGAGGCAGGACAAGAAATAACAGGTGGAAGATCATTAACGGACATCCAACCTAGAACTAAGCAGAAATTTCTTGACAGTGAGAACAATTAATCAGTAGAAGGCTTACCTCCAGAAGTTGTGGGTGCTCCATCAACAGAGCTTTTCAAGAAGAGATTAGGCAAACATTTGTCAGGAATGGTGCAGAATTTTCTGGTCAAGCGGAGGGTTGGATTAGAAGTCTTCCAGGATCCCTTCCAATCCTATGATTCTATAATAATTTGGGTGTTCTAAAATGCAAAATGGCAATTTATTCAATTAAAACATCTTCTGATTTCTCAATTTGGTCTGACTAACCTTAGGAACTTTTGAAACTACAAAATACAAAGATGAAATATTGTATCTTGTGACAATTCATATTTTTTTTCATGTTTAGTGGATACTTTGAATGTTTTAAAGCAGGGGTCCCCAACCTTGGCAACTTTAACTCCCAGAATTCCCCAGCCAGCAAAGCTCGATCGGTGTCCAATGCTTCTATGCCACTTAAAGAGTTTTAATGTGTGGCGTAGAAGCCTTTTAAATAAATACATTTGGATTTGTTCTATGGATTTGTAATCAAAATGCAAGTCTGACTCTCAGATGCCCTCAAACAAAATCCTACAGGATCATTATTTCTGAGGGAGCACCTATCAACAGGAGAGGTTATTTTCATCGGACACCTTAGAAATGACCTACAACCTTGTGTCTCAACCTTGACAACTTTAAGATGCATGGACTTCAATTCCCAGAATTTAACAGGATCCATGAGACTCACAACATTCTCTTCCCAGGACATACACTGCATATGATCCTCTTGCACTGTTTGTGAGTCTGGCGCCCAACAAGCAGGAGCCACAAGCAAATAGCAGATGTTTTCACTTCCTCATTCAACCTCTCTTGTTCCTGTTCTTTTAAAACTTTCTGCCTGGAGTCTCCAAAATGCTGCCTGCAAATCCATGTCGGGAGACACTTTCCTTGGCACTCACCAGGAGGGGGCAACAGTAACCTGCTGATAAATTGGTGCTTTATATTTGGTCCCAGGTACAACTCTTTTGAGACCAAGCCGGCTCTCCCCACAACCAATCATATGTTTTAAAATTCCAGTTGCGTCCACCAGGCCAAAACCTCTGATGATCCCTGACAAGGGTCATTTCTGTACAAACTTTCTCCACCTAAAAATCTACGGGGTGGGGGGAGCAGTCTATATAGAAAATGGTGTGTAAATTGTGCAGAATCAAAACCTTTCTTTTCTGATTCAGAACAAAGTACGTAGGGTAGATTATCTCCCATCAAACTTCAGCCAGCAAAACTTTCCACAGGCTGCGCATTCCTCCTGCTGCAGAAAGTCTGCCCTGCCCACCTTCAGGTTCCCTAGCTGCCCTCTCTGCCTTTCTCTGTAGGAGCCTGGTCCCCCCTCCCCTCACCTCCAGCCCCTACTAGTATATTTGGTGCTGCCACAGAAGTAGTTGCAACTTATCCAATACAAGAAAACCAGTGGTTCCTTTATTTCGAATCCAAGCTGATAGCATATTTCAGTCTTTGTTGGGCCAACTCTCCCTTCAGCTGGAGGGGTGTGGGAAGGCCAGGCCATTGTATTTCAGGCTTCCTGACCATGTGCTTTAATGCTTTTGAGACAGTTGAACCCCTTCCTTATGCCCAGAGTCTTTTTCAAACTACAGTAACTGAAGTAGACTGTATCCTGTTTAGAAGAGAAGGATCAACCAAGTCCGGGAAATGGCTCCTAGGGTGTTTTAGTGGCATCTACGTAGCTGTAAAAGTTCAGAAATTTCCTTTGGGAAATGGAAAGCCCACTTCAAGGAGAAGAAAAAGGGGCCCAGACTTTGGCAGAAAAAGTAGATGATAAGAGATGCAAATAAAATAGTAATAATTGAAGAGCATAAGGCAAAAAATATTAAAGGTATAAAAACAGTAAGAAGTTATATTCTAAGTCAAAAACTGGCCAGAGAAGGATTTGGGTCACTGGATCAAGTAGTAAAAGAGACACTATGGAATGATGCAGTTTGCAAAGAAACTAGATGAAACTGCTTTTATATTAACATCATATGAACCTGTATTGCTGTGGTGGCACGATGGTTAGAATCAGTGGTGAAATCCAATTTTTTTTACTACCGATTCCGTGGGCATGGCTTGGTGGGTGTGACAGGGGAAGGATAGTACAAAACCTCCATTCCCACCCCACTCCAGGGGAAGGATATTGCAAAACCTCCGTTCCGACCTCACTCCAGGGGGAAGGATATTGTAAGATCTCCATTCCCACCCCACTCTGGGGCCAGCCAGAGGTGCTATTTGCTGGATCTCTGAACTGCTCAAAATTTCCGCTACCGGTTCTCCAGAACCAGTCAGAACCTGCTGGATTTCACCCCTGGTTAGAATGCAGCACTGCAGGCTACTTCAGCAGTTCGATTCTCATTCACTCAAGGTTGACTCATCCTTCCATCCTTCTGAGGTCAATAAACTGAGGACCCAGATTGTTGGGGGCAAGATGCTGACTCTATAAACCACTTAGAGAGGGCTGTAAAACACTGTGAAGCGGAAGTCTAAGTGCTATTGCTAGTGCCTTTCTCAAGGAGGCAAGCAAACAGTAGTAATAAAATTTTCCAGATGTCTTTAGAAACTACCCAGCAACAAATTGCCAGTTGGATGCGATCCAATTCTTAAATAATTCAAAGTCTGATGATGTAGCAAAAATAAAAAATGATGTCCTTCAAACTGGATGCACATTTTAGAAAGGAGACCCAGGAAAATATAGACAAATCAAATGTCTGTTCCAGATAAATTGATGAAATTCTGATTACATAAAAAAAAAAAACTACTCTAAACCCAGAAGTTCTGCTGAAGGAAAATCACCATGTCTTCCATAAAAATAAATCGTCCCTCTCCAATCTTTCAGATTCCAGATCAAGATCACGTGAAGTGTTAGTACCACTTTATATGGTCTTGCTAAGGCCACACTTGGAATACTGCATTTTGGTTGCCATGAAGTAAAAAAGATATTGAGACTGTGGAAAGAATGCAGAGAAGAGCAACAAAGATTATTAGGGGACTGGAAGCTAAATCATATCAAGAACAGTTGCTGGAATTGAGTATGTCTAGTTTAATGAAAAGAAGGACTAGGAGTGATAACAGTGTTCGAATATTTGAGGGGCTGCCACAAAGAAGAGGGTTCAACCTATTTTCCAAAGCATCAGAAGACAAGACAAGAAGCAATGGATGGAAACTAATCAAGGAGAAAAACAACCTGGCATTAAGGAAAAATTTTCTGACAGTTAGAACAACTTGCCTCCAGAAATTGTGGGTGTTCCAAAATCAGAATTTTTAAAGAGGAGACTGGACAACCATTTCTCTGAATGGTTTAGGGTCTCCTGCTTGAACAGGGGGTTGGACTAGAAGACCTGCAATGTCCCTTCCAACTCCGTTATTCTGTTAAGAGGCATGTGTTCATCAAAGACTCTTAAGTAACCTTGACAACCATGGGATAAGAGGATGTGTTCCTGTATAGATTGTTGATAAACACAAAGCAAAGAGTAAGATAACTGGGCAATTTTTCTCGATGGAGGAGTGGAATTCCTAAGGATCTATTTTGGAACATTGTGATGGTCAGTAATCTGGATAATTTAAAGGAGTATTGGTTAAATGCATGGAGGACAGCTCTATCAAGTGTCCTCTACTCATGTAAACTCAGTATTCCCTCCCGACCAGGGCCAGTATGGCCCCTAAACCAGAGGCAGGAGAGAAGTATGACCAACTCCTCTCCACATCATTAGCTGCTGTGAGAAGCCGTAAGTTAATTAAGTTGGGTTTTGCTCAGATCCAGCTCATGTTTCTGTTCTTAGGATGGCTCAATTATCTTACACTACTTTTCAGAATCGTATTACTCTGTTTAATTCTATTTTTAAAAAAAGAAAGAAAAAGGAAAAAAATCACCCTCCTCTGCCCAGTTTAGCCAAGAGAATTTATAATAGACATCCAGGAATGTGAAAAGTAATGACCACCTTTTGGGATCCAACTCAAAATAATCAGCAATAGAAACTGTCATTGGAGTCAGTAACACAAATGCAGCAATATTTGTTCCGTTTTGCTTTCATCCAACAATACTCAATGGGTTCAATTCTGTTGGTTCAATCAACCAGAGGCTGCTTAAGCTAACCCTGAATTAAGTGTGTTTTCTATGGCATTCATTGCATGATTTACTGTCACCTTTAGAGAGATCAAGGGTCCATCCACCAATTCCTAAGGCAGGGAGGGGGGTAGTTTCTTATGAGTCCCAGGTGATTAAAGGTAACACAAAGGCTGTGTCTTTGATGGTAATTCAGTAGTGAACATACTGCTGAATCCCAAGTCTTTTCATTCGGGCAATCTGTTGCCATTTCCATCATGAATGGCAAAGGAAGTCATTGCAAAGGATGAAGCCCTGCATGGTTTTTGTTTTCCCGTATGTTTTAAATAGGATTGGAATAGGATTGAAAACTATGCCTTCTTTTGATCTCACTGTGCTCTGCCAGGATGCAACATATGGTTTCAAAAATAAATGATGTCTTATCATGAACTGAGCTGCATATTGTAAAGGGTAGCCAATTCTTATAGAAATTATGTCACCAAGAAGGATCAAAGCAGGTGGGAGGGGGGACACCTTTGCAAGGACAAGGTGCAGGCACTTTTATCCCTGGCACCTCGTTACAGGCTTTGGGAGTAGACCTCACCTGGAGATCCTCTGGAAAGCATACACTGGTTTGGAGTGATCAATCTCACCCTCTTCTTCCTCCTGCTCCTCCTCAAAAGAGGCAAATTTAATCTGAGAAAAAGAGAGCGTGAGAGAGCTAGGGGGGAGCTTATACTTGAGGCAGATGGACTGTGTGGATTGGATCAAAATGCACTTTTGTTTTCATGTTGCATAGTATCCAGTGGGATTAAGAAGAAGACTCTCTTTGGGCATTCAGGGCTTTGATCATAAATTTGAGAGAGATGAGTATCTCTCGGAAGGTTCTAAAGCTCAGACTGCAGAATAATCCAACATGTTGGTTCCCTCTTTGATAATGAATTGAATGAATAGATAACAATATAGCCTTCCTGTGGTTTGCTAGGATTATTCAATTCCGACCACACAGGAAGTAGTTTTTTTTAAGGAGGAAGGAATGTGGCCCAACATATAACCAGAGAGCACAAAAATCCATAATAAATGTGATTTCTGGAATTATTAAAATAATTCCACTTCAAGATTTGTCAGACATTACAGAGAAGCCAAGAACAAGGGTTAATTTTTTTACGACCTAAGTCTCTAAATGAGTCTATTTTAGAAGAACACAAATCACCTATGGGATTCTTGGTGCTCTCAGAGTCTAGTTGCTTTCTTCCAGGCATTTCATGCACTGATATCAGTGCACTGATGATGTTACCTAGTTTGGTAGTGAAATGCCTGCAAGAAAACCACCAAGCTCAAAGAGCACCAAGAACCCCACAGTTCAATCCTTAGCTGCAAATATTCTCTTCTATTGGTACAAATCACATATTTTTCTCACTTTTTGCTCACTTTTCTCACTCTTGTTTATACCCCTCATTGTTGTCACAAATTCTTCTTTCTCAGTGATGATACGTAACACACCAACTGCTGATGGAGAATAGTCTTGTTGATGCTATCCACATTTCTGAGACTGAAGGCCTTCATGAGGGGTTTGAGGGGAAAAAATGGTTCTTTAATATAAGATTAAAAAGCCAGAGAGAGACAGAGATAATTCCTTGTCAAGAGTCTCTTAGGAGTCTCCCTTTTTCATTGGATGAAAATTTAACATTCAGACAGAGGATTTTTGGATATCAGAAACAGCCTGCCTGCATTATGTCTGCATAGAACCTTTTTTCCCATGGTCATC
The DNA here is from genome assembly GCF_028640845.1 of Ahaetulla prasina. NCBI lineage: Eukaryota > Metazoa > Chordata > Lepidosauria > Squamata > Colubridae > Ahaetulla > Ahaetulla prasina. The sequence goes on along the minus strand of NC_080549.1, from coordinate 25,685,116 downwards.
TGCGGGGAGAGAGAGCAGATTCAAATTGAGGAAAGAATGTGGACCCAACCTGATAGTGTTTTTGTAGAGGGTTAATTGAGCCAAGAATAAGGACATGCTGTCAGTTTCTGTAAAGAATCAGAAACTGCATTGGACTTGAGTCAGTTAATGAGAATATATGAAGGGCCAAGCCAAGCCTATCAATTGCCCCCAAAAAATCCCCAAAAAACACAACAACCCTACCCTGCGTCTGGGCTGGTATTTCTCACAGGAAATATGTGGTGGGCCTATTCAGAGGTGTTTGCTGGGACATTCTGGCTCCACTTGGAATTAATCAACTATAATCCTTTTGTGTAGATGCTAGAAACAGGGAGACAGGCATTTCTAACTTCCTACCATTGTGCGAAAGACAGCATGTCTACCTCTTAGAGCACAGGTGGGGAACCATGGCCCTTTTATGACTTGTGGACTTCAGCTCCCAGAATTCCTGAGCCAGCATGGCAGATAATCCCTCTTCTCCTGCAAAACTAACTAATTAACTAACTCAAGGAAAAAGAACAGAGAAGAAACTGCTTCTATTGGCCTATTCTCAACGAATCTAAGGCGCCCCTCCAATTTTGAAAGTAATCCCTTTGGAGAAAAGCCTAGTCTTTCTTCCAGGCAAATACAGTGTTTCATGTGTTTGAGGACATCTTACGGAGATGATAGGCAGACAGTGAAGGAATTCAGCCCTTCTGGGAACATGGGACTCCAGACTGCACAAGCCGCTGCTGCTGACTTCTCCTGGGCCCTGGCTCGAGAGAGAGCCTGGGAAGGTCCCTTCAGCACTTCTCGCAGCTCTTGGTCAGAGAAAGCGGGGAAGGGGCCAGAGAGGTCTAAGGAACAAGGAAGGGAGGAACCCTGTCATCGCCCCTGGGTTCCCCGGGATGGGCCTCGCCTAGGACTTGGATCTTGGGTGAGCTACTTCTGCCACTGCCACAGGCCAGTTACTCACTCTGGAGGGGAACCATCCCGGCCAGGAACCTTAGCCAGGATACGTGGTGGCAGAAGCAGCAGGGGTCGCTCCCGGGAGCCTCGCCCTGGCCTTTCCAGGACACCAGCTGCTCCCCCTTGCCCTCTGCCCCTTCCCTGCCGCCTGGCTTCTGCAGCTTCAGGCCAGGAGCTCCTGGAGCCCTCCTGGAGGCTGTGTTTCCACACAAGCCCTCTGGGCATCCCAGGGCGGCCCTGCGAGGAGTTGCTCTTGGTGGGGGTTTCCACGTGGGGGTGGGTCTGTGCATGGCATGTCACCCAACCGCTGCCCCCAAAAGAGGTATAAGGAATGCCCCCTCCCCTCCCCCGCAGGCGCCTTTTCCGCCCTTTCTTTTTGCCTGAGGAGCTGCCCTCGCGCTCAGTCACTCGTCTCTGGCGATGCTCTCCTCCACGGCGGGAAGGACCTCCAAGCTCAAGCCTTCGCTGCTGTGCACACCGGAGAAGGACACCATGGTGTGCAGGAGCATAAGGACCAGGACGCAGAGCCGGATTTTGCTGTGGCTGAGGCGAGACCCTGCAGAGACCGGCAGCAGAGACGGGGGAGGGTATTGGTGGTGATGGTAATACAGGTGATAGTGCTGCTTCTGTTCCTGCTGCTGCTGTTCCTTCTGCTGCTGCTGCTGCTGCTGCTCTTGCTGGTGATGGGGGGCTTCATGGCGGGGGCTGTGGAATGACTCCGACTTGGTGGATTTGCTGGAGGTGTTATAGCTGCGGTCCGGCTGGGGATCACAGGAGTCCCACTGCATGTCACAGCACTTCGCTTCTGGGTCAGGCAGCTGGTTCTCCAACAACCCTGGAAATACAAGGGCACAATAACTGTCTGTGGAATAGCCGCAGCACTTAGACTTACATACCGCTTTACAATGCTGGACAGCCCTCTCTAAGCGGTTTACAGAGTCAGCCTCTTCTTGCCCCCAACAAGCTGGCTCCTCGTTTTAACCACCTCAGAAGGATGGAGTCAACCTTGAGCCTGTTGAGATTCAAATTGCCGAATTGCTGGCAGCTGGCAGTCAGCAGAAGTAGCCTGCATTCTAACCACTGTGTCACCGTGGCTCATACAGAGAGTCTTTGACTTGTGACCACAATTGGCCCCAAAATTTCTGTTGTTAAGTGAATCACTTTACAATCTTTCTTGACACAGTTGTTAAATGAATCCCTGCAGTTGTTAAATTTGAAAAATGGTTGTTAAGTGAATCTGATTTCCCCATTGACTTTGCTCATCAGAAGGTCGCAAAAGGGGATCAAATGACCCTGGGACACTGCAACAGTCATAAATATGAACCAGCTGCTAAGCGTCTGAATTTTGACTACGTGATCATAGGATGCTGCAAGGATTGTAACTTTGAAAAACAGTCGTAAGTCCCATTTTCAACGCTCTTTTAATTTCGAACAATCGCGAAACGAACTGGAGGACATTCCCTCTTCTGCCTTCTGCAGCAGCCAAAATGTCCATCAGAGAAGTGTGAGGATAGAATATTACAGGTATTTCCTACGTGACTCCTAAACACCTCTAGAATAGAATATAGGTAGTCCTCGACTTACACTAACTTAGTGACCATTCCAAGTTACAACGGCACTGAAAAAAGTAACTTATGACCGTTTTTCATACTTATGACGGTTGCAGTATCCACAGGCATGTGATCAAAAATTGGCTGCTTAGCAACTGACTCATATTTATGATGGTTGCAGTGTCCCAGGGTCATGTGATCCCCTTTTGTCACCCGATGAGCAAAGTCAATTGGGGGAAGCCAGATTCACTTAACAATCGTGTTACTAAGTTAACCACCGCAGTGCTTCATTTAACAACTGTGGCAAGAAAGGTCATAAAATGCAGCAAAACTCACTTAACAAACTTCTCATTTAGCAAACATAGATGTTGGGCTCAATTGGCATTATAAGTCAAGGGCTTCCTCTATGAAATTCACTGCAGGGGCTGTTGGGTTTATCCTGTTTACCCTGCTCTTAAAAAAACTGTCTCCATGAGTTTAAACCAAGGGATCCAACCAAGACGCTTTTCTCTGTACTGCCCAGCATGCTGGGTTTATTAATTTGGGCCATTGTTTCCAAATCTGCTTTATTGCACTCTGTCCTTCTCTCCCTCCCTCCTTCTCAAACCCATTTTGTCAGCAACTGGGAAATATGAAATGAAATGAAATGAAAAGCAAGATGGTCCTTCAAACTATGGACACTCCTCAACATATGGACATTGTCCAATACAGACTTACAACAGTTCATTTAGTGACCATTTGAAGTTACAACAGCACTGAAAAAATGACTTCTGACTGTTCCTCATCCTTACAACCATTGCAGCCACCCTGTGGTCACGTGGTCAAAATTCAGATGCTTGGCAACCGGCTCATATTTATGACGCTTGCAGTGCCTTGCGGTTACCATCTGCAACCTTCTGACAAGAAAGGCCAATGGGGAACCAGATTCACTTAATAACCGTGTTACTAACGTAACAACTGCAGTGCTTCACTTAACAACTGTGGCAAGAACGGTTGTGAAATGGAGCAAAATTCACTTAACAACTATCTTGCTTAGCAACAGAAATTTGGGGCTCAGCTGCGGTAATGGAATCTGCTCCCATCCATACTGTCGAAAGTCGGGATGATGGTTGAGTGAATGGCTTCTTCTGGTCACCTGAGCTCCCCCAGGTAAGCGGTGCTATTTGAAAGCCAGGGAGGCCAAGGCCAGATGGAGGAAGGAGAACCAGAAGGACGCCGTCCCCTTCTTAGCATTAGCCTGAGCTCCCCCAGCATAAGCAGCGCTAGCAGGAAGCTAAGACGAGCAATGGAAGGAGAACCAGCTGCCTTTGTTCTCCTTGGCTGTGCCATGTGGCCTTTCACTTTCCCTATCCAAACATCCTGAGCTCTGGATATCTTTGGAAGGTGAGTGACCAAACAGTGACCAGTAGGGAGGGGGAACTGTGCAGAATCCAGTGGGGTGGCAAAGCAGGCCGAGTGCCTGTAGGTACCCAGCGGGACAGGATGGTGAGGGGGGGGGAAATAGGGGGTATGGGGTGCTGCACCGCCTGTCTCTGGTTGCCAGGGCGAATGACGGCAGCAGTGCTGCAGGCATCGTGACATTGAAACAGGGCTGTACGTAGCTTTTGGGGATCTGTTGTAACTTCGAATGGTCATTAAATGACCACCAGGAAGCGGTTACTTAACTGATACATGCCTCTCTCTTGCTTTAGGACAATGATCCCCAACTTGTGAGCGAAGGCCAACTACTGGGCCACGGCCGATTTACAACCAGGCCACGTGAGTGCACGCTGGCACATGTACACACATTCGCACCCCACTTGCACTCATGGGGGGGCCAGGGTGTGCACCTGTCACTCACAAAAAACCATCCCGTCTCCCCCCCCACCGTCCCACACTAGGCTAAAGCAGGGGTCCCTAACCTTGGCAACTTTAAGCCTGGTGGACTTCAACTCCCAGAATTCCTCCACCAGCTTTGCTTTGCTGGCTGGGGGATTCTGGGAGTTGAAGTCCACCAGGCTTAAAGTTGCCAAGGTTGGAGACCCCTGATCGATCTATCTATCTATCTATCTATCTATCTATCTATCTATCTATCTATCTATCTATCTATCTATCTATCTATCCATCCATCCCAGAGTTTCTCAATTGTGACAACTTGAAGAGGTGTGGACTCCACCCCCCAGAATTCCCCAGCCAGCTGTGCTGGCTGGAGAATTCTGGGAATTGAAGTCCATACCTCTTCAAGTTGTCACAATTGAGAAACACTGATCTATCCTATCTTGTCTATCTATCATCTATCTATCTATCTATCTATCTATCTATCTATCTATCTATCTATCTATCTATCTATTCTATCTAATTATCTATCTATCTTATCATCTAGCTTTGCTGGCTGGGGGATTTTGGGAGTTGAAGTCCTCCAGGCTTAAAGTTGCCAAGGTTGGAGACCCCTGATCGATCGATCTATCTATCTATCTGTCTGTCCGTCCGTCCGTCCGTCCGTCCGTCCGTCCATCCATCCATCCATCCATCCATCCATCCATCTATCTATCTATCTATCTATCTATCCATTCTATCTAATTTATCTATCTATCATCTAGCTTTGCTGGCTGGGGTATTCTGGGAGTTGAAGTCCTCCAGGCTTAAAGTTGCCAAGGTTGGGGACCCCTGATCTATCTATCTATCTATCTATCTATCTATCTATCTATCTATCTATCTATCTATCTATCTATCTATCTATCTATCTATCTATCTATCCTGTCTGTCTGTCTGTCTGTCTGTCTGTCTGTCTGTCTGTCTGTCTACCTACCTACCTACCTACCTACCTACCTACCTATCTACCTACCTACCTACCTATCTATCTATCTATCTATCTATCTATCTATCTATCTATCTATCTATCTATCTATCTATCTATTTATCTATCTATCTATCTATTCTATCTAATAATCTATCTATCTATCATCTAGCTTTGCTGGCTGGGGTATTCTGGGAGTTGAAGTCCTCCAGGCTTAAAGTTGCCAAGGTTGGGGGCCCCTGAGCTAAAGATTGGAGAATGCTGCTGTAGGAGATAGTTTGCAGCCCAGTTCCTGATATAAGTTGTGATATTATATAAGTGAAACATCTAAGTTACACAAGACTTTAGAAACCACAGCTATGTGACCCCTTGTAAAATACCTCAGACAGCCTTATCCTCTATGTTTATTACTGCAACAGAAATGGATTTGGCTCCTGAGATGAAAAATAAAATAAAAACCCGGCCAATTCATATTCTTGAGAGTATCACGACTACCCGCCATTCCCAGCTGACCTTCGCTATCTTTTTCCTACTGTGGATGAGGTACACCTGGCTGAGCAGGTAGTTCTTCCGGGAAAGAAAGGGGAAGCTGGGTGGTGGAGCAGAGGTAGCCAAAAGGGGAGGGAGCTGAAGAGGAGGTGAGCCCGGCAGGCCGTGAGAAGTGGGAGATGGTGGCCTATTGGCAGCACAGTCCTGCAATTGCCAGAACTGCCATTATTAAGAAGTGTGGTTGTGTGATGTTTCATCTAACAACTGTGTTTCTTAGTACAGGTAGTACTTGAATTTACAACCACAAATGAGCCCAGAATTTATAAATTTGTCATTTTACGACTTTTCTTGCCACGTTAAATGGATCGCTACAGTTGTTAAATTAGTAAAATTAAGTGAATCTGGCTTCCTCATTGACTTTTGCTGGTCAGATGGTCGCAAAAGGGGATTGCCTGAGCCCAGGACGCTGCAACCGTCATATAGATGAATCAATTGCCAAATGTCTGAATTCTGATCACGTGACCATTGGAGATCCTGCCATGGTTGTAAGTTTGGAAAATGGCCATAAGTCACTTTTTTCGGCGCCATTGTAACTTTGAACGGTCACTAAATGAACTGTTGTAAGTCGAGGACTACCTACAATGGAAACTTCAGTCCCCCCGGGGCTCGTTAAGCAAGAACAACCTGTACCTGGATGAAATCAGCTGCCTGGTGATTGGCCTTGTTCCCTGGCGCAGGTCCCAGAGTGCAGAGCCCCAACCTGCCTCCCCTTTCTTTGCAGGATTACCTTTATAAGTCAGCAGATAAATGCCAGCTATGCCAGCCTCTGGGAACTGGGCTCTCTGGGTGCTCCAGGCTCTCCCCATTTGCCCTCATCCCGCGAGGCAAAGGGAGGGACCTCCGTGCTCTCAAGTCCGCCTCCTCCTCTCTCAAGTCCGCCTCCAAGTCTTACCCGTACAGAGGAAGCCAGGCAACCCTCCGTAGACCAGTTCATCGTTGTCAGGCAACACAAAGGGGCACCTAGTCTCCACCTCCAGGCAGTATTGCTTGCATGGAATCCGGTGCTGGCACTGTAGTTGGGTCACATCAAAATACTCAGAGCACAGCCAAGCCTTGTAGACAGCCTACATGAAAGGAACAAGAGTCCAGAGGCAATAATACAGTAGCAAAAACACCCCCCGCCCACCCACCCCCCAAGAACCTGAATGGTCTCTGTTGGGATATATGGATAGTCCTCGACTTACAATAGCTCAATTAGGGACCGTTCAAAGTTACAATGGCACTGAAAAAAGTGACTGATGACCGCTTTTCACACTTACGACCATTGCAGCATCCCCATGGTCACGTGATCAAGATTCAGACGCTTGGCAACTGGCTCATACTTATGACGGTTGCAATGTCCCAGGGTCACGTGATCCTGCAACCTTCTGATGAGCAAAGTCAATGGGGGAAGCCAGTTTCACTTAACAACCATACTGCTTCCGGCAGCTTAATGAATGCAGTGATTCACTTCACAGCTGTGGCAAGAAAAGTGGGGCAAAACTCTCTTAACAGCTATCTTGCTTAGCAACAGAAATTTTGGGCTCAATTATGGTCGTAAGTCGAGGACTACCTATAGTCATGGACAACCTTAATTGTACATTGCCCTGCACAACTTTGCTGAACTGTTAGGAAGATAAGATAGATTGTTGGAAAATAATGTACCTTCAGCGAAAATTCTCAGTTTCTAAAAGAAACTCATGAATCCTGTGTAGGAACCCATTCTTTCCAAGCCCAGGTATGTCAGGTGGAGTAATTTGTGGGGACACCGGAATTTACTTTAACAGGAAATTATTGGGAGGAAGATAATCAGCATTGCTTAAGTTTGTCACGGGAGTACATGAAGTTGCTCACTTACTGGCCATTCCTCCAAGCGGCTACAGAAGAGAAATGAGAAGCAGGGCTGGACTTGTAGAAAGTTAAAACTCAAAAGTTACATAAGAGAGTTTCAAAGCCATGAGACTTGATATACAACACAAAGCAAAAACAAAAATCCTGACTTTGGTTTATTGTCATCATCTTGTTTCGTATGAATCTGTTGCAAGAGAACGGCACCATTAGTTGCAAGTCACTTCCTCGTCCCGTGGCAAGAGAGCCAGGCCACTACGTGACTTTCTCTTCAGCAAATCTACATCTCTCTTTATTTGCAGCAGAAAGATGCATTTGTTCTCTCCTGTCTTTTGCTGAGAAGCTCAAGATGGCACACAACAAATACCCCGCCATCCCCACTCCCACTACGAGCTAAGTTGGGCTGGCGGAGAACTGCCTCAAAGCTTCCTGCCAGGGAGCTTCCAGGGCTGAGGTGGAGGGGGAGACCAAACCTGGCTCTCTTTGCTACTAGCCCAGTCCCTTCACCACAGGGCAACCCTGGCTGCTGCTGTTGCTGCCGCTCTTGCAAGACGCCGCCGAGTGAGGGTCCTGTCTCTCACCTCCTCCACTCCAGAGCTACAGCCAGCTACAGAGGTCTTCCTCATCTCCGTGTTTCTGCTTTCAGCTGTTGCAGGCAACCCTGCTGCTCATCAAAGGTCATCAGACACTTTCCTCTGTGGCATTTGGATTGGCCTGATCCCAGGCTACTGGAAACAACAGTAGACCAGGACCTCTATAAAATGACCTAACTTGTTCACCTAGGTGGAAAGAAATGTGCTGGCTGGGGCACTTTTTTTTAATGTGGGTCAGCTATACAAGTTCTACCAAGTTCACAGAACAAACAATGTATGTCCTAACAGACGGTTAACCTCCTGCCTTGATCATCAATTAAAGCCTTCCTGTTTCCTGAGCCCTAGTCCATGTTAAAGCCAGCAATTGGATATTTTTTCAAGAAATCCATCATTGACTTCTTATATTGTCCCACATTGCAATTGTCTAGTTAGTACATACCACCTACTGGTCTCCTGACCCAGATAGAGACCAGCTTTCAGGAGAAAGCAAATTATATTAACATAATAATATAAACATAATCAAGAAGAGGGCCGTGAAAATATTTACAGATCCCTCACATCTAGGACATAAACTGTTTCAACTCCTACCCTCAAAATGACGCTATAGAGCACTGTACAACACAACAACTAGACACAAGAACAGTTTTTTCCCGAAGGCCATCACTCTGCTAAACAAATAATTCCCTCAACACTGTCAAACTATTTACTAAATCTGCACTACTATTAATCTTCTCATCGTTCCCATCACCAATCTCTTTCCACTTATGACTGTATGACTGTAACTTTGTTGCTGGCAATCCTTATGATTTATATTGATATATTGACCATCAATTGTGTTGTAAATGTTGTACCTTGATGAACGTATCTTTTCTTTTATGTACACTGAGAGCATATGCACCAAGACAAATTCCTTGTGTGTCCAATCACACTTGGCCAATAAGAATTCTATTCTATTCTATTCTAATGGACTAGTGCAGGGACTCAAGGAAAACACATTACATTCCCCCCCCTCTGCCCCACTGATGCCGGAAAAGTTAAGGGCTGCTGGTTTAGACCCCTCCTCGCCTTTTAGCCAGGAGTCAATCTTCAAAAGCATGGCTGGGTGATTTGCAACATCCAGGAAAGTGCAGACAGCTACAAATTGGCCGCATTCACATTACTCTCCACCCACCCGTCCTGACATACACAAACACCGGTCCCTGGCTGAAGATTTGAAAATACCACTAAAATACTAACTGCTTTTCAAGATTGTATATAGTGCTCCATGATACAAAAATGAAACGTCTGCAAGAAAACAAGGAAGCTCAAAGACCACCAAGGACCCCTGATGTAAAATTTACCAAATGCTCTTGTATGTTGGATTTGAAAATGTTGCACCAGTGTTTGAGGGGTTGCTGAGCTCCACAATAAACATAAAAAGAAAAAGACGGAAAGAGAGAATTCAAAGCAACGGAACTGATCCCATAGGAAGATGGATTTGTATTAGTCTGCATAAAGTATTAGATCGTAAATGTAAAATGTCTAGTGGGGGAAAGGCCCAAAGGGTTGTAAAGCTATTTTGCTAGTGGCTCAGGAACCTGATTTGTGGGTGCGTTCTCATATCATAGTTTCCCAGAAAACGGAGGAAGTTTTTTGTTTAGGAGGGAACAATTGGTCTGGCCAGGAAAGTTTTACAAAAACAAAACCACCCTTTTTTTCTTCTCTTTTTGGATCTTTCCTTCTACCCTACACTGGTAGTGCTTGACGTACGACCACAACTGAGCCCAAAAGTTTTATGTTGCCGAGACATTTGTTAAGTGAGTTTTGCCCCATTTTATGACCTTTCTTGCCAAAGTCGTTAAACGAATCACTGCAGTTGATAAGCTAGTCCCATGGTTGTTAAGTGAATCTGGCTTCCCCAGACGGTTGCCAAAGATGATCGTGTGACCTTGGGACACAGCCACAGTCATAAGTTGCCAAGCATCTGAAATGTGATCACGTGACTATGGGGATGCTACAAAGGTCGCAAGTGTGAATTTTTTCCATTTTTGGTCATAAGCCACTTTATTCAGTGCCATTGTAACTTTGAATGGTCACTAAATGAACTGTTGTAAGTTGAGGACTACCTGTACTCTGCTGTTATGAACTCTGCTGTATAAATTGTAAAGGAAGTGTAATTGGAGCCAATTGAGTAAAGGAGTAGACACGTAGTATGCCCTGATAAGAAACACTCAAGTCACTCAAATGTGTGTGTATATTAAATGTACTTTATCTTAAATATAAATGACTAAATCTTGTATGCTAATGTATATTGATTAGCTAATGAATACATATATGGAAATGATATATAAACCTATATTTCTTTTTCTAGGATAACTTTTGCATTAGGGAAATGTCCCAATGATCATTAAATAAAAAATTAGTTTCTTTTGGTTACAGTCCAACATAAAATATAAAAAAGGAAAATTACACCAATTTCAATAATTTCACTGTAACCTGTAAGTAACAAAGAAATAACTAGAAGTTAGATTTACTAACATGATGCTATAAAATTACAGCCTTAAAATATCTCTATAAAAGTCCTTAAAAAGTCCCTAAAGCTAAAGCCTAAAAGAAGGCTTCAAAGAGCAAAAAAAGATGTAAAAAACAGATAAAAGATTAGAAAAATAAAATAATATAATTTTGAAGAATTTGAAGGAGCAGCTATAAGGATGAAAGGAGAAAGAAAAGCAAAAGAGATCTGGTGTATTGGAAGACAGACAGTTTTGAGAGTATTAAAGAGTGATTAAGAGGATCAATGAAGTGGGAGAATTAATTAACAGGGGCCATCCTGTAGGCAGACCCACTATTGTAAGTAAATAGATGAGAAAACATAAATTCTCTGGCTGTTAAATTCAGTAACAACACTATATAAGAATAAATGAAATGAATGAAATGAATAGAAAATGATTCAACGCTGAGCAGAATGTGTGATGTCAGCTCAGTTGCTTAATGCACTTATTGATCGCTATATAATGAATGCTTGTGAAGAAGTTAAAAGCGTATTGATTGGGACATAAATTTGCACAATAAGATACTCTTTGTTGCTTGACAACCTGAATGATTTGTAATGAATGTTAAACAGACTGTGTGATGCAACGAGGCATATGAATAAGCAAATAAAAAAATTAATGTATTAGGGACGAAATCAATTCTGATTGACTGGAGAAGTTGAGGTGAAAGGTTGCTGATAAATGACAAAAATAGATGGATTTCTGTAACTGGGTGTAATGTTTAGTAAGAACCAGATAATTAACACAGAAACCTTTAAGTTCTGCAAATGCCAATAGGAAAATTAGATAGTCTGCTGTAAGGCATAAATATTTGTTGAAACAAGTTAATGGCTGGAATATGAGAATGTGCATATGCCAAATTCCAAAACAATCCAACAACAGTCTATTCTGGGATAATTCCAACACTATTTCTTGATGATTTGTTCTTCCCCCAAAGGAACTTAGCGCACAATATGTGGGAACTTTTAGACCCACAGTTCCTGCTACAGCAGCAACTGGAGCCCATGGCCAGGCTTTGGCTACTACACCAGTTACAACAATTCCTAACATGGGAAGCACTAGCAGCAACTGCTCAAGCCTTTCTCACGACCACAAATGGATTAGTTAGTATCATGCGCTTTCCTGACTTCATCCTTGTAGATTCAGGGTTTTTGCCAATATTCTGTTTTAAAATTCTTTAAAAAATACTTGTCATTTTTGTCTCTGTTTTTGAGAGAGTTCTTTATGCAACCATGCTGGTTTCGTTCTGCATGTATTTTTCTTTCTCTATGGTATTGTGTTAGACTGGTCTTTTATAATCCCATTTTTTCAATTTTCCCAAAATTTGATTTCCTTCCCCTTCAAGATTTCCAGCCATTGGAATCTTCCTAAGTTCTCTCTAAGATGTTGGAGTCAGCTCTCTTAAAAGTCCAAGATGCTTGTTTGACTTTATTTACAATTACTTATGCCTACATTATGCTGAATTCCAATATGACATGGTCACTCTCCCCCAAAGTTCCCACAACCTCAACTCCTTCTGTCATTTCATCTCTATTGGTAAGGATTAAGTCCAGTTTAGCTGACCCTCTGGTTCCCTCTTCTATCTTTCGGATGACCAAATGGTCTGGTACATTGGTCAGGAACCTGATCTCCCACTTGATGTAAAATTTGTCTCCCAGTTCACATCAGGATAGTTAAAAGTTACTACTATAGCAGTTTAGGAAAAAGTTCCTTTATTTAATCTGCTTGTTGGGTGGTCTCTACCGTATTCCATTGAGGACCTGTATACTGCACGAATCAAGAAGAGGGCCATGAAAATATTTGCAGATCCCTCGCATCCTGGACATAAACTGTTTCAACTCCTACCCTCAAAACGACGGTATAGAGCACTGCACACCAGAACAACTAGACACAAGAACAGTTTTTCCCCGAAGGCCATCACTCTGCTAAACAAATAATTCCCTCAACACTGTCAGACTATTTACTGAATCTGCACTACTATTAATCGTTTCATAGTTCCCATCACCCATCTCTTTCCACTTAGGACTATATGACTATAACTTGTTGCTGGCAATCCTTATGATTTATATTGATATACTGACCATCATTTGTGTTGTAAATGTTGTACCTTGATGAACGTATCTTTTCTTTTATGTACACTGAGAGCATCTGCACCAAGACAAATTCCTTGTGTGTCCAATCACACTTGGCCAATAAAAAATTCTATTCTATTCTATTCTATTCTATTCTATTCTATTCTATTCTATTCTATTCTATTCTATTCTATTCTATTCTATTCTATTCTATTCTATGGCAGTATAAAGAAAAAGCCATAAAAATGTTGTCCTTGATTTCACTATAATTAGGGCTTAATTTGTTACATAAGCAGTCACTGGAATTATTTTACAGCTACTTGAAATAAACCTATTTACCAGAATTTTGTGTCCTTGAATTGTTTCCTGTGTTGCTTCCAGTTCTAGTATCTATTGAGTGGTTTGACAGAAATTTCATTAACTCATTACTCTCTTTTTCACAGGAGAGGAAAAAAAACAGTTCCGGTTTCTACGCCCAGACAATGATAATCCTTTGCAGCATCACCGTTCATAGAAAAGGTTATGAAAAATTTGCTTCTGTAGCCCAACATCATTATTACACGGTGGCCCAGATAGATCATTTGAACCAAACGATGAATCGAACACCACAGCAATTAGCCCAAATCCAGGAAATTGCCAGACAATTTCGCTGAGGACCCAGATTGTTGGGGGGGCAATAAGTTGACTTTGTAAAAATATACAAATAGAATGAGACTATTGCCTTATACATTGTAAGCCGCCCTGAGTCTTCGGAGAAGGGCGGGGTATAAATGTAAACAAACAAAACAAACAAACAATAAATGTAAACAAACAAACAAAACTGTTCCTTATCTATATTTTCAGAGCAGCATATGCTTCTAGAAATGTTCTATCCCTTTTCCCCAGTTATTTGACTAATGTATATTATCTGAGGCCCTGAGAGTTTATGACATTATGGGCATCACTTATCGTAGTACACAGCAGCCTGGATATAAACAATTACACCAAATTTATCATCGGATGGACAGCTGCCTGCAGTAAACCCACCAGGTAGGCAATAGCAAACCACAGCATCCAACACTTATGATGAGGTAAATAGCTATAGACACAAGGAATTTTAGTAGAATATGGAAGGAAGGAAGCAGTGGGTACCTCAAGGTTCTGTCTTGGGCAGAACTTTTGATTTTGGGTTTTACTGATTAATAGGTTTATTGTTATAGAAATGGCCAGTTTATATTATTATGTAAAAGTAAAAAGTTGAGGTTTGATGTTATTAACTTATTCTACTGCACCAAAAGGAGTCAGAAGTCAATGCCTTTCTTTCTTTTTTCCCTTTGCCCCACACTTTTCCCTTCCCTTTTTCCTCCCCCATTTTCCTACTATTTTCTTTTGTACTTTTGTTTTATATATTATAAACTAATTAAAAATATTTAGATTCAAAGGTTCTGTCTTGGGCCCATGCTCTCCAAACTTCTTCATAAATTGTTTGTTTGTTTACATTTATATCCCGCCCTTCTCCGAAGACTCAGGGTGGCTTACAGTGTGTTAATTATCTAGATGAGGGGACAGAGGGGGAACCCATCAAATTTACAGATGACACTAAGCCGGGAAGAGTTGCTAACACTTTGGAAGATATACTCAGGATTCAGAAGGATCTTGACAGATAGAAATTTTTCATAGTGCCTGACTGCAGGACAAGAAGCAATGGATGGAAGCTCACTAAAGAGAGATCTAACCTAGAACTATGAAGAAATTTCCTGGCAGTGAAAACAATTAATCAATGGAACAGCTTGCCTCCTAGAATTATGGATACTCCATCGCTGGAGGTTTTCAAGAAAAGACTACATAACCACTTTTCCAGGATGGTATAAAATCTCCTGCCTTGGGCATGGGGTTGGACTAGAAGACCTCCAAGGTCCCTTCCAGCCCTAGGTTTCTATGGACAGGAAGGAGAAAGGTCATGACTCTGCTTTTTCCTCCTCTTCCATCTATTCTCAGATGATGGAAACTCTATGAAACTGAGAGTTAGCAAAGCCACCAATGACTGTGAAGAAACAATTCCAACACATGCAAGTCATAACACAAGCTTCCTAACAAACAGGAAGCAGCAGGTGAAGCTAAGCAACATCACATCAAATACCTGTACCATTAGCACAGGTGCTCTCCCCACTTCTCTTCTCTCTGTATACCAATGACTGCATCTCCAACGATCCATCTGTTAAGCTACTGAAGTTCGCAGATGACACAACAGTGATTGGTCTCATTTGAGACAATGATGAATCCGCATATAGATGTGAGGTCGAACGACTAGCCTTGTGGTGCAACCAAAACAATTTGGAACTGAACACACTCAATAGAATAGAATAGAATAGAATAGAATAGAATAGAATAGAATAGAATAGAATAGAATTTTTATTGGCCAAGTGTGATTGGACACACAAGGAATTTGTCTTGGTGCATATGCTCTCAGTGTACATAAAAGAAAAGATACGTTCATCAAGGTACAACATTTACAACACAATTGATGATCAATATATCAATATAAATCATAAGGATTGCCAGCAACAAGTTATAGTCATACAGTCATAAGTGGAAAGAGATTGGTGATGGGAACTATGAAACGATTAATAGTAGTGCAGATTCAGTAAATAGTCTGACAGTGTTGAGGGAATTATTTGTTTAGCAGAGTGATGGCCTTCGGAAAAACTGTTCTTGTGTCTAGTTGTTCTGGTGTGCAGTGCTCTATAGCGTCGTTTTGAGGGTAGGAGTTGAAACAGTTTATGTCCAGGATGCGAGGGTCCTGCAAATATTTTCACGGCCCTCTTCTTGATTCGTGCAGTATACAGGTCCTCAATGGAAGGCAGGTTGGTAGCAATTATTTTTTTTGCAGTTCTAATTATCCTCTGAAGTCTGTGTTTTTCTTGTTGGGTTGCAGAACCGAACCAGACAGTTATAGAGGTGCAAATGACAGACTCAATAATTCCTCTGTAGAATTGGATCAGCAGCTCCTTGGGCAGTTTGAGCTTACTGAGTTGGCGCAGAAAGAACATTCTTTGTTGTCCTTTTTAATGATGTTTTTGATGTTAGCTGTCCATTTGAGATCATGCGATATGATAGAACCCAGAAATTTGAAGGTTTCTACTGTTGATACTGTGTTGTCAAGTATTGTGAGAGGTGGAAGTATGGAAGGGTTTTTCCTAAAGTCTACCACCATTTCTACGGTTTTGAGTGTGTTCAGTTCCAGATTGTTTTGGTTGCACCACAAGGCTAGTCGTTCGACCTCTCGTCTATATGCGGATTCGTCATTGTCTCGAATGAGACCAATCACTGTTGTGTCATCTGCGAACTTCAGTAGCTTAACAAATGGATCATTGGAGATGCAGTCATTGGTATACAGAGAGAAGAGAAGTGGGGAGAGCACACAGCCTTGGGGGGCCCCTGTGCTAATTGTACAGGTATTTGATGTGATCTTGCTTAGCTTCACCTGCTGCTTCCTGTTTGTTAGGAAGCTTGTGATCCACTTACAAGTCTGTTCCGGTACCTGTAGCTGGTTTAGCTTAGTTAGAAGAATGTTAGTAGAAATGGTTAGTAGAAATGGTGGTAGACTTTAGGAGAAACCCTTCCATACTTCCACCTCTCACAATACTAGACAACACAGTATCAACAGTAGAAACCTTTAAATTTCTAGGTTCTATCATATTGCAAGATCTAAAATGGACAGCCAACATCAAAAACATAATTAAAAAAGGACAACAAAGAATGTTCTTTCTGCGACAACTCAGTAAGCTCAAACTGCCCAAGGAGCTGCTGATCCAATTCTACAGAGGAATTATTGAGTCTGTCATTTGCACCTCTATAACTGTCTGGTTCGGTTCTGCAACCCAACAAGAAAAACACAGACTTCAGAGGATAATTAGAACTGCAGAAAAAATAATTGCTACTAACCTGCCTTCCATTGAGGACCTGTATACTGCATGAATCAAGAAGAGGGCCGTGAAAATATTTACAGACCCCTCGCATCCTGGATATAAACTGTTTCAATTCCTACCCTCAAAACGACGCTATAGAGCACTGCACACCAGAACAACTAGACACAAGAACAGTTTTTTCCCGAAGGCCATCACTCTGATAAACAAATAATTCCATCAACACTGTCAAACTATTTACTGAATCTGCACTACTATTAATCTTCTCATAGTTCCCATCACCAATCTCTTTCCACTTATGACTGTATGACTGTAACGTTGCTGGCAATTCTTATGATTTATATAGATATACTGACCATCAATTGTGTTGTAAATGTTGTACCTTGATGAAGGTATCTTTTCTTTTATGTACACTAAGAGCATATGCACCAAGACAAATTCCTTGTGTGTCCAATCACACTTGGCCAATTAAAATGCTATTCTATTCTATTCTATTCTATTCTATTCTATTCTGTTCTGTTCTGTTCTGTTCTGTTCTGTTCTGTTCTGTTCTGTTCTGTTCTATTCTATTCTATTCTATTCTATTCTATTCTATAAGTGGCTCTGCTTTATACTGTGGACGTTTGAATTATTTTGCTTAAGATTGTCCTGCCCTGGGGCAATATCTGAAGCATTTATTAGCCATGAAGCTGACATGTGGAACAAGGTGGCATTTTGCAAGTCGAGGTAAACAATTTAGGCCTGGCTCCAAGCCTGCCTGTGATGGGACATGATCTTGTCTTCCACCTCACGTTGCTCAGGAAGGAGGCAAATAATAGTGAAAAGGGGTGCTTAGAGTGATAATGCTCAGCATGGATACTAGATCCTTACCATTACTGCTCAGTCACATTGGTTTATTCCTCTCCTCTTCCTCCCCTCTCCCACATTCACTCCCCAAGAATCTGTGCTACTCTACTGTCTTTTTCCTCTGCGTGTTCCTGTAGTGCAAGAGATGGATTGCCCTCTCGTGTTTATAGCCTACACATCTATTAGACTAAAAAGGCACAGCATTCGAGGCTTAGGATTGCCCCATGCACTATTCTGAAGGGCTGAAACATTTTCCTTATTCTTATCCTGCACTAATCAGATTTTTCACTGTATCTGTCAAACATTCTAATTGTGCTGACTTGCTAGGAAGGAAGTATGAATCATTTAGACTAGAGTCACAGATCCTGTAACTGCACTATAAACATGGTTTTGAGAGTTTGGACCATATGCCAATATTCCACAGTGCCAAAGAAATTGGCCTATCAAAAATAAAAAATCAAGTTTCTCCTGTCCAGTTGTGTCCTACTCTAGGGGTGATGCTCATCTCCATTTTTTTAGCCAAAGGAGCCAGTATTGTCCAAAGAAACTTCTGTGGTCATGTCGCAGGCATGACAAAAGCCAATGTCCACAGAACACTGTTACCTTCCCATCAAAGTGGTACCTTATTTATCTACTCACATTTGCATGCATTTTCACTGCTACATTTGTAGGAGCTGAGGCCAGTAACGGAAGCTCACCCTTTTGCATGATGTTTGGGTCTTTCAGCTTTGAGCTTTCCAGCTGACAAGCTCAGCATTTTTAACTGCTGAGCCATCGCACCTCTCTAATTTGCAGAAACTTACAGAATATTTGAGGATTTCCATTCCCAGCAAGTTTGCCTATATTTTTTGTAAACAAAACAATATTTCTGTAAAAAAAGAAAAAGGGACAAGTCTTTTAAACCCTGCATCTATTACAGATTTCTTCCCATTTCCAAAAAATGGCCACAGATGACATATTGTTGTCCATAATCTGCAATGTCTGGAGCAGTGTTTCTCAACCTTGGCAATGTTAAGACATATGGACTTTGGATGGATGGATGGGGAATTCTGGGAGTCAGCAACAGCAATAGCACTTAGACTTCTATACCGCACTCTGAGTGGTTTACAAATGTTAGCATGTTGCTCCCAACAAACTGGCTGTAAACTCAGAAGGATGGAAGGCTGAGTCAACTTCAAGCTGGTCAGGATCAAACTACTGGCTGTGCGCAGTCTGCAGTACTGCATTCTAACCACTGCGCCACCAAGGTTCATTATGCAGTTATGATAGAAGTTCATGGGTCCTTCACTTGCTAATGTTGAGAAACACTGCTCTACAGACTTCTCAAACCACACCAAATAGGAGGAGGCAAAATCTTCACATTTTAATTTTTGTATCACCTAAGTTCCCAGTTTAAGAAACAGACAGGATGATTATGTCTTTTTGACTCCAACCTGGATATTTTCAATGTTCCTTTTTCACTCCTACCAGGGACCCAAAAACTTTGCACTCCCTCCCCTAATAACAGAATCAGTCTTCAAGATCCTGGCAGCCACAATGGTAAACTCCTTACTTACTAAGCAAACTTCTACATGGCACTGGCAGAACCCATTCAACTGGGCATCTGCATATTAAAAACCACACACTTTATATTCTGGGGCAGTTGGTTACCTTGTGTCCAAGCAGATATCTAGGTCTATGTTTCCTCTTATCACGCTGGTCTTTGTGCCATGCCTTTAATCATGGAACCTGTTGCATTCCCTCCATTTTCCTCAAAGACTTTGGACCACGATCTCCCTGGATATTATTACTAGTGCATCACCTGCCAAATGCCTGGATGCAGTAGTACAGGTTATTGTTTTATTTCCCCAAGATAGCTCATTTAATCCCCTGTAGATTCATCCTCTTTGGTCCAGACATTGCTTGTCCACTTCCGTGCTGGGGCTGTTAAGAGATTGAAGCACTCTCTATCTGGCTTGTGAGCATTCTTAAGACAACATAAAATATAGAATAATAGAATTGGAAGGAATCTTGGAAGTCTTTGTTCAAACCCCTTCCCCTGCCCATTTTAGACAAATAGCTGTGCAGTCTCTTCTTGAAAACCTCAAGTGATGGAGCACCCACAATTCCCGATTAATTGTTCTATCAGGAAATTTCAGTTCTAGGCTATATCTCTCTTTAACGATCTTCCATCTGCTCCTTCCTGTCCTGCCCTCAGGTACTTTGGAGAATAAACTGACACCCTCTTCTCCATGACATCCCCCCTCAAGTACTGGAAGATTGTTATCATATCACCCCAATCCAGTGATGAGATCCATCCAGATCTATCCAGCTCACGTGACCTGGTAGCACCGGCAGCAGGAGACTCTGCCCACCCGCCCAGACGTCATTATGTCCCATTTTTGACCCTCTGTGCATGCACAGAAGGCTCTGTGTATGCACAGAAGAGGCACAGGCACTCCCATTCCCAAAACTGTAGCGAAAGTAGATGGATTTCACCGCTGCCCCAATCCTTCTCTTTGTTAAACTAGACATACCTAGTTCCTCAATCATTCATCGTATGGTTTAGCCTCTGGGCCCTTTATCATCTTTGTTCCTTTTCTCTGCACTCTTTGTAGGGTCTCAAAATCTTTTTTTGTATCATAGTGACCAGAGTTGGATGCAGTATCCCAAGTGTGGTCTCACCAAGTGCATTACAAAGTGGTTCTATCACTTCATGTGATCTTGAAACTATCCCTCTGTTGATGCAACCTAGGGCTGCATTAGCTATTTTGGCAGCTGAGGCACAGTGTTGGTTCATACTTAAGCGGTGTACTACTGTAGTAACTAGGACACCTAGTACTCATCATTTTGGGTCCTAATGACACCTCCCAAAACCAATTAATGACAATACCGAGGTACCCTGTATGTATGTTTATTGCTGACTGGAAACACCTTATAGAGTTTTGCTATGAAACAAAAAAATGAACTTATAATTTATGGTTTTGCTGATCAGGCAGGATTGATAATAGAAAGAAGAGAGCTATATAAGAATAAGAGGTAAATTGATTATTATTATTATTATTAATCACATTTATATATCGCCCTATCTCCCGAGGGACTCAGGGCGGTTCACAGGCAAGTAAAAGACATATAAATACACACTAAAACCACATTTAAAAAACTTATTCTACAAAGCCGAATTAAAAAGCAATATAAATAATAAAAACCCATTTAAAACCAATATAAATTTAAAATCTAATCCAGTCCTGCGCAGATGAATAAGTGTGTTTTAAGCTCGCGACGGAAGGTTCGGAGGTCCGGAAGTTGACGGAGTCCTGGGGGAAGTTCGTTCCAGAGGTGGGAGCCCCACAGAAGGCCCTTCCCTGGTGTCGACAGGCACTGCCTAGCTGACGGCACCCTGAGGAGTCCCTCTCTGTGAGAGCGCAGGTCGGTGAGAGGTATTCGGTAGCAGAATCCGTAAATAGCCCGGCCCTATGCCATGGAGCGCTTTAAAGATGGTCACCAAAACCTTGAAGCGCACCCGGAAGGCCACAGGTAGCCAGTGCAGTCTGCGCAGGAGAGGTGTCACGTGGGAGCCATAACTGGCTATAAGCCAGTTATAATTGTACTTATAACTGCTGTAAAGAAAAACAGATGTTGCTTCTTTGTATCTTTCTTCTTCTTCTTTCTTTTCTGTTTTTCTTTTACCTTTTTTCCTTTCTTGCACTTTTAGCTTTCTCTTTTATCGCTTTCTCTTTTCTTTTTATATTAATTTGTACTAGTTTTTATCTCCCTTTAAAAAAAGCATTAATAAAAGTATATTAAAAATAAACAAAGATATTATTTTGTTTGATGTGTAGTGCAACACCTCACATTTTTTGTTACTTTTGTTCCTTTGAATAAATGGTAGCTTTCCAGTGCTGTGTGCCAATAATAAGTATCATCCCACTAGTAATCTCTAACACTATTTGTGTACCTGAATTCAGAACACTTGTTCTGATTTTTTATTCCTTAATAGGTGAAAAAAAATCTGTGGTCCCGAGTACCAGTTACGGGAGTTTCCTATGAAATTCAAATCCCCACCTTGGGGATTCCTGCTCTTCCTGCCTCTTTAGCTCCTTGGCTGCATATTTGATTCTAGACTTTTCCCACCAGCCTTCATTTGTAATTATTTACATTTTTAAATAATTATTGAATTATTTCTTCAAATAATTGCTTTCTAAAGCTACAGGTAATCCTCGAGTTATGACCACAATTGAGCCCAAAATTTATGTTGCTAAGTGAGAGTTGTTAAGTGAGTTTTGTTCCATTTTACAACTTTTCTTGCCACTGTTCTTAAGTGAATCATTGCAGTTGTTAAGTTAGTTACCCAGTTTTAAGTGAAACTGGCTTCCCGAATTGTCTTTGCTTGTCAGAAGGTGGCAAAAGGGGATCACATGATCCTGGGACACTGCGACCGTCATAAATGTGAGTCAGTTGCCAAGCATCCAAATGTAAATCGTGTGACCATGGAGATGCTACAATGGTCGCAAGTGTGAAAAGCAATCCTAAGTCACTTTTTTCAGTGCCATTTTAACTTTGAACAGTCACTAAATGAACTGTTGTAAGTCAAGGACTACCTGTACTCACAACAGTTAAACAAAAGTGATCTTCTGAAAGCCTCACAAAATTAAAAGAACAATAAAAGGGGAAATGAAAGACCAATAAAAGGTAGAGCAGGGGTCCCCAACCTATTTGCAACCGGGCCCCGTGAGTGTCAGCGCTCACAGCCCCACTGAGGGCCAATAGGAGAAAAGAAAAGGGGGCCTGTCAGGTTTTGGCGGAAAGAGCATCTTTGGTGAAGGAATTACCTCAGGCAAGGTTGAAGTTATTTAGTCCAGGGGTCTCCAACCTTGGCAAGTTTAAGACTTGTGGACTTTAACTCCCAGAATTCCTCAGCCAGCAAAGCAAAGCAAAGCTGGCTGAGGAATTCTGGGAGTTGAAGTCCACAAGTCTTAAACTTGCCAAGGTTGGAGACCCCTGATTTAGTCAGTTGGAAATGCCTGAGAATGTACATTTGTCTTCTTTTGGCACCTTTAATAACATTTATTTATTTTATTTCAACCCTGGCCAGTGGCCTTCTCTCACCTGCCTCAGGTGGGCTGAGCTGCAGACTCAATTTTTGGTTTTGATTTGGTTTCCCTTTTGGGTCCTTAGCCAGACCCCTTTTCTGTCCTCTCCAGCTGCTGAGAGGGTCAGTGTGGAGGGAGAAACCAGGGTAGTAGCAGGAAAGCCATTGAACTCAGAGCCAAAGGGCCTCTTCAATAGGCCTTTCTGTGAAAAGGCTTCTGGTGCAATGGAGCAGGGAGAGAGAGGGGTCACCAGGCTGTTCCAAATGAATGCCCTGCTGGCTTTGTGGAAGGAGCCATATTTCTTCCTGCTTCTTTTGCTTTCGAGATGGGCTCTTTAGTCCACTTCATTTAAATTTTTGTTACTTTTGTTCCTTTGAATAAATGGTAGCTTTCCAGTGCTGTGTGCCAATAATAAGTATCATCCCACTAGTAATCCCTAACACTATTTGTGTACCTGAATTCAGAACACTTGTTCTGATTTTTTATTCCTTAATAGGTGAAAAAAAATCTGTGGTCCCGAGTACCAGTTACGGGAGTTTCCTATGAAATTCAAATCCCCACCTTGGGGATTCCTGCTCTTCCTGCCTCTTTAGCTCCTTGGCTGCATATTTGATTCTAGACTTTTCCCACCAGCCTTTATTTGTAATTATTTACATTTTTAAATAATTATTGAATTATTTCTTCAAATAATTGCTTCCTAAAGCTACAGGTAATCCTCGAGTTATGACCACAATTGAGCCCAAAATTTATGTTGCTAAGTGAGAGTTGTTAAGTGAGTTTTGTTCCATTTTACAACTTTTCTTGCCACTGTTCTTAAATGAATCATTGCAGTTGTTAAGTTAGTTACCCAGTTTTAAGTGAAACTGGCTTCCCGAATTGTCTTTGCTTGTCAGAAGGTGGCAAAAGGGGATCACATAATCCTGGGACACTGCGACCGTCATAAATGTGAGTCAGTTGCCAAGCATCTAAATGTAAATCGTGTGACCATGGAGATGCTACAATGGTCGCAAGTGTGAAAAGCAATCCTAAGTCACTTTTTTCAGTGCCATTTTAACTTTGAACAGTCACTAAATGAACTGTTGTAAGTCAAGGACAACAGGTAGTTAGTACAACAGTTAAACAAAAGTGATCTTCTGAAAGCCTCACAAAATTAAAAGAACAATAAAAGGGGAAATGAAAGACCAATAAAAGGTAGAGCAGGGGTCCCAACCTATTTGCAACCGGGCCCCGTGAGTGTCAGCACTCACAGCCCCACTGAGGGCCAATAGGAGAAAAGAAAAGGGGGCCTGTCAGGTTTTGGTGGAAAGAGCATCTTTGGTGAAGGAATTACCTCAGGCAAGGTTGAAGTTATTTAGTCCAGGGGTCTCCAACCTTGGCAAGTTTAAGACTTGTGGACTTTAACTCCCAGAATTCCTCAGCCAGCAAAGCAAAGCAAAGCTGGCTGAGGAATTCTGGGAGTTGAAGTCCACAAGTCTTAAACTTGCCAAGGTTGGAGACCCCTGATTTAGTCAGTTGGAAATGCCTGAGAATGTACATTTGTCTTCTTTTGGCACCTTTAATAACATTTATTTATTTTATTTCAACCCTGGCCAGTGGCCTTCTCTCACCTGCCTCAGGTGGGCTGAGCTGCAGACTCAATTTTTGTTTTTGATTTGGTTTCCCTTTTGGGTCCTTAGCCAGACCCCTTTTCTGTCCTCTCCAGCTGCTGAGAGGGTCAGTGTGGAGGGAGAAACCAGGGTAGTAGCAGGAAAGCCATTGAACTCAGAGCCAAAGGGCCTCTTCAATAGGCCTTTCTGTGAAAAGGCTTCTGGTGCAATGGAGCAGGGAGAGAGAGGGGTCACCAGGCTGTTCCAAATGAATGCCCTGCTGGCTTTGTGGAAGGAGCCATATTTCTTCCTGCTTCGTTTGCTTTCGAGATGGGCTCTTTAGTCCACTTCATTTAAATTTCCTGCCCACTTTCATTTCATTTGCCCCAGAAATATGGTCAAATTTACCTCAAACCTGAGGAAGCATCCATTCTCAGATATGTCGCTCACATTTATAAAAAATTTTATCAAAGATCTGGCAACTTTTTTTGAGGGGAGGAGAGGGCATATCTCTGTGACATTCCAAAAAGTTGTTGGTGGGGTTATAATAAAAGCTACATTTCACTGAATCAATATTAATAGCGGTTGCGTTTTGTGCAGCATGCTTTAATTGGGTCATGAAGTCAGAAAGTCACACAAATAGGAAAACTGGGTCAGTTGATGCAGCCAATCAATTCCAGAGAGGGAAGCGCAAAACCCTTTCTTCTCCCAGATGTCAGCAACACCCATAACTCTGTGTATTTAGTTCGCCGTCTCCATTTTGAGCTGCGGACCGGATGGATGAAAACATCTACCTTGATCCTGGGCATTAAGTTCCTTACGTAGTACCCTGTCCTGGATGGATCATGGACCATGCTTTGATTCTATGTGGGTCTGTAGGTTGCCCCCCCTGAGTCTTTCACAGACTTGGGTGGGAGTTGTTTAAAAGAGGGCAAATGAAAAAAGCAGCATCACATCAGTATAAGACAATTGCCACTCCTTTTTGTATATTCACTATGACATTTCTCCTCAAAAGCAATGGAGTTGCATTAGGATTGCACGTTGTTGTTTTTGCTACAGTGATGAAAGCCTGCTCCCAGTGGGTTTAAATATTTCAGAGAGATGAAAGGCCAGATTTATACAATAACACCCATGAATGAAGATAGAATTCCTTTTGACATGCAACACCTCCTCTTTTGACTTTCTAACTTCTGGTTTACCTCTGAAAATCATCTCTCTTTTTTTGAGAGGAGATAAATTTTCAGCCTGCCAGGCAATTGCACTTCCGCACAGGAAACAAAGCCCAAGTAGCAAAGGTATTCTATTCACAGCCCACTCTAAGTCCCAATATATCATATTAGCAATTGCTCAAAACTCAGCCAGGTTTTAATACAAGCTTGTTGTAAGAAAAGCAAAGTAAGCAGTGAAGAGACCTTTGCTGTCCCTAAATACTATAGGTTCTTGAGTCCACGACACTGCTTCAGGCTATGTGCATTTTGACCTTGGTTCTATAGTAACTAGCAGTCAACTTAGCATTTTCAGCACAGGTGATGAATTCAATGTGTACTGCCTTTAGTAACCAGTTGCGTAGCTTCTGGGCTAATATAAAGGGCAGCTCAAATTGAATAATTTTTCCAATTTTGAAAAGATTATGCATAAATAATTCTTGTATGGGTAGTCCTCAACTTACAACAGTTCATTTAGGGGCCATTCAAATTTCAACGGCACTGAAAATGTGACTGATGACCATTTTTTAATAGTTATCAAGTTACCTTTGCAGCATTCCTCTGGTCATATGATTAAAATTCAGACACTTGGCATCTGGTTCATGAGCATTGCTGTGTCCTGGGGGGTCACGTGATCCCCTTTTGTGACCTTCTGACAAGCAAAGTCAATGGGGAAGCCAGATTCACTTAACATCCAGGTTACCAACTTATCACCTGCAGTGATTCACTTAACAACTGTGGCAAGAGCAATCAAAAGCCTTGCGGCTGTTATTAAGTTCAAAATCAATTTAGTCTCTATAGCTGTACAATCCATAATTATTCCTAGTAGAAAGAACTGCAAAGTAAACTTAATCTTCTATTTCAAAATATTCTGCATGATCCACCATACTTTAATCCAAAATGCTTTAACTTTTTTACAAGTCCACCATATATGGTAATAAGTGGCATCTTCACAATCGCATCTCCAACATTTAGCCTGTATATTAGGATATATACATGACAAGTTTTTGGGGTCTAAATGCCATCTATAAAACATCTTATAAAAATTTTCTCTCATATTTTGCGCTTGTGTAAATTTCACATTCCTCATCCAAATTCTTTCCCAAGTTTCCAACATTATTGGTTGCTGAAAATTTTGTGCCCACTTAATCATACAATCCTTAACCAGTTCAGTCTCTGAGTCTATTTCTACTAATACATTATACAACCTCTTAATATGCTGTTGGCCTTGATCTCTCATTTGTTTTAACAAATTATCCTCAGTTTGCTTAACACCTATTTTTTGATCTAATTTCCATCTAGCTTGTAATTGTCCATATTGGAACCATGTATAATTTTTCCCTTCTTCCCCCATCTTTTCTCTGGATTTTAATTGTAATTCCCCCTTTTCCATACAAAGAAGTTCTTTATAGGTAACTACCTCCATCTTTTGATATATATTTATATTTTCTATCATGTGTCTCGGGATTGCCCATATTGGAATCTTTCCATCTAATTTATATTGATATTTCCTCCAAACCCTCAATAATGCATTTCTAATTATATTATTTTTAAATATTTTATCTACTTTCTTATCATATAATAAATAGGCATGCCACCCATATAACAAACCATAACCTTCTATATTCAAAACTCTTTCCTCAGTTAAATTAATCCAATCAGTAATTAATGATAAGACAACTGCTTCATAATACAATTTTAAATTAGGCATTTTAAGACCCCCCCTTTCCCTTGTATCCTGCATTATTTTTAATTTTATTCTTGGTTTTTTGCCCATCCATACAAAGTTATTAACCCCCTTTTGCCATTCCTGTAATTTGATATCATTCTTAAGTACCGGTATCATTTGAAACAAAAATAGAAACCTGGGCAAAACATTCATTTTTATAGCCGCTATTCTTCCCAGCAAGGATAGTTGTAACTTCTTCCAATTCTCCATTTCTTTCCATACCTTCTGCCACAATACCTCATAATTAATTTTGTATAATTGGACATAATTATAATATATATTCCTAAATATTTAACCTTTTTAACGATTTCAAAACCTGTAGTTCTTTCTAACTCTTCTTTTTGTTGTATATTCATATTTTTAGTTATCATCTTTGTCTTTTGCTGATTCACCTTAAATCCAGATACTTTACCATACTGACCAATTATATCTTTTAAACCAGTAGCTGAGTATATTGGTTGAGATACAGTAACAACCAAGTCATCTGCAAAAGCTCTTAATCTATAATCTTGATGTTTAACTCTAATTCCCTTTATTCGATCGGAACCACGTATTTTATTCAGAAGAATTTCTAAAGTTAAAATAAAAAGTAATGGGGACAAGGGACATCCCTGTCTCGTCCCTTTCCCAATTTTAAAAGTTTCTGTTAACCCACCATTTACTATTATTTGTGCTGTTTGCTTCTGATATATTGCTTTAATTACATGGATAAAATAATCCCCAAATTGCATTTTTCTATTACTTTAAACAAAACTGCCAATCCAATCTATCAAAAGCTTTTCAGCATCCAAAAAGAATGCCGCTGAGACTTGGTTGTTTCGTTCCAAATATTCAAGTAAATTTACAATTTGCCTCACATTATATCTCATCTGCCTACCCTTAATAAATCCTGACTGATCATTATGAATTATTTGATTCATCACTGGCATTAATCTATTAGCAAGTATCTTGGCAAATATCTTGTAATCAGTATTTAAAAGTGATATAGGCCTATAATTCTCTGCTTTAATACCATCTTGATCTTCCTTCGGTATTAACGAAATAAAGGCTGTCCTCCATGAAGAGGGAACATCCCCTCCCATTTGAATTTTATTAAATAACTCTTTAAGTGGTTCAACCATCTCATTTTGTAAATTTTTATAATAAACAGCTGTTAAACCATCTGTACCTGGTGCTTTACCGATTTTAAGTTGCTTAATTGCAAAATAACAAAATTTCCTCTGAAGTAATTAATTGATTCAGTTCTTCTCTTTGATTTTCTGTAAGCTCACAAATATTTTGTTGTTGTAAATATCTTTCTATCTCTGTATCATCAATCATATCCCTAGTATATAACTTACTATAATACTCTAAAAATGCTTTTTTAATCAAGTTCTTTTGATAAACTTCCTTACCCCTATATTTTATTTTATCAATCGTTCGTGATTTCTGTTTTTTCCTTATTAAATAGGCAAGCCATCTTCCTGGCTTATTGGCATTATTAAACGTATTATGTTTTACATATTGTAAATTAATTGCTACTTGATCTGCCATCAACATGTTAAACTGACCTCTTAATATATTTATTGATTCTTTTATTTTACTATTTCCTGGGCTATTTATCAATAACTGTTCTTTCTTTTTAATTTCCTCTTCAAATTCCTTTTTCTTTTTCTGCAATTTATTTTTGTATTTAATATTCATTTTGATTGCTCAATATTGGAAGAAAGAAGAATTACCTAAAATTGAAGAATGGACACTCAAAGTATCAAATTTGGCAGAAATGGCAAAAATTTCTGCTTACTTGAAAGACTATACACAAGAAAAATATATTTTAGAATGGAAAATGTGGATTGATTATATTCAAAATAAGTATCAGATAAAAAAATATCGAATAGCATATGAGTAAATTTAGGAAATATTTTGTATTAGATTTATTTCTGAAGGAGAGGGGAATTGAGAGTGTGATTATGTGTGGAGTGACTAGAGATTATAATTTAGGAATTATTTTGGATTATGATTGTTAGTTTTGATACCCTGCATTTTGTTCTGGGAAGTCGGGGTGGGGTGTGGGGTAAGGGGATGGGGGGGGTTGAGGGTAGAGGATGGAGTGATGGTTAATGTACAGGGATTATTGAAGATGTATAAATATAATTAATGTAGGGTCGGGTCTGCCCAGTTACCATTTTAGAACGGTGGGGAGGGAGAAAAGAGAGAGTAGGAGGTAGGAAAGAGGAGAAGAGGAAGGAAGAGGGGTAGAAGAGGGAGAAGGAAGGTGGAGGGTGGAGGGAGGAGAGGAGGTAGATAAGAGAAGGAGGAAGGTCTGGAAAGTAGAAGAAGGTAGAAGAGGGAAGAGTGTTAAAAAGGGGGGTGGTGATTGGGCAAGCCCGACTAATTGTATATAACTGTACATTGGATGAGCTGTTTGATATGATTGTAAAAATAAAACTTTTTTATAAAAAAAAAAACAACCGTGGCAAGAAAAGTTGTAAAATGGGGCAAAACTCACTTAACAAATGTCTCACTTAACAACAGAAATTTTGGGCTCAATTGTGGTCGTACGTCGAGGACTACCTGTATAGGAATGGATGCAACTGGTATACCAGCACATATAGATTAGGCCTCATTGACAATGAAAGAACTAGGAGCATTCTTTAGGAGAATGCATAGATTCAGAATAGACTATTCCCCATTTTCCAGAGGAAGAAATACTCATTCATAACATTACCTTATTAGGTTTCTACTTCCTCAAACTGCTGTCTGACCTGTACTGCAGACCCAGAGAGCTCAGTAGCATTGTAAAATTCTCTGCAATCCTCTAAAAAAAACCCGAGGGCTTCATATATACGTTAAAAGGAATACCGCACCCTCACCACATCTCTGACATCAATACAATTGGACGTGTCCAGAAATATTTTACAAGAAGAGTTCTCCATTCCTCTGAAAACAACAAAATACCCTATCCCACCAGACTTAAAATCCTGGGATTAGAAAACTTGGAACTCCGTCGCCTTCGACAAGACCTAAGTTTAACTCATAGAATCATCTATTGTAATGTCCTTCCTGTTAAAGACTACTTCAGCTTCAATTGCAATAATACTAGAGCAACCAATAGATTTAAACTTAATGTCAACCGCTTTAATCTAGATTGCAGAAAATATGACTTCTGTAACAGAATCATCAGTGCTTGGAATACTTTACCTGACTCTGTGGTCTCTTCCCATAATCCCAAAAGCTTTAACCAAAAACTTTCTGCTATTGACCTCACCCCATTCCTAAGAGGACCATAAGGGGTGTGCATAAGCGCACAAACGTGCCTACCGTTCCTGTCCTATTTTCTTTTCTTCTTCCTATATATATGCTTATACCTCCTTATATTTACCCATATATGTGTTTATTTACTATATAATCTTATTGTATGATACCTACATATATTGTTATGACAAAATAAATAAATAAAAATAAATAAATAAATAAAACAAGGAGCCAGCTTGTTGGGGGCAAGAAGAGGCTGACTGTGTAAACCGCTTAGAGGGGGCTGTCCAGCATTGTAAAGCGGTATGTAAGTCTAAGTGCTGCGGCTATTCCACAGACAGTTATTGTGCCCTTGTATTTCCAGGGTTGTTGGAGAACCAGCTGCCTGACCCAGAAGCGAAGTGCTGTGACGTGCAGTGGGACTCCTGTGATCCCCAGCCGGACCGCAGCTACAACACCTCCAGCAAATCCACCAAGTCGGAGTCATTCCACAGCCCCCGTCATGAAGCCCCCCATCACCAGCAAGAGCAGCAGCAGCAGCAGCAGCGGCAGAAGGAACAGCAGCAGCAGGAACAGAAGCAGCACTATCACCTGTATTACCATCACCACCAATACCCTCCCCCGTCTCTGCTGCCGGTCTCTGCAGGGTCTCGCCTCAGCCACAGCAAAATCCGGCTCTGCGTCCTGGTCCTTATGCTCCTGCACACCATGGTGTCCTTCTCCGGTGTGCACAGCAGCGAAGGCTTGAGCTTGGAGGTCCTTCCCGCCGTGGAGGAGAGCATCGCCAGAGACGAGTGACCGAGCGCGAGGGCAGCTCCTCAGGCAAAAAGAAAGGGCGGAAAAGGCGCCTGCGGGGGAGGGGAGGGGGCATTCCTTATACCTCTTTTGGGGGCACCGGTTGGGTGACATGCCATGCACAGACCCACCCCCACGTGGAAACCCCCACCAAGAGCAACTCCTCGCAGGGCCGCCCTGGGATGCCCAGAGGGCTTGTGTGGAAACACAGCCTCCAGGAGGGCTCCAGGAGCTCCTGGCCTGAAGCTGCAGAAGCCAGGCGGCAGGGAAGGGGCAGAGGGCAAGGGGGAGCAGCTGGTGTCCTGGAAAGGCCAGGGCGAGGCTCCCGGGAGCGACCCCTGCTGCTTCTGCCACCACGGATCCTGGGTAAGGTTCCTGGCCGGGATGTTTCCCCTCCAGAGTGAGTAACTGGCCTGTGGCAGTGGCAGAAGTAGCTCACCCAAGATCCAAGTCCTAGGCGAGGCCCATCCCGGGGAACCCAGGGGCGATGACAGGGTTCCTCCCTTCCTTGTTCCTTAGACCTCTCTGGCCCCTTCCCCGCTTTCTCTGACCAAGAGCTGCGAGAAGTGCTGAAGGGACCTTCCCAGGCTCTCTCTTGAGCCAGGGCCCAGGAGAAGTCAGCAGCAGCGGCTTGTGCAGTCTGGAGTCCCATGTTCCCAGAAGGGCTGAATTCCTTCACTGTCTGCCTATCATCTCCGTAAGATGTCCTCAAACACATGAAACACTGTATTTGCCTGGAAGAAAGACTAGGCTTTTCTCCAAAGGGATTACTTTCAAAATTGGAGGGGCGCCTTAGATTCGTTGAGAATAGGCCAATAGAAGCAGTTTCTTCTCTGTTCTTTTTCCTTGAGTTAGTTAATTAGTTAGTTTTGCAGGAGAAGAGGGATTATCTGCCATGCTGGCTCAGGAATTCTGGGAGCTGAAGTCCACAAGTCATAAAAGGGCCATGGTTCCCCACCTGTGCTCTAAGAGGTAGACATGCTGTCTTTCGCACAATGGTAGGAAGTTAGAAATGCCTGTCTCCCTGTTTCTAGCATCTACACAAAAGGATTATAGTTGATTAATTCCAAGTGGAGCCAGAATGTCCCAGCAAACACCTCTGAATAGGCCCACCACATATTTCCTGTGAGAAATACCAGCCCAGACGCAAGGTAGGGTTGTTGTGTTTTTTTGGGATTTTTTGGGGGCAATTGATAGGCTTGGCTTGGCCCTTCATATATTCTCATTAACTGACTCAAGTCCAGTGCAGTTTCTGATTCTTTATAGAAACCGACAGCATGTCCTTATTCTTGGCTCAATTAGCGCCAGAAGGCAAAACAAAAAACAATGGAAGGAAATTAATCAAAGAGTACCAGTAGAACTAAGGAGAAATTTCCTAATGCTGAGAAAAATCAAGTAGTGGAACAGCTTGGCTTCAGAAGTTGTGGGTGCTCTATGATTGAAGGCTTTCAAAAAGAGACTGGAGTGGAGAAACATTCATCTAAAATGGTATAAGGTCTCCTGCTTAAGCAGGGGGTTGGACTAGAAGATCTCCAAGGATCCTTCCAACTCTATTATTCTATGTTCTGTGTATGTATGCTCTATATCTGAAAACAGAAAGAAGTCATCAAAGTTTTGAATATGTTGCTAAAAGTACAACCATTATACAATATGCAATACCAGTGATACATTTTTTTTTTCTAAACTGAGGACTGCTTTTAAATAACCACACCAGAAGTCAGTGGAAAAAAAATAGATGACTTGGGAAAAGTTACACTTTTAAATTAAACCCTCTCTAACGCCAGCTCCAATTTGTTTGTGTCTTTCTTCTGGATACTTTTCATCATTGACTTTTTTCTGAGAATATCTATAGGACTGAAATATGATGATCCCAGAGTAATCTGGGATCATGAACTTCTTGTTGGAAACCAACCCTTACTTTTTTTAAGTTAACAGAATACCTGACAAAATAAAATGACATAGCATTGGACACACCGAGACCCATGGGTACTAGATCATTACTAATCTCTGAGGTAAACAAACCACACAAGACAGGATGGTTCCCCTCTCGTCTACTGCATTATCAATGGAACTAAACCATCTCCATTCTGATTATAGTTTCTTTTCCAACACTGCCATATTGCGACAGGCACTCTCTATTCCTTCTCCCCATGAAGGTCCCACAGTCAAAGCTGATATACAAATATCACCAGAATCACCAGAAATGTTATCGCTTCCCCTCAACCTGATAGTAAAAGCTTAACTTTATGTTATATTCAACATGCATGGTATAAACATGTACTTTTAATATAATGCTACAATGAGGTGGAATAATTTATTATGGGATCAGAGGACAGAGGGAAGGTACATTTAATCCTCCAACTCCAAATTAGTTAATGGAAATAACAAGTTTCCTTACATGTCCATATTCATTTTCAACTATTAATTCTCTGGGCTTCCATTCTTAATCAGGATATCTTATTTCCAGAGGTGGCTGAGGGGGGCAGGTAGGGAGTCTGTGCCCAAGCCAGAGCCCTGGTCTTCCAAGCTACCTTCCACTGAGTTCTATGCAAGAAAATGGAAATGCTCCCCATGGAACTGGGCCTGAGGTTCCATTGACTCAAGCACCCCCACATCCATTTGGCCAACACTCATGTCTATTATTAGTAGGGGCAACTTTTGGAAGAGTCTTTGGGATGTGTTAGATGCCTTGGAGTGCAGTTTTTATGCCTGTCCTAAAGGCAACCCTGGGAAGTGGGAGGTGCTTACGATCAAACATCCCAAAGTAAAATTTCTAAAATGCTTTGATGTAAGTAAAGTTTGGAAACTATAATAAACTGATACACAGTTAAAGAGAACCCTTTGGGATATCTGTAGGAATACATAATAACTAAATGTTCCATCTTTCTGTTCAGCAAAGCAGCTCAAAGCAGCTAACAACACTGGTCAAAAGTTGAGATTAAAATATAGTGCAATAGTGAGTGTTGTCAACAAGGCAGATTCATTGCCTTCTTAATAAAAGTAACATATGGGAGAGAAGCTTCCAAAAAAGCTCCTTGGTTCTAGATCAAAAGAATGAATCTTACATAGGAAAGCAAAGGTGCGTTGTCCTAAGTGACGGTCTGTTCAGAGTGGCTACTTAATCACAAGGCTATTACGCTACCAAGAAAGATGAGATTCCCAGCCATTGACCTGCCCTGCTGTACAGTAAGTCACTGAGGAAAACTCTGATGGCAATCTACGTCCTTCCGAAGAAATTCTGACCAGGGCTGCTGCAAGAAAAGCAAAATTAGCGTTTAAAGCAGCCGGCCTGCAAGAAGCCAACGGCCTGGCTCTCTGTGGCTGGCATTCCTCCCATCTCAACCCATCTGTCCAGCCAAAATCTTGTTTATCGGCAGCAAGAGAGATGGTCCACTGGTCAAGCGAGAAGGGAGGGAGGCACAGCTGAAGAACACAGCAGGGGCAAGCAGAGTCCCAAGAGGCCGACCAGCTGTTGTACCCAAAGCCAGGGACAAGCCCAAGGGGGCTCCCCTGCAGGGGAAAGTTTGTGGGTCCCCCCCCTCCCGTTCTACCGCCTTCCTACCTTGCAGTCTCTGATGCAGGAGCGCACAGAATAATCCTCGGCCTGCAGGTATTTCTCCAGCAAAAGCTCGAACTCCTCGTATTTTTCCTGAGCGTGTTGGTCCAGCCTTTGATACGCCTCCAGGCAGCTGCTGCAGGCCTCCCCGCGCTGGGCTCCCGCAGCAGCCGACAGGAAATCCATCAGCAGGTTGGACAAGCTGCAGTCCAAACTCTCCGGGCCGGCCATGCCGAGCAGCAAGTCCCAGGCCGTGTAAGCGTCACAAAAAGGGAGGCGAAAGGTCCGAAAGTGGCCCTCCAGGAAGTCCAGCTGGGGAGAGGCGGCGGCGGCGGCGGCGGCGAGGGCGGCGGGCGCCGGCAGCCTGGGGGGCACGGCGGCGAAGGCGGCCAGGAGCCCTGCTGGAAGAGGCGCCGCTGGAGCAGGCCGAGCTCAGGTCCGGGCGCGGGGCCGCGGTGGCGGCGGCGGCGGCGCAGTGCGGGGGGCCCGGCGGGGCGGGGCCCTCGGCGCTCCGGTTGCGCGGCCCTCCGAGCAGGGCGGCCCCGGGCTCCGCCATGGCCGAACTCCTGGCCTCAGCTCGGAGCCGCGTTCCGGCGGCGGCGCCGCAGAGCCACAGGCGGTCGGAAAGGAGGACGGCGAAGAAGAGCAGCGAGCCCAGCGACAAACGCCATCTCTGCGCCCGCTCCGAGTCGGCGCACGGCTTCTCGGGCTGGCCCGGCTGGCCCAGGCGGGCGGCTAGGGCGGCGGCGGCGGCGTCATGTTCTCGTGGCTGCATCCAAGCGCCGCTGGTCATATTTTTCGGGGGCGGCGCGGAGACGGGCGGCGGGCGGCGGGCGGCGGCGGGGGGGCTCCCGGGCTCCGCCGCTCCTCCGGGCGCCCCCTCCGCGAGCAGAATGTCACCTACCGCCGCTCCTGCCGCCGCCGCCGCCCAGGCCCCGTGGGAAGGGGAGGGGCGGCCCCATGGCGGCTCGCCCTGCGGCCCGCGACCAGAGCCCGCCGGCCCCGCCCGCTCCTCCTCCCCCGCCGCTGGGCCCCGCGCGGACGCCCCCAGCCTCCCCCCGCGAGGCTGCTAAGGGCTGCCGGGGGCCGGCGCATGGTGCTGCGCCGCGGCGGCGCTTCTCAGCATGGCCAGCCCTGGCGGGAGGAGGCCGCGCCGCGCCGTCCCGGCATCTCCCCCTCCTCCCCCCGGGCGTCCCGGCTGCTCGCTCCGGCGCTCCGGGCTCACCGCTTGGCCCGCTTCATCTTCCGTCCCGACGGGCCCGCCTGGCTCCCTCCCTCCCTCCCTCCCTCCCCCCGCCTGCCTGCCTGCCTGCCTGCCTGGGCCTCCCTGCCCTCCCACCCTCCCACCCTCCGTCCGTCCGTCCGTCCGTCCCTGCGCAGCGGGCAGCCCTCACTCGCCTTTCCTCTTCCGCTTCAGCCCACCCCGGAGCCCCCGGGCGCGGCGGCCAGGCCTGTCCATCTCCCCCTCCCGCGCCCGCCGCTCGCCTTAGGCCGTCGCCATCTTCAGCCGGGCAGGGAACACCTTGAGAAATCGATCGGGTCGGAAAGGAGGGGGCGGCCAGAGGCGGGCGCATGCGCGCTCGGCTCCGCACCCGGGGAACACTTGTAGGAATACATAATAACTAAATGTTCCATCTTTCTGTTCAGCAAAGCAGCTCAAAGCAGCTAACAACACTGGTCAAAAGTTGAGATTAAAATATAGCGCAATAGTGAGTGTTGTCAACAAGGCAGATTCATTGCCTTCTTAATAAAAGTAACATATGGGAGAGAAGCTTCCAAAAAAGCTCCTTGGTTCTAGATCAAAAGAATGAATCTTACATAGGAAAGCAAAGGTGCGTTGTCCTGAGTGACGGTCTGTTCAGAGTGGCTACTTAATCACAAGGCTATTACGCTACCAAGAAAGATGAGATTCCCAGCCATTGACCTGCCCTGCTGTACAGTAAGTCACTGAGGAAAACTCTGATGGCAATCTACGTCCTTCCCAAGAAATTCTGACCAGGGCTGCTGCAAGAAAAGCAAAATTAGCGTTTAAAGCAGCCGGCCTGCAAGAAGCCAACGGCCTGGCTCTCTGTGGCTGGCATTCCTCCCATCTCAACCCATCTGTCCAGCCAAAATCTTGTTTATCGGCAGCAAGAGAGATGGTCCACTGGTCAAGAGAGAAGGGAGGGAGGCACAGCTGAAGAACACAGCAGGGGCAAGCAGAGTCCCAAGAGGCCGACCAGCTGTTGTACCCAAAGCCAGGGACAAGCCCAAGGGGGCTCCCCTGCAGGGGAAAGTTTGTGGGTCCCCCCCATCCCGTTCTACCGCCTTCCTACCTTGCAGTCTCTGATGCAGGAGCGCACAGAATAATCCTCGGCCTGCAGGTATTTCTCCAGCAAAAGCTCGAACTCCTCGTATTTTTCCTGAGCGTGTTGGTCCAGCCTTTGATACGCCTCCAGGCAGCTGCTGCAGGCCTCCCCGCGCTGGGCTCCCGCAGCAGCCGACAGGAAATCCATCAGCAGGTTGGACAAGCTGCAGTCCAAACTCTCCGGGCCGGCCATGCCGAGCAGCAAGTCCCAGGCCGTGTAAGCGTCACAAAAAGGGAGGCGAAAGGTCCGAAAGTGGCCCTCCAGGAAGTCCAGCTGGGGAGAGGCGGCGGCGGCGGCGGCGAGGGCGGCGGCCGCGGGCAGCCTGAGAGGCACGGCGGCGAAGGCGGCCAGGGAGCCCTGCTGGAAGAGGCGCCGCTGGGAGCAGGCCGAGCTCAGGTCCGGGCGCGGGGCCGCGGTGGCGGCGGCGGCGGCGCAGTGCGGGGGGCCCGGCGGGGCGGGGCCCTCGGCGCTCCGGTTGCGCGGCCCTCCGGGCAGGGCGGCCCCCGGCTCCGCCATGGCCGAACTCCTGGCCTCAGCTCAGCCGCGTTCCGGCGGCGGCGCCGCAGAGCCACAGGCGGTCGGAAAGGAGGACGGCGAAGAAGAGCAGCGAGCCCAGCGACAAACGCCATCTCTGCGCCCGCTCCGAGTCGGCGCACGGCTTCTCGGGCTGGCCCGGCTGGCCCAGGCGGGCGGCTAGGGCGGCGGCGGCGGCGTCATGTTCTCGTGGCTGCATCCAAGCGCCGCTGGGCATATTTTTCGGGGGGGGCGCGGGGGCGGGCGGCGGCGGCGGCGGCGGGGGGGCTCCCGGGCTCCGCCGCTCCTCCGGGCGCCCCCTCCGCGAGCAGAATGTCACCTACCGCCGCTCCTGCCGCCCCCGCCGCCCAGGCCCCGTGGGAAGGGGAGGGGCGGCCCCATGGCGGCTCGCCCTGCGGCCCGCGACCAGAGCCCGCCGGCCCTGCCGCTCCTCCTCCACCGCCGCTGAGCCCCGCGCGGACGCCCCAGCCTCCCCGCGAGGCTGCTAAGGGCTGCCGGGGCCGGCGCATGGTGCTGCGCCGCGGCGGCGCTTCTCAGCATGGCCAGCCCTGGCGGGAGGAGGCCGCGCCGCGCCGTCCCGGCATCTCCCTCCTCCCCGGGCGTCCCGGCTGCTCGCTCCGGCGCTCCGGGCTCACCGCTTGGCCCGCTTCATCTTCCGTCCCGACGGGCCCGCCTGGCTCCCTCCTCCCTCCCTCCCCGCCTGCCTGCCTGCCTGCCTGCCTGGGCCTCCTGCCTCCCACCCTCCCACCTCCGTCCGTCCGTCCGTCCCTGCGCAGCGGGCAGCCCTCACTCGCCTTTCCTCTTGCGCTTCAGGCCACTCCGGAGCGCCCGGGCGCGGCGGCCAGGCCTGTCCATCTCCCCCTCCCGCGCCCGCCGCTCGCCTTAGGCCGTCGCCATCTTCAGCCGGGCAGGGAACACCTTGAGAAATCGATCGGGTCGGAAAGGAGGGGGCGGCCAGAGGCGGGGGCGCATGCGCGCTCGGCTCCGCACCCGGGGAACACTTCCTTCGCTCGGCGCCCCTGCCGTCGCCACAGCGCCCCCGAAGCCGCCGCCGCCGCCGCCGCCGCCATGCGGGACGGCGCGGGGCCCCTGGAAGCCCGAGCGTCCGGCGTCGGGGCGGGCTGGCCGGGCGGCTTCCCGACCGCAGCTCCTCCTCGCCCGTCCTCGAGCTGCAGAGGAGCGCGGCTGCCCCTCCGGCCTTCCCCGCGGGGTGGCTGCCTGGCGGGCCGTGGTGCTGAAGGACAGCTCCCGAACGGCGGGAAGCGCCGCGGAGACGCCGCCTGGGCTGCGCGGCTGAGAAACGCGGGGCGCCGCCCGGCTTCTTCGGGAGCCTTTCGGAGCGCGGTGCTGGTTGCGAGGCGCGGAGGGGACGTCCCGCGATAGAGAGGAGGGGCGACGGCGGCGGAGGCTCGAGAGCTGCCCACGAGGTTACGGCGCCTCCAAACCCCCATTGGCTTCTTCCATCTTTTTCCGCGGCTGCGAGCGATGATTTGTGCGGAGACTTTAAGACAGCGCCCCGAGGCGATGCGCCTCTTGGCTGCCTCCTCCCTCTTCATCCAGCTTCTGCCGGCGGCAGCAGTCCCAGCGCATCCACCCTCCACCCATCCTGTCCAGGTAGACCAGAGCTTGGACAAAAGAAGGAGACCCAGGAGCTTAAGTGGCCGTCCCTAAACCCAACTCTACTGGCAATTTTCATTCCATCTTCAGCTGAAAGTCCTGAAGGAAATCGATCGTTAATATCTATTCCACTTTTCAGATGCATACATAATGCAGAGACATCACTGGTCTTTCTTTGGGATGACCTTTGGCGGAGCTGCAACAAGAATTAAAAGAATTACAGACTAACAGATTTGGGAAGGACCTTGAATGTCTTCTAGTCCAACCGTCTTGCTTAAGCAGGAGACCCCGAATCATTCTGGACAAATGCCTCTCCAATCTCTTCTTATAACCCTTCAGTGATGGAACACCCACAACTTCTGACAGAAAATTTCTCCTTAATTTTAGGTTGGAGCTCTCTCTCTCTTCTAAGTTTCCATCTGTTACTTCTTGTTCTGCCCTAGGGTGCTTTGGAGAATAGGTTGACCCCCTCTTCTTTGTAATATTTCCTTAATTATTGGAAGACTGCTATCATGTCACTCCTTCTCTTTGTTAGACTAGACATACCCATGTGCAGATGTAGTCCATCTGGTCCTGTGATTTAAACTTATCTAGAGTGGATAGGTGTTCTCTTACAACTTTCTTGCCAATTTTTATTTATATTCCTGATCTGTCTTTTATGGTGCTGCTTTTGCTAGATTGGGCTTTTTTTTTTCCTTTTGGATGAAGACAGATACAAAGATTGAACAGCAGTTCTGCTTTCTCTCTGCTGCCGGTGACCTCCTTGCCATTTTCTCCCAATAGTGGATCAATCATTTTCTTGGGGTTTTTTTCTTATTTTTTACAACCAACCTGGTTTAGTGCAACCATCTTGGTTCCTTTTTTTAATCTCAGCAATTTTTAGTACCATTTACCATAGTACCTTGCTGAATGTCTGTTGGGATTAGGAATGAACAGTATCTTGTCTTAATTAGAGAATGTTTAAGCACCATCAAGACTAATGTGGACAGAAGGCTGCAAGTTACAGCCCAACAGTCAAACACATCTGACAAATAGAACTCTAATCATTAAAATATTCTTTCTGAGTATTTTAATGGCTGCCAACTGGAACCTGGTAACTTTGCAAAATATGCTCATTTACATACATGCATGCATATTGTGTATGAACTGGACATCGTGCAGAATTGTCTGACTTGGACCAAGATTATGTGAAAACAAATCTGATATTTCAAAGGAATGCCAGTGTGCATGCACTCAATATGTAGTGTGTACCTTTTATCAATCTTTGACACAGCTGGATGGAAGACCATCTAGTAGGCTTTGGATATTGCCAACATCCAAAGATCTGAATAGGAATGGACCCAGAACACCAAGCATTTTGGGTGTTTTCTTTGTGATAGTCCTGAAATGTAAGCTAACAATCAATGGTTATCAGGACTGAGAACTCAACCGCCTAGGCCTCTCCCAAATACTGTACATAGTGAACCTGAAACCTGAAATTAGGACTTTTCAATTCATTTATCCTTTCCCTGATATAGACCTTTTACTTTATAGCAATTCAGTAATAACACCCAGAGTTGCTTTGGATAGTGAGATGGGCAGCAGATAGATAGAGGTAGATAGATAGATAGACAGACAGGCAGGCAGGCAGGCAGGCAGGCAGGCAGGCAGGCAGACAGACAGACAGACAAAGATTTAAGAACATTGACAACAACCGGTATATGGTTATAGACTCCTTCCTGCACAGCTGGTAGAGAATGATGATTACTAACCATTCAGAAATGATGAAGGAATGAAAAAGTGATCCTCTTCCCAAATGAGCTTTTTCCTGCTTATGTGAATGTGGAGATTGGGCACAAGAGAAGGTGGGTGATCAGGACTAGGATGGGATGTTTACTTTCCTCCAGGGCTTACTACTTGAGAGCCATCACTGATGTGCTCCTTGCCTTCTTCAATGACATCACTTTTCACAGGGGTGAAATCCAGCAGGTTCTGGAGAACTGGTAGCAGAAATTATAAGCAGTTCAGAGAACTGGCAAATACCACCTTCTTCAGGAGCCTTTGGGAGCGCGGTGCTGGTTGCGAGGCGCGGAGGGACGTCCCGCGATAGAGAGGAGGGGCGACGGCGGCGGAGGCTCGAGAGCTGCCCACGAGGGTTACGGCGCCTCCAAAGCCTCATTGGCTTCTTCCATCTTTTCCGCGGCTGCGAGCGATGATTTGTGCGGAGACTTTAAGACAGCGCCCCGAAGCCGCCGCCGCCGCCATGCGGGACGGCGCGGGGCCCCTGGAAGCCCGAGCGTCCGGCGTCGGGGCGGGCTGGCCGGGCGGCTTCCCGACCGCAGCTCCTCCTCGCCCGTCCTCGGGCTGCAGAGGAGCGCGGCTGCCCCTCCCGCCTTCCCCGCGGGGTGGCTGCCTGGCGGGCCGTGGTGCTGAAGGACAGCTCCCGAACGGCGGGAAGCGCCGCGGAGACGCCGCCTGGGGTGCGCGGCCGAGAAACGGGGGGCGCCGCCCGGCTCCTTGGGGAGCCTTTGGGAGCGCGGTGCTGGTTGCGAGGCGCGGAGGGGACGTCCCGCGATAGAGAGGAGGGGCGACGGCGGCGGAGGCTCGAGAGCTGCCCACGAGGGTTACGGCGCCTCCAAAGCCTCATTGGCTTCTTCCATCTTTTTCCGCGGCTGCGAGCGATGATTTGTGCGGAGACTTTAAGACAGCGCCCCGAAGCCGCCGCCGCCATGCGGGACGGCGCGGGGCCCCTGGAAGCCCGAGCGCCCGGCGTCGGGGCGGGCTGGCCGGGCGGCTTCCCGACCGCAGCTCCTCCTCGCCCGTCCTCGAGCTGCAGAGGAGCGCGGCTGCCCCTCCGGCCTTCCCCGCGGGGTGGCTGCCTGGCGGGCCGTGGTGCTGAAGGACAGCTCCCGAACGGCGGGAAGCGCCGCGGAGACGCCGCCTGGGGTGGGCGGCTGAGGAACGCGGGGCGCAGCCCGGCTTCTTCGGGACCCTTTGGGAGCGCGGTGCAGGTTGCGAGGCGCGGAGGGGACGTCCCGCGATAGAGAGGAGGGGCGACGGCGGCGGAGGCTCGAGAGCTGCCCACGAGGGTTACGGCGCCTCCAAAGCCT
The DNA here is from genome assembly GCF_028640845.1 of Ahaetulla prasina. NCBI lineage: Eukaryota > Metazoa > Chordata > Lepidosauria > Squamata > Colubridae > Ahaetulla > Ahaetulla prasina. Next base: position 25,642,736 of record NC_080549.1, on the reverse strand, counting down.
CATTGGCTTCTTCCATCTTTTTCCGCGGCTGCGAGCGATGATTTGTGCGGAGACTTTAAGACAGCGCCCCGAAGCCGCCGCCGCCATGCGGGACGGCGCGGGGCCCCTGGAAGCCCGAGCGCCCGGCGTCGGGGCGGGCTGGCCGGGCGGCTTCCCCCCCGCAGCTCCTCCTCGCCCGTCCTCGAGCTGCAGAGGAGCGCGGCTGCCCCTCCGGCCTTCCCCGCGGGGTGGCTGCCTGGCGGGCCGTGGTGCTGAAGGACAGCTCCCGAACGGCGGGAAGCGCCGCGGAGACGCCGCCTGGGCTGCGCGGCTGAGAAACGCGGGGCGCAGCCCGGCTTCTTCGGGAGCCTTTGGGAGCGCGGTGCTGGTTGCGAGGCGCGGAGGGGACGTCCCGCGATAGAGAGGAGGGGCGACGGCGGCGGAGGCTCGAGAGCTGCCCACGAGGGTTACGGCGCCTCCAAAGCCTCATTGGCTTCTTCCATCTTTTTCCGCGGCTGCGAGCGATGATTTGTGCGGAGACTTTAAGACAGCGCCCCGAGGCGATGCGCCTCTTGGCTGCCTCCTCCCTCTTCATCCAGCTTCTGCCGGCGGCAGCAGTCCCAGCGCATCCACCCTCCACCGATCCTGTCCAGGTAGACTAGAGAGCTTGGACAAAAGAAGGAGACCCAGGAGCTTAAGTGGCCGTCCCTAAACCCAACTCTACTGGCAATTTTCATTCCATCTTCAGCTGAAAGTCCTGAAGGAAATCGATCGTTAATATCTATTCCACTTTTCAGATGCATACATAATGCGGAGACATCACTGGTCTTTCTTTGGGATGACCTTTGGCGGAGCTGCAACAAGAATTAAAAGAATTACAGACTAACAGATTTGGGAAGGACCTTGAATGTCTTCTAGTCCAACCGTCTTGCTTAAGCAGGAGACCCCGAATCATTCTGGACAAATGCCTCTCCAATCTCTTCTTATAACCCTTCAGTGATGGAACACCCACAACTTCTGACAGAAAATTTCTCCTTAATTCTAGGTTGGAGCTCTCTCTCTCTTCTAAGTTTCCATCTGTTACTTCTTGTTCTGCCCTAGGGTGCTTTGGAGAATAGGTTGACCCCCTCTTCTTTGTAATATTTCCTTAATTATTGGAAGACTGCTATCATGTCACTCCTTCTCTTTGTTAGACTAGACATACCCATGTGCAGATGTAGTCCATCTGGTCCTGTGATTTAAACTTATCTAGAGTGGATAGGTGTTCTCTTACAACTTTCTTGCCAATTTTTATTTATATTCCTGATCTGTCTTTTATGGTGCTGCTTTTGCTAGATTGGGCTATTTTTTTTCCCTTTTGGATGAAGATAGATACAAAGATTGAACAGCAGTTCTGCTTTCTCTCTGCTGCCGGTGACCTCCTTGCCATTTTCTCCCAATAGTGGATCAATCATTTTCTTGGGGTTTTTTTCTTATTTTTTACAACCAACCTGGTTTAGTGCAACCATCTTGGTTCCTTTTTTTAATCTCAGCAATTTTTAGTACCATTTACCATAGTACCTTGCTGAATGTCTGTCGGGATTAGGAATGAACAGTATCTTGTCTTAATTAGAGAATGTTTAAGCACCATCAAGACTAATGTGGACAGAAGGCTGCAAGTTACAGCCCAACAGTCAAACACATCTGACAAATAGAACTCTAATCATTAAAATATTCTTTCTGAGTATTTTAATGGCTGCCAACTGGAACCTGGTAACTTTGCAAAATATGCTCATTTACATACATGCATGCATATTGTGTATGAACTGGACATCGTGCAGAATTGTCTGACTTGGACCAAGATTATGTGAAAACAAATCTGATATTTCAAAGGAATGCCAGTGTGCATGCACTCAATATGTAGTGTGTACCTTTTATCAATCTTTGACACAGCTGGATGGAAGACCATCTAGTAGGCTTTGGATATTGCCAACATCCAAAGATCTGAATAGGAATGGACCCAGAACACCAAGCATTTTGGGTGTTTTCTTTGTGATAGTCCTGAAATGTAAGCTAACAATCAATGGTTATCAGGACTGAGAACTCAACCGCCTAGGCCTCTCCCAAATACTGTACATAGTGAACCTGAAACCTGAAATTAGGACTTTTCAATTCATTTATCCTTTCCCTGATATAGACCTTTTACTTTATAGCAATTCAGGAATAACACCCAGAGTTGCTTTGGATAGTGAGATGGGCAGCAGATAGATAGAGGTAGATGATAGATAGATAAATAGGCAGGCAGGCAGGCAGGCAGGCAGGCAGGCAGGCAGGCAGGCAGGCAGGCAGACAGACAGACAGACAGACAAAGATTTAAGAACATTGACAACAACCGGTATATGGTTATAGACTCCTTCCTGCACAGCTGGTAGAGAATGATGATTACTAACCATTCAGAAATGATGAAGGAATGAAAAAGTGATCCTCTTCCCAAATGAGCTTTTTCCTGCTTATGTGAATGTGGAGATTGGGCACAAGAGAAGGTGGGTGATCAGGACTAGGATGGGATGTTTACTTTCCTCCAGGGCTTACTACTTGAGAGCCATCACTGATGTGCTCCTTGCCTTCTTCAATGACATCACTTTTCACAGGGGTGAAATCCAGCAGGTTCTGGAGAACTGGTAGCAGAAATTATAAGCAGTTCAGAGAACTGGCAAATACCACCTCTGGATGGCCCGAGAGTGGGGTGGGGTGAATGGCTGGAAGGGGCGAGTGAGCATCAAGCAGGTAGGGTGAGTGGGCGGCGACCCGTGGGGGCGGGGGGCATGGACAGGCAGAAGTCGCTACCGGTTTGGCAACCCAGGCCAAATCACCATACTGGTTCGCCTGAACCAGTGTGAACCGGCTGAATACCACCTCTGGATTAGGGGACTGGAGGCTAAAACTTAAGATGAACGGTTGCAGAAACTGGGCCTGGCTAGTCTAGTGAAGAGAAGGAGTAGGGGAGACATGATAGCATCTTCCAATATTTGAGGGGCTGCCATAGAGATGTGTTTTCCAAAGCACTCGAAGACCAGACAAGGAATAATGGATGGAAACTGAACAAGGAGAGATACATCCTGGATATAAGGAGGAATTTTCTGACAGTGAGAGCAATCAACCAGTGGAACAGAAGTTGCTTTCAGAAGTTGTGGGAGCTTCATCCCTGGAGGCTTTCAAGAAGAGACTGGACTGCCATCTGTCAGAAATGGTGTAGGGTCTCCTGCTTGGGTGGGAGGGTTGGACTAGATAATGTAAAAGTCCCTTCCAACTCTGTTATTTTATTAACCAAATGACATATGGCCACTCAGGGTCTCTCAGACATGTAAAACAATCCACAGCACATCCAAAGGAATAAAATTGAAAAGGCCGGAGGAAAACAATAGCATGTCCTTATCAGCAGAGGAAATGACAGCAAATTTTAGAAATGCAAGTCTATTGAAAAACAACCTGCACTAACCAAGGGCTCCTATAGCAAAGTAACAACCCAACTTCCCACAAATGGAGGTGTGTAAGAACTTTATTCAGATGACTACAAATGCACCTGAGAACATCAGAAAAAAGAAACAGACTGTCTGTACAACATCCTCCAGCAAAATATATACCCACACCACTGTTCTGCATGTAGTAGAACCACACTCTCTGGAACTTGCTAAAAATGCTTGGAGCCACCAGATTCTCTTGAAATCACGCTCTCCTTGCTCTTTACCATGCGACTTTTTAATTATTTATTGTTCTTTGAGATCCTGGATGCCCCTAATAGATGTTTCAAGCCGTTTCTGAGTACCTAGATGGGGTGCTTCAGGTCCTTCCGCTGTCGACAGTCATGTTGGGGGCACAAAAACATTTCCACATTGAAAGAATTAGACAATGACATCAATGTTGCCCAGGGGACAATTAATTGGGGATTACTTCAGGTCCCCATTAAGCTGCCCACCAAAGTGGTACTCATCTATTTTCGGTTGCCTGCCTTCGAACTGTTGGGTTGGCAGGAGCAGGAGCAAGTGATGGGACCTTACCCTGTCCTGTAGTAACAACTGGGTCTCGAACGCAAGCCTGACAATCATCTTACCAGTGTTCTAGCCACATGAGCCATTGCACTCCTTTTCTTCAAGGTTATTTACAGGTGGTTCAAGCCATATTTTGGCATCTACCTTCTCCAGGTTTCTCAATAATTCTTGAAGCCATTTTTCCAGAACTGGTCTGGGTTCTTCAGATGATAAGAAGCTTTCTAGAGATCTTTGAAGCCATTGTAATATCTTTTCCACATATCTTTCATCTTTCATAACATTGGTACTTGGTTCTCAAGCCAAACATCACTTAGGGTATCTCAAACCTCTACTTTAGACTTTTGTAGATCTGTTAATACATGCTTTAAGCCATTCCTGAACGGTTTAGGTCCTTCCCCTTTGAGGTTCATTATAATATATTTCAAGCCATTTTTTGCAATCTTGTTTAGAAGCTTCAAGACTTTTCTTGTCCGGGTTTTTCAATGAATCCGGAAGTCCTTTTTCCAGAACTGGTGAAGATTCAGTAGAAGATGAGAGGCTTTCTAAGGGTCCTTGAAGCCATTGTAATGCAGCAGGTGATGGAGGTGGTAGAAAATCCAGTTGTTCGGCTAAGTGCATCTGCTGGAGCATCTGTTACATCCAATTTTGGTCACCACAATATAAAAAAGATACTGAGATTCTGGAAAGTCCATTCATGCCTTAAAGTAGGGCTGTCAAACTCCCGGCCCACGGGCTGGACATGCCCAGGCCCAGTTTAGTGAAGTGGGAAAAAGTCCCAATATGTCACATGACGCAGCTGAGACGTGAATTTGACACCCCTGCCTTAAAGTATCTCTCTTCAAACAATCCTGACTTCCCACTTGATTCCGAGTCCAATTCAAGGCAAATTAATCCATCCAAACCCTCCAAAGGAGCCTGCATCAGGTATCTATCAATCTGCTCATCTCTGGCACTGCTAAGATTTTTCTGATAACAGGAAAAGATGGTGACCATTTGAAATATAATGGGACCCCCACCCCACCCCACCTAAGTACTTAAAATCCCATCTTGGGGATGAAAACCAGGTGGGTGACCTTGAGCCAGTCTTTCTCTCAGCTTTAGCCCACCTCACAAGGTTGCTGTTGTGGGGATGAAGGAGTCTGAGGTATGTTCACCACTTTGAGCTATTTAGAAAAATAATAAAGGTGGGTTAAAAATCTAATTAATAAAAATTAAAATAAATAAATATTTCAGTCACCAGGCTGAGTGTGTTTGGGAAATAACCATAGCTGGCCAATGGAGTCCCTTTTTAGGTTAATTTCTCCAAATTATTGAGCCAGATCAATTTCTATATTTGTGGTCACAATGCCCATCCAACTGAGACATCCTGAGGCAATTTTTTGGTTCCTAAATCTTGCAGATTTTTCCTAGCGGAAATCATTGCCGCCTGCCAGCTGGCACCAACCCATTTTTCAGAGACATGATGGACGGGGACTTTAGTCAAAGTTCTGCAGGTTGTTAATGCAGCAGGTATGAGCACTTCTGTGATCTGGGGTTGAACCTCACTTTTCTCATTTGCCCCCAGCCCTGAATTCTGCCTAATGGGAACTTTCTTCTGAAATGCCCAAATGAGGGAGATCCTCTTAATACCCACAGTGCCAGCGCACTCAGCTGCTCAATCCAGCCGCTTTCCAAGAATTTTGAGCAGAGGCTCCTAGCACTGAGTGACCAGCCAATGCCTGAAAAACCTCTTATTCACAGAGGCTGCGCTACTGCAAAGGATCCAACTGTAGAACCCTAGGGGTGCAGGTAATCCTCGACTTATGACCGTGATATGTACCAGACTTTCCTTTGCGAAGCGAGGAAGATGTTCAGTGAGTCACAGCTATTTTTTTAAACTTTTGCACCACTGTTGCTAAAGAAATCATCTCAGTTGTGAACTGGGGCTTCTCCGCAGTGGTGGCTTTAGTAACCCATCCAGTTGAGACCCCCGCCTAGGCCTAGGCAGATTCTGCTTGGCACTGGAGATGCGGCCAAGGACCCTCTTCACAGCTCCAGCAAACGGGGCCGTTCTTTCCCCCTATCACTCGATTCCTCTTGCAGCTCCTCACCGCCTCCCGCTTGCCCAACTGCTCCCCCTGCTTTCACTTTCCTACCCTCGCTTGACCAGTGGTGGAATTCAATTTTTTTTTACTACCGGTTGTGGGTGTGGTTTGGTGGGTGTGATATCACCCACCCTTCATGTACTGTTGGGACAAAAGGAGACACGGAAAGGAGACCGCAGGAAGCCGTAGATTGGGCTAGGATGGGTGTTGGAGGAGAATTGTTTGGGTGGCATATTTTTCAATGCCAGGGTGAATGCTGGCACCAAAAGGAAACAGTCTCTCTCTTCCCTCCATAGCTGGGCTGGCCAAGATCCCTCTCCTGCTTCTTTGCAAAGAGTGAACAGGAGCTACTGGGGGTTCTTCATCAACCCCTCTTTAAGCTGACTCCTCCTTACCAGAATGTTTAAGGATAAATCCGAAAAATGTTGGAAGTGCCATCAGATACCTGGATACCATATGTGGTGAACATGCATTGAAGCTAAAAGATATTGGACTAAAATACACACATGGCTGGAGAAAATGATCAAAAAACATATAGACTTAAAGCCAGAAGTCTTTCTGTTGGGGATTATATCTGAAACATATAGTAGAGAATTAAAATATTTGATGGTGAATTTTATAACAGCAGCTAGGATTGTGTTTGCTAAAAATTGGAAAAATGGGAAACTACCTTTACAAGATGAAATCATTAGGAAGATAATGGAATGTGCAGAAATGAGTAAATTGACATCCGAAATCAGAGAACAAGAAGATAAGCAATATTATAAGATATGGGATTTACTTTATCAATGGTTAGAAGGAAAAGATTTAAGAAAGGTTGTTATCAAGAGAAATAATTGAATTGAAATTGATCTAGGAGGATGGAATGAATAATGTTATCAGATAAAATATTAATTTGGGGAAATTAACATGAAATGAGAACATGAAATGTTATAGCCATTGTTTAATTAAAAATAGATTGACTAAGAGATTTGGATAATGTAAGATTAGAGGAATGAAAGATACGTTTATCTTGAAATTGTGTAAGAGATGTGTAACCACCCCACTGACACACTGTAACCGGATTGAAGAGGCTTTTATGTTTGCTTGCTGTAAAAATTAAAAAAAAAATACAAAAAAAAAGCTGACTCCTCCACCTTCTGCCTGTGGTTGATTACTTCTGCCTCAGACAATAATGAGATTAGGTTTGGTGGGCTGTAAGAATGCAGCTCTTGCCTAATGCAAAGACGGTTTGTGCCTGGATATGTACAAATCCAGCTAATTTTGGTTGGTTCAGGATTCTTCCCTGGGATTGGGGTCATCAGGGCAGATTGCTGTCCAACCACAAGGCTCTTCCAAGAGTGACAGCCAGGAACCGCAGTCACCCTAACCCTTAACAAGGGTGAGCTTAATGAGTGGGCATTGGCTCCAACTTGGGCCCTCCTGCAATTTGTGGTTTTGTTTGCATGTTTGGCTTGCTATTCATTTCTCTTGTCCTGGGCGGCAGCTTTAAGACTGGGCTTGTTTCATGTTTGTGAACCAAGCTCATCCCTGGGCAAGAAACCATTGGGGGGGGGGAGGCAGACTGGGTAGCCTGTGAGGATGGGGGGGGGCTCTCTGGAGAATTCCGTAGAGACGTTAGTTGGGACATCGTTTAAACTCTCTGCGGTCTTTATACCCTATTTGCCGGCAAAGCAGGTTTAGCTCAGGAAAAGAGGGTTCGCTCCCAGGAGGGATCCTGGCCAGGCACTAAAAGTATCCAGAACTTGGAATGGTTTCCTTTCGCTTTGGGCATCACAACTCCGGCCTCTTGGGGAAGACCTGGGTGGCAACGTTGCTCAGGCCACAAAGCTGCTGCTTTCGCTTTGGGGCAGGAGGGTGTGCAAACCCAACCCATCATCCACGGCAGAGCACAGTGTATCTCAAGGCGCCGCAGGAATAACAGAATAACAGAGTTGGAAGGGATCTTGGAGGTCATCTAGTCTCCAACCTTGGCCACTTTAAGCCTGGCGGACTTCAACTCCCAGAATCTGGCTGGGGAATTCTGGCAGTTGAAGTCCGCCAGGCTTAAAGTGGCCAAGGTTGGAGACCCCTGATCTAGTGCAACCCCCTGCTTGAGCAGGAGACCCTACACCAGGGGTCTGCGAACTTGGCTCTTTTAAGACTTGTGGACTTCAACTCCCAGAGCAAAGCTCCACAAGTCCACAAGTCTTAAAAGAGCCAAGTTCGCAGACCCCTGCCTTACACCATTCCAGACAAGTGGCTGTCCAGTCTTTTCTTAAAGACCTCCGATTGATGGAGCTCCCACAACTCCTGGAGGGAAGCCGTTCCACTGGTTGATTGCTCTGTCAGGAAATTTCTCCTTATTTCTAGGTTGAATCGCTTTGATCAGTTTCCCTCCATTGCTCCGGAAAGCAGCCCGCCATCCTCTCCCAGCTGCGCCCTTCCCGGAGCAGGGCGTGCGAAGGCAGAGCGCGCATGCGCGCCTCCCTGCCGTCTGCGCGACCCCACGGGCGCCCTCCAGAGGCGGCCAGCCACGCCGCTGCCGGCACTACATTTCCCGTCGCGCCGCGCGCCTGCCCGCCCGCTCCCAGGCGCCGCAGCCGAGCCCCGAGCGAGCGAGGGTGGGTGGGAGGGAACGGGCGCGCCGCCCAGCCCCGCTCAGCCGAGCGCCGATGTCGCCGGGCCCGGCCCGCGAGGGGCGCCGCGGCGGGGATGGCGCTGTCCAGGGGGCTGCGGTGCTGCCAGCGGGTCTTCGGCTGGGTGCCCGTCCTCATCATCGCGCTGGTGGTGCTCTGGTCCTACTACGCCTACGTGGTCGAGCTCTGCCTGGGTAAGGAGGGCGCAGCGGGCGGAGGGGCCTCCCCACCCATCGTCCCCAGCCTGGTCCTCCGGCGCTGCTGGGCCGCCGCCACCCCCCACATCCTCCCCGGCCGGGCCTTCCTCAGGGGCTGCTGGGCTACAGCTCCCCCCCCACGGCTGCCTTCTGGGGGGCCGAGCATGATGGGCGCTGTAGTCCCAGGCTTCCGGGGCCTTTCCTCGCCTGGGAGGGGGGGGCTAATTCCCAGGTGGGAGGGGCACAACAACCAAGGGGTGGGGGTGGGGGTGTCAGAGTGGGGGGGGCGTTGCCCTCTTGTTGTGCCTGGACAGGTCGCCCCCCCGCGAGTCCCCATCTCCTCCCTGGTGCCCCCACCGCCACCCCCCCCCACCCAGGAGCCCTTTTCCCAAGGCAGCCTCGCCTAGGACACGTGCCCCGACCTCTCCTCCTTGCCTGGCAAAAGAGCAACAAAGTAGCACCGGTTGGGGTTCGGCCAGCTGCCTTGAAGCCAGGGCTCTCCAACCTTTATTTTTATTTTATTTTTATTTATTTATTTTGTCACAACAGTATATATAAGCATAAGCATGAAAGTAACTATATAACATATAAGCATGAGTATGAATTAACTATATTAATTGGATATAATGAAAGGAAACAATAGGACAGGAACGGTAGGCACGCTGGTGCTCTGCCCCTTACAGACCTCTTGGGAATGGGGAGAGGTCAATAGTAGACAGTTTTTGGTTGAAGCTTTTAGGATTTTGGGAAGAAACCACAGAGTCTGGTAGTGCATTCCAAGCATTAACAACTCTGTTACTGAAGTCATATTTTCTGCAATCAAGATTGGAGCGGTTGACATTAAGTTTGAATCTATTGTTTGCTCTTGTATTGTTGTAGTTGAAGCTGAAGTAGTCTTCAACAGGAAGGACATTGTAACAGATGATTCTATGAGTTAAACACAGGTCCTGTCGAAGGCGGCGGAGTTCTAAGTTTTCTAAACCCAGGATTTCAAGTCTGGGGGCATAAGTCTGGTGCTTCGCTGGCTGGGGCTTTCTGGGAGTTGAAGTCCTCCAGGCTTAAAGTGGCCAAGGCTGGAGACCCCCCTGCTTTAAGCCGCCTCCGCCCGCCGGGTGGGCAAAATCAAGCAGGGAGCCCACTTGGGTGGGTGGGTGGGCTCTCTGGTGCTTTCTTTCTACACTAGAAGCAGGAGGAGCAGCTGGTGGGTTTAAACAGGAAGGGTTGGGAACCACCATGAGCCTTTTAATACCACCACCACCCCCCCGAACTAGACTGTGTTGTTTCTGTGTGATGTATGTGGGTTATATGCATCTGTATGTGGGTTATGTGATGTATGTGGGTTATATGCATCTGTGTGATGTATGTGGGTTATATGCATCTTTATTGCATCTTTATTGATTTGTTTGTCATGTTCAGTGTATATCAGAGGGGGTGGCCCTTTGAGAGCGGTATGCCACGAAATGTCATTTCCATGTATGCCAATTGGTGTACATTTAAAGTGGCAATAAAGTTATTCTTATGACTGGTGGACTTCAACTCCCAGAATTCCTGAGCCTGCTTTGGCTGGCTCAGGAATTCTGGGAGTAGAAGTCCACAAGTCGTAAAAGGGCCATGGCTCCCCACCCCTGGCTTAAAAGCCAGACTATCTTCTCTGGGATCACCTGTGGGAGCAGCTCACCTGACTTCGTAACTTCCCCCTCCTTGAACCAATTCAGGGGCTGTGAATATGCTCACAATACCTGTTGTGTCTGCGCCCCCCGAGCCAGGCCCCCTGCCAGAAAGTGACTTGGAAAGTGAGGGAGAAGGGCCATCAGGACTTACCTCGGGAGTACTGGCTTCCCTGGCTCAGCTCCAGGAGCCAAAGGCAGGCCAGGTGGAGGAGATAACGAGGCCTCCGTCCCCTGACTCTTCCCCCCACCCCAGGCCATGCCTCCAGACCCAGCTGATGGCAATCAGGCCTGGCTGGACCCTAGGTTTCGTAGGCAGGAGAGGCGGGAACAACAGAAGCACGGGTGGGGCAGGCCTAGGAAGTGCTGAGTCATGGAGCCACACCCTACAGGATATAAAGGCAGCAAGGGCTGCTATGCCTCTTCGTAGCAGGCAAATCAACTGCTTAACTAGAGCTGAAGTACTGTTTGTTCCTGGGTGTCTCATCGGCATCAAGAGAGATAACAGAGTCACTTGGCAGACGCTCGCTAGTTTGCTGCCAGAGCTGATAGTGCCGGCTAATTAAGCCATCGCTCGGACGGAGGCGAGGGGGGACAGAACAATACCGGATTGCACAGTTAGCTGCACTAGTGCTTCAGATAGGGTTTGTAAGAAGCGCTTCCAATATATTGTGAAAGCTGCACCTCAAAAACAGCTTAGCTTTTTTGTTTGTTTGTTTCCAGAAGAGCTTGAAAAAAAAAAAAGATTGCTGCTGCCTTAAGCATCTCATTTACATTAAGGCAGTGCTGTGCAAGCTCGGGAATTTTAAGCTCTGTGGACTTCAACTCCCAGAATTCCCCAGTCTGGCTGGAACCGAGTTGGTGGTCTTTAGCGAAGAGAGACTGTGCTGGCATTAGGGCCAAACCATTTCTTTCTTCCCCACTGTTTTCTGAAGCCTGCCCAGTGCAGTTGGTTTAGGGTGCCATATGAACACAGGCAATCCGGGAACTTCCTTACAACAGTCTGTTAATGTAGCTCAGTGTGATTATCAAGAGCATTATACGGACTGGGTGGATTAAATTTGATTAGAACTTGGCCCTCCCGAGCTCTGTTTTCACTGGCAGAGGGTTGCAGGAGGTTGTGGCAGCTGAAAACAGAGCTCAGGAGCCTGTTTTCACTAGCAGGAGCACCGTGGGCCAGTCCTTCGCTGTTTCCATGGCGGCCCCGCGGGTCAGATCTAAGTACCCTGTGGGCCAGATCCGGCCTCCGGGCCTTGAGTTTGACACCCCTGCCATAGATTCAGTTAATTAAAACTTAGTTTGCATCATAGATAGAGAGAAAAATCATTGAGTTTTAATTTGCCTCCAGGTCAGTTTTTCCAATTCTGTGTGCATGCACAGACACGCTACCCCAGAAAGGTTTGCTTTGCTGTGCCCCTTTACCTTGGCAAACAGCAATGTGGGCAAGCCTGTGCGGGCGGGGTGTGTGTGCTGTAGTCTGCAGAGGAATTCTGCGTCTCAGCAGAAGTGACCCATATGATACTCCTGAGGGGTAAGACGAAGGTGCAGCCGTAAGGCTGCCTCCCAAAAGTGCTTCCTACCTGATACCCAAGCAAGGAATATTAACAGGACTGTAGGCTGTAGGCTGTCCGGTGTCGTCCTGTCTTCAGAGCCCAAACACCTCTCCATTCCAGGAAAATAAGGCAGAAATTAATAAACGGTTACAGAAAGACAGCTTGAACTTGCTGTCTGCTACAATCATCGTTTCAGATCCTTTTTTGTTTGTTTGTTTTTTGGAAAGTGAGGCTGTACCTTGAAGTTTTGGCGGAAGAGATATGCAGCTTCAGGACCAACAGTAGAGTGAACAAATTCAGGAGTTCAAGTAGTCACAGAACAGAGTATTTGGGGATGGTGCTGAACACCAGTCGGACCTCTCGGCAGCTGACTCAGCCGCAGAAAGATTTACACAGAATTATCTTTAGCAAGGTTATTGATAAGGTTATTGAAATTTCTGCAACAAGATTGCTGTTACTTTAGAATTGTAGAATCCTGGGGCTGGAAGGGAACCTGGAGGTCTTTCAGTCCAACCCCCAGCACAAGGCAGGAGTCCTTGTACCAGTCTGGACCAAAGGATGTCTAATCTTTTCTTGAAAACCTCCAGCATTGGAGCATCCACAGCTCCGGGATGATCTGTTCCATTGTTCTCACTGTCAAGAAATCCCACCTTAGTTCCAGGTAGGATCTTTCTTTAAGAATTAGTTTCTTCTTGTCCTGCCTTCGGGTGCTATGGAAAATAGGTTGAGCCCTCTTCTCTGTGACAGCCCTTCAAGCAGTGGTGGGATTCAGCCAGTTTGCACCACTTCAGGAGAACCGGTTGTTAACTTTCTGAGCAGTTTGATGAATTGGTTGTTGGAAGAAATCATTAGGGCAGAGAACCGGTTGTTAAATTACTTGAATCCCACCACTGCCTTCAAGTATTGGAAGACGGCTATCACGTCACCCCTAAGCCTTCGCTTCATAGACCTACCTAGTCCCCTTAACCAGTCATCATAGGGTTTATTTTGCAGACCTCTTATCGTCTTTGTTGCTCTTCTCTGTACTCTTTCTAGGGCCTCAGTCTTTTCTGTATCGTGGTGACCAGAAGTGGGAGCAGTATTTCAAGTGTGGCCTCACTAGTGCAGTAAAAAGTGGTACTATCACTTCTTATGATCTAGAACCCAATAGATCTTTCAGTTCTTTAAGGCAGATAATTTTCAAGTTTTTAACAGGGTCTTTTCTCTGAACCAAAGAGCTAGCTGCTTACTTCCCAAAACTGACGAATTTGCAGGGAGCTGTTGTTTTCTCAACCATCTCCCGAATCTTTTTTTTTTTAATTTGCATTTATATCCCGCCCTTCTCCGAAGACTCACGGCGGCTTACACTGTGTTAAGCAATAGTCTTCATCCATTTGTATATTATATACAAAGTCAACTTTTATTGCCCCCAACAATCTGGGTCCTCATTTTACCTACCTTATAAAGGATGGAAGGCTGAGTCAACTTTGGGCCTGGTGGGACTTGAACCTGCAGTAATTGCAAGCAGCTGTGTTAATAACAGACAGACTTAGTCTGCTGAGCCACCAGAGGCCCTCAATTAGACTATCAAGAGATAATTGCAGGTAGAGCTCAGTGCTTCCTTTCTCATCACACTTGTTTTTCTCTCTGCTGTTTCTTTTCATCCAATTCATATTTTCTACGTGAACCATGCCTGCTGCTGCATTGTTTTCTTCATTTGGAAATAAGGAATAGGTGGGCTGATAGGATTAATCACCAACGCCTGTCATTCAGCCATTTGTGCTTTCCATCATTCTTCCCAGCAGCCTTCCTGGATGTCTGGTTCAAATTTGAGTCATCTGCATAGCCATGTATTGAGCAGCACACAGGTGTATGCTCTGACTATGTTGTTTTCATGATGCCCTGGGATTATTCAGGTAAAGGTTGAGAGTCATCATTGATATCTTTCTGCCCTTTCCTTCAAAAAGAACCTTATCATACTGGCACTCAAATTCTTAAAGATGTTGGCCAGTCTTCTGTTTTAAAACTCTGCTTAGTCCTTGGGGGTCTTCCCTCTCAGCCTAATTGTTGTGAGGATAAAATGTGACCAAATCCACAATGAAACCTGCAAAAAACAAAAAAATGGTAAATGTACAATGCTTTCTTTTCCAGTTTAGAAGAAGGATAAAGCCATTTTGCTTGTGTATGTGCTCAGAATGAAGCCACCTTCTTTTGAGGAGAGTAGGACTTGATTGAGCAGGGCGTGTGATTTTGGCAGTACAGCAGCTGTGACACAGCAGAAAAGGTTTTTGGCTGCCAACCCCTGATGCATATTCAGGGCTTCCCTTCTTTTACCTTGAAAGATAAGCACTCTTGGAGTGAATGGAAGCTCAGTCCAACTAAATGTGGACAGGTGTGAGTGTCTTTGAGCTGGTGTAAAAACTCATTCACAGGTCAGCTTAAAGAAGCAGGCAGGCAAACGAGTCGGATGGTAGTTGAAGAAGGAGCAAAAGATAAATATGATCTATAATTATTACTGCTATTCTTATTTATTAATCTCATATTACAAGTATGGTAGCTAATTAAATAAACAGATATAATCTTTTAAAATCATCCAATTCAGATGGAAAAGAGAAAAGGTCTTAATTGCCTTCATGAAAGTCAAAGAAGTGGAAGAGTAGAGTAGAACTTCCAAGGAAGGTTTTAATAAATCTGCAGCAAATCAGCAACCAGCTCCAGATCCACTTGAATTCTCCACAAAGTTCTCATCCTTTCCATGAATGAACTTGTTGAAAAAGAATCTTGCTTTAGTCTGGCAAGATTCTGTCCGTAGGCCAACAACAACAAAGTAATTAGTAACTCCACGTGTCATTCTTGATTCTTGGGGCCTTTCAGTTATAAGGATAATAAATCAAGTGAATAAGTGAGTATCAGTGCAGTGGAATTAATAATACAATGATTTATGACCCATAAAGAAAAATTAATTTCAGACACAGTCAGCATATGCATAATTGCAAGCATATTTCTTTGTGGAAACCTTGATATGTCATTTGAAATGTCCTTATTTTCTCTTTCAGTGACTCTGACAAACACTGTAGAAAAAGGTATGTTGATATTTATTATATCTGATCTTTATACTTTATTCTGCTCCAGATTGCGTTGCAGTCACCTACAATGATACTCCAATATGTTTATCCCAGTATAGACAGAGATAGAAAGGACTCGTTGATGGGAGTTTTCCACCCAAAGTGTGGTTGAGGCTCATGGAAATGCAAAGTGTCCCCAGGCCCTGCCTATAATAAGATCTTGGAAGTCCTCACCACTCATGGACGGATGTAGGAGAATCAGCTAATTAAGGGAACATGCAAGGGAGAAGCTGGGCCTTGGGGAACTGGTTTCGAATTGCTTGCTTAGCCAGGAAGTTTGAGCAATTGATATTTTATTTTATTTTATTTATTTGTTTAATGTATAGGTTACTCATCTTACTACAGGGTAGTTCTGGGCAGCTTATAGTACCATAGAGTTTAGCTCCCCATTTAGGTTGAGTGGGATTCTTAGCGGTTCTGGGCATGGAAAAGGGTAGATTCCTTTCCTCCATCGTCCCTATCTTGATGGAATCCATGTCCTCTCCCTCCCTCTCCCCCAGCAGCTTGTGTTTGAAAGGGATCTCAAACATTTCTTTTTGGTATTCCTGGCCACTTGAAGAAGGGAGAAATGTATCTTGCTTTCTCGTGGGGTGACCGTTTTTTTCCTGAAGCATCTCACTTCCTATCATAAGCATTTTTTTCTTCAATCATGTCTGGTTCTTGGAGATTGCCTGCACAAGTCTCTGCTGTTTTCTTAGCAAGGTTTTTTCCAGAAATGGTTTTCCATGGCCTCCTGTGTTGGGATGAGAGAAACTGACAAGCCCAGTTGGTTTGGGGCCTAGGGTAGGATTAGAACTCCCCTTTTCTAGCCTGAGGCCTTAACTAGAGTTGCTTCAAATCACAAGACAGGTGGCGTGTACATTTAAATAAATAAATAAACCCAGACTCCACATTGATTCTCCCCAGTCTTAGCACAGAAGCACTTTGAGAGAGGTTTATGTTGTCTACTGTGAAAGTCAAGGATACTATTAAAGGATTAGCAGCAGAAGGGACATTTCTGCTTCCTTGGTTAATACTTTTCTTTTTCTTCTTTAGTGGCCTACCTCACTGTATTCCATATCATCTTTGTATTTTTCATATGGACGTATTGGAAGTCTATATTTACTCCTCCACTACAACCAGACAAAAAGGTAAAACTCAGGAATTTTATAAAGGAACTAACCGGTCTTCCCCAACCTGGATGCCTTCCAGATGTGTGACCTTCAACTCCCAGAATTAAAGTTGGTTCACATGTCTGGAGAGAACATAGTCTGGAGAAGGCTGAAATAAAGAGAGAAGCTAAAACAGAAGTGGTGGGCGCACCTTCAAGAATAATCTAAATAGGCCATCTCATCCTAACTTTAGACCTGCCCTCATGGTCAGGAAGCAAGTGGATCAGTTTGGGGGCAGCTACAATTACAGTGGTATCTCAGTACTCATCCTTAATTGGTTCCGGAAGGTGTGATGAGTACCAAAAATGATGAGTACCAAACAGATTTTTTCCATAAGGAATAATATAATGAGTCAGAAAGCAGCCGACACCGACAAGTTCTAGCTTATGCGTTGAGTACCAAAGAAACGATGAGTTTCGGGACAAAATTCTCACTGTCAAAATAGAATAGAATAGAATAGAATAGAATTTTATTGGCCAAGTGTGATTGGACACACAAGGAATTTGTCTTGGTGCAGATGCTCTCAGTGTACATCAAAGAAAAGATACGTTCATCAAGGTACAACATTTACAACACAATTGATGATCAATATATCAATATAAATCATAATGTGTTGATGTACCAAATTCAATGAGTTTCAAAGCAGTTGAGTACCAAGGTTCCACTGTATAAAGCATGGGGTGCTAGATCCTGAGATAAATCAAATATCTCTATTACGGTCTTTGGCCACTGTTTCCAATAAAAAGAATACAGTAAAAAAGAGAAATACTTTAACACAGCTATTTGTTATTGAGGAAGGGAAAAAATAATAGGACTATAAAACAATATAATTAAAAATTCTGTGCAACTGTATTACTTAATGCAGATATTTGGCCACCAGATACATGAGTGTGGAGTGAAAAAATTATAAACATGAACATTCTTGTATTTGGAAATTCTTGGGTCATCACCTCACCCAGCAAAGCTGAGCCAAAAGAATTCCCCAGCAAAGCTGGCTGGGGCATTCTGGGAGTTGAAGTCCGCCAGGCTTAAAGTTGCCAGGGTTGGAGACCCCTGCCATATGAGGACACGAGCAAGAATTTCTACTCCCTGGATCCACAAGGGCAAAGTCTTTGTGAAATCTTCCCCACCAGTAGAGCTGATGGGAGGGCAGAAATAATTGGAATGGCTTGGTTGGGTTTTGCTATATTTGAATTGTGAAATCGGCCACCTATCTTGGTAACCAAGGGGTAAGACTGTCTGGGGGACACCAACCACTGGCCCTCAGAAGATTCTAGCAGAGGGAAATGGGCAGAGAAGTTGAAAGCGATCCTACTCACTCTTCTGAACTGACATTAAATCTGCATTTATTATGTTGCCTGGTGTTGTCTGTCAGTGATGGAAGGTGGCTTCTTTTTTGGACACAGGATGCACATCTGTGCCTCTGGGCTGCTCCCTTCCTAATGTCAAGCCTGCCACCACTTAAACCTCTAAGTAGTAACAATCCTTGGCTCCATTTGTTGAGAAAAGGTATAGTTTTAGTAGAAGTCAAGTGTATAGCAGTAGTTCATAGCAGTGGTGAAATCCAGTTTTTTTTTACTACTGGTTCTGTGGGCGTGGCTTGGTGGGTGTGGTGTGGCGTGGCTTGGTGGGCGTGGCTTGGTGGGCGTGGCTTGGGCATGGCAGGGGAAGGATATTGCATAATCTCCATTCCTACCCCACTCTGGGGCCAGCCAGAGGTGGTATTTGCTGGTTCCCCGAACTATTCAAAATTTCTGCTACTGGTTCTCCAGAACCTGTCAGAATCTGCTGGATTTCATCCCAGGTTCATAGCCAGAAGTTGAGAATCACGGGCCAAAATCCCTTAGCTTGGTTCAACTTTTCTCTTCCTTAACTGCCTCTCGCTGCTGATTCCCTGCATGACCAATCAGGTTCATTCAAGATGTTTTCAGAATGGTCACTTCAAATGCAGCTGCCACCTTCTCCCAGAAGGCTCAGGAATTCTGGGGGTTGAAGTCCACAGGTCATATAGGGGCTATAGTTCTTCACCTCTGTTCTACAACTGTGTGTGTTTCACTCTTTACCTTCTACTTCCAGTTCCACATGTCGTATGCCGACAAGGAGCGCTATGAGGATGAAGAAAGGCCCGAGGGTCAAAGGCAGATCCTCGCAGAGATGGCCCGGAAGTTGCCAGTTTGCACAAGGACAGGGAATGGCGGTGAGTTTCTAACATGGCTTAGGCAAAGCCCACCTATGCAACAACCCATACTGACACCCCAGTTTTGGAAAACTTTTGGGGTGACAAAGAGCATCATCAAAATCAGCGATGACAAAATGTTTGGCTTTTGTATTGAAGGTGAAGGACCGATAAGGGATTCAATTCATTCCAGTTCTTAAAATCAAATTGCAGGTTCTAGTGACATTACAACCTTTTCCTTGGCTGCTTTTATCATTTTCACCCTAGCTAAAATTTACACTGTGATTTCTAGATGCTGGTTGGAATTGTAAAACTCAAGGTGGGGTGAATTCAGATCTGGGGACATTGTCCCTTATGCCTAGTATTTTTGGAAGCTGTAATCCAAAATATATCTGGAGGGCACAAGATTGAGAAAAGCTAAACTAATTATTACTCCGCCCCCCCCTGGAATGTAAAGGTATCCTCTGTTGGATGCACTGATTTTTCCCCCTGATTGTTGCTCCTGATTTCATAGGAGTGGCTGATGAATAGCAGCATTTATATCCAGGGTGAACAGTTACATGCTGAAATTCAGTGGGAAATCCATGGAAAATCAGCATTATAATTTGCCATTTGTATCCAGCAGGGACCAACAGATCATCAGAGAAGCTTAGTTCACATAAAAAATATGGTAGGACCCCCTGAGAAGCTTTACCAAAAAAGCTGGAGGAATTGGACCCACTCCGATATAGGAAATTGACCAAGCAGCCTAGAAAAAAGAAGCGTTAAATAACTTCTGTTGTCAAGAAATGACTTTGTCCATAAAGTCATCAGCTCAGCTTGAGCGAAGCTCGTGTCCTGCATCATAATCTCTCCTGTAGCATTCAGGAGAAAGTGTAGCTTCCCTGGTTTTATATAAGGCACCACCTATCTTCAAAGTAGTCCTCAAATCTTGCCTTGGCTACTTTAACATGTATGGACTTCAATTCCCAGAATTCTCAATGCTGGCTGGGAATTCTGGGAGTCAAAGTTCACACATCTTAAAATTACCAAGATTGAGAAACGTGCCTTGGTCCTTCTAGTAACAAGTTTATAACGCAGAATTTGCATTCGTGATAATGTTTAACTAAGGGCATTTTTGTCTTGTTCTTTCCAGCCATTCGATTCTGTGACAGATGTCAGCTCATCAAACCTGACCGTTGTCACCATTGCTCAGTTTGCGCTGTGTAAGTTTACTCCTTTCATCCATAAGCAATGTGCCTTGAAGGTTAGCTCAACAATTACGCAGGAATGTTGTTGACTGCATACATAAAAAGAAATAATTTTGCTTGCTTTACCCATGGTGGCGCAGTGGTTAGAGTGCAGTACTGCAGGCTACTTCTGCTAACTGCTGACTGCCTGCAATTTGGCAGTTCGAATCTCACCAGGCTCAAGGTTGACTCAGCCTTCCATCCTTCTGAGGTCAGTAAAATGAAGACCCAGATTGTTGGGGGCAAGATATTGACTCTATAAACTGCTTAGATAGAGCTGTCAAGTGCTGTGAAGCAGTATATAAGTCTAAGTGCTATTGCTCTTGATTGCACAACTTGACATACCAGTTCCCACCCCACCCCCAAGGACCCAGTCCTGTCTGTGTATCTGTCTGTCCCGCACCCCCCTCATCTCTTTCTCATCATCCATTCATCCATTTCTATCATCTCTCTCTCTCTCCCCATCTACTTACGAATAGAATAGAATAGAATAGAATAGAATAGAATAGAATAGAATAGAATAGAATAGAATAGAATAGAATAGAATAGAATTTTTTATTGGCCAAGTGTGATTGGACACACAAGGAAGTCAGAGAGAGGATAAGATAAGTACAAAAAAGAAAGATAAAAGAGATAAAAAGAAATGCATGAAGAATTGATTTTGGCTGTAAGAAATAATTAATGCCATGTATTGCTAAGTTTACTTTTTAAATTTTCATACAATTCAAGGAAGAGGACTTAAAATAAAAAGGAAGAAGAGAGAGAGAGAAGAGAAGAGAAGAAAGTATGTTGGGTAAACTTTCCATTGTCATTTTTACCTTGCAGACTTTTCAGAGTTAAAAGGTACAGTTGGACAGTCTGTTTATAATGAATTGCATTGGACCAAAGAAACATAGTTTTTCTCCAGCTGTGATTTGGATCTGACTTTGGCACTGACTGGAATGCAGGGCTTGTTTGCAAGAGGGCAGGCAAAACACGGTCATTGCCTGGGTTATGCCTGGACTCGTTAGCTGATGTTAGCCCGGGTGCAAAGTTACGACATGCCAGCTTGCAAGGGTTGCCAAATTACAGGTTTGGTTTCATTCCCTGACATAGGAAGCAGTTTGTTCTTTCCCAGGAGCAAAACACCAGTTGCTGTGACAGATGAGGAATGTGTACAAAGAAAGCCGTATGCCGCAAATGTCCCAGGAGCTCACGTATTTCATACATGAGCTCTGCTGCCAGATTCACCAGTTTGAGCCTCCTAATCTGTCAGAAATGGTGTAGGGTCTCCTGCTTGGGCGGCGGGGGTGGGGTGGGGGTTGGACTAGATGACCTCCAACGTCCCTTCCAACTCTGCTAATCTGTAATGTCTGCCAGCCTTGCCAGGTAGAGCAGACAGGAAATAAGGACAGATAAGCTAATTCTACTTTATTGTGCAGAATCTTTATTAACAGCATCTTGCAAGCCTGAAAGTACAATTCTCCTGCTGTTACTTTTATATGGGCAGTCCTCGGCTTACAACAGTTCATTTAGTGACCATTCGAAGTTGCAACGGCACTGATGACTTATAACCATTTTTCACACTTAATGACTGTTGTAGCTTCCCTGTGGTCACGTGCTTTACATTCAGATGATTGACTCATATTTATGACGGTTGCAGTATCTCAGGGTGATGGGATCCCCTTTTGCGACCTTCTGACGAGCAAAATCAATGGGGAAACCCGACTCAATTAGTAACAACCTTGTTACTAATTTAAGAACTACAGTGATTTAACTTCACAAATGTGGCCGTAAAATGGGGCAAAACTCACTTAGCAAATTTCTCACTAAACAACATAAATGTTGGGCTCGATTGTGGTCCTACGTGGAGGACTACCTGTAGTCTAAACATAAGGAGGGTCCCTCCTGAGCCTGTTCCCCCCATCCATTATGTAGCTGTGGGCTCTGCTCCCTTTTATCTGTGGGTTCTCCAAGCAGTATCTCTCCACCCGATCTCCCACGGTCATTCCATGTCTCTGGCTTAGACTCTGCTCCTGCCTCTCACTAACAGAAGACCTTCTGGATCTTAGTCAAAATACTGAGTGAGAAAATGTTGGAAATGGACCCCGTTTGATGACAAAGAAGACTATTAGGAGATTGTCCTGCAGGGTTTACCAGTCAAAAGGCAGATCTCACCCCAACCCAATGATTAGCTGTGAATTGTGGTAGGATTGTTGGGCTGCGAAGAGAAATGGTAGCGTTCAAAGGACTGCAAGCAGGGTTCACTCTCCTTGAAAAATTAGCCTAATGACGGGCTTTTGCTTAGGAAAAGGGGGTGTTCCCTGATGAAATTGACCCCCTTCTAACACCCGATGGGCTCTTTTCCCTTTTTCCTTCCCTGTTCATCCTGCCTCGTCATCCTGTTTGAATTGATAAACAAGGCGTCTGCTTTTGCAGGCACATAATTTCAGTTATTATTACTGCATTGTTTTTGTCCAGCGCCGCCTTTGTAGTTGTGTTTCTTCTGGCAGAGATAGAAGTATATTCAGTACTTGTTGGGGAGGACAAAAACTCCAGGCTGACTTTGAGCTGAAGGTGGTATTGTGGCAACCCTCAGTTTAAAAAGAAGATGGGTGAGCTTGGCATTGCATAGAATTTTTGTGGTTGTTTCTTTTTATCTGTAGGTTATTGAGAGGGTACTAGTGAATATCCCTTCACTAGACTAGACTAGACTAGATTAGAATAAGGAATAGACTAGACTAGACTAGAGTAGAGTAGAATAGGAATGGAATGGAATGCAATGGAATAGAATAAGGCAGGGGTCTGCAAACTTGGCTCCTTTAAGACTTGTAGACTTCAACTCCCAGAGTTCCCCAGCCAGCAAAGCTGGCTGAGGAACTCTGGGAGTTGAAGTCCACAAGTCTTAAAGAAGCCAAGTTTGCAGACCCCTGAAATAAGGAATAGACTAGGATAGGATAGGATAGGATAGGATAGGATAGGATAGGATAGGATAGGATAGGATAGGATATTCTTTATTGGTGAAGTGTGATTGGACACACGAGGAATTTGTCTCCGGTGCATAATGAACATATGTGCAGTCTCCAATGCATATGTCTTAATGTACATACCAACAACAAATTGATAAGTCATGCATCATAGATCATAGTTTTAATCATTAATCATAACATACAACATATCATAGACAGGAGAAGGTAATAGAGAAGATGGGAAGGATAATACAGCCCTACTACATGGGTAAATGAAGTTTCTATCTTGACTGTCAGCCATGTTTGCCTGATGCCCAGAGCAATTTTCTGCATGGCTTTAAATCTAAGCAAACCACCTTATTCGTTCAACTGCTGGTAGCAAACACTGAATCCCTTTTTCAAAGGATAGTCAAGACATAAGATACGGCAACTGTGTCCTGTGTTGTACGTGCAGTAACAGAAAGTCTCAGAAGGGGGCATCATGACCAAAAAGACTTCCTGGGAAATGAAATTGCAATCTGGAAATTTTAGAGTTCACTAATAAATGACATCACCTTTAAAAAAGAACAAGCAGAATCCTGGATTATGAGTAACCCCTGGTGTGGTTCCTGACATTTTTCTCTTTTTTTAATAGGTGCGTGTTAAAAATGGACCATCATTGCCCATGGTAAGGACTTTTGAGGACCATTTCATTAATCCACCATAGATGCATTAAAGTGTTTCAGGGATACAGAGGTGTATCGATTTCTGAAACTGACCGGCTCATTCCACCAACACTGCTTAAAATTCAGAACTCCAACTTTGGTTCAGCTACGCCAATAAACATTCATGCGAAACAGCGCACAACCCCAAATTGTTATGCATAGAAGTTTGTTTTGTTTTTTTGTTTGTTTGTTTACATTTATACCCCGCCCTTCTCCGAAGACTCCGAAGACTCAGGGCGGCTTACAATGTATAAGGCAATAGTCTCATTCTATTTGTATATTTTTTTTACAAAGTCAACTTATTGCCCCCCCAACAATCTGGGTCCTCATTTTACCTACCTTATAAAGGGTGGAAGGCTGAGTCAACCTTGGGCCGGGCTCGAACCTGCAGTAATTGCAGGCTCTGTGTTCTAATAACAGGCTTCTCTATTGCCTGAGCTATCCCGTGCAAAAAGGTGCCGTGAAATGGCATTTTTGATGCAGCACCTTGCACCCTTTTCCCATTGGCTTGAGAAATATTGACCCAAGCCATTTGTGCTTTTAAATGCCTGCCAAAAGAAAACGGAAGATCACATCGGTGGGCTTACACTATTTCCATTTCTGCTCCTCAGAAAGAAGGACTGGGTGTTATATCTCAAGTATAAAAGTGCATTATTAATGTTTGTCCATCCCAAATCTGGAAAGGAGATTCAGAATCTCATACTCTATTAACAGGAATTCTCATTTTACCGCTCTTTGGTGCAGGTTCTCCTTACCTTGCTCTATGCCCCCCAATATGTTTTGGGAGAATTCCACAAATGCATAATAAATGGAACCATGCAATCGTGCCAGGTGTGTTCCAATTACCTGGTTTTTATTTCTTTGACCTTACTCTCCACAAAAATGGAGGCCCAGAATGTCTCCCAATAAGTTTGAACTAGAGGGATTTTTTAAAAAATATATTAGAAAAAACAATCTAAAATATGCCAAAGAGGATCGTAGTAGACCTGGGCATCGTTATGAAGAGAAAGGCGCTTTTTTGTGCATTGACTTTTTATGTTCCTATTTTATGGCAGTCTTTCTCAACTTTAACAATTTTAAGATATATGGGCTTCAACTCCCAGAATTCCCCAGCTAGCGAAGTTGAGAAACACTTCCATAGAGCAAAGGAAGATCTGCCTCCCAAATATTATTCATTCCTTGGAGCCTTGCAGAAAGTTATGACTAAAGCAATGTTTGTCGACCTTGGCAACTTTAAAATGTGTGGACTGCAATTCCCAGAATTTCCCAGCCAGCTTTAATGGCTAGGGAATTCTGGGAGTTAGAAATCCATACATCTTAAAAGTTGCTAAGGTTGAAAAATACTGATTTAGACATTTCAAATGCTTTCCAAGTTGTAGATAGTTATAACAAGAAAAAATGTATATATGCAGATATAGTTCATTTTCTATGAATGACTAGATTAAAGATGCAGCAAGAATTATTCGATGAAGGCTAGAATGTACCATGAAATGAAATGAATGTTTACAAATTACTGGAAGGAGAAAAGCAGATCTTAATGAAGAAGGGACATGAAGAAAAACAAATGAAACACTTGTATATTAGCTGGGCACTCTAGAGAGGATGAGTCAAGCCCTGGGCTCTGTGCAGTGATACAGAAATTAAAATTATGTTTGAGACTTTCATTTTTGGACATCATATCCAAGAGGAAGACGAATACAAAGATTATTAGGGAAGTAAACTACTATCCCAGTTTTCTTAAGCAAGGGCTAAAATGCAGTAAAACAAGAATGTCAGGTCTAACCATACCCGAGTTTGGAGAGCAGTTTAATCCTTGATCTGAAGCCAGTGTCTATCTGCTTCTGGGCAGGTACACCTGGGAGGGAGCTGGAGGGAGGGAGGGCATTAGGTGGGCTGGGACTGTGCCCATGGACTGGGTATTCTTCTGTGAACTGGGGGTTGGCGTTTGGCTGCATCAGAGAAACGAGGGTGCAGCTTTTGCTTTTCATACCATCATTTCTCCAAATGTATTTTGATTCCACCTTCCTTCTTATTTTCATCACTTTTTCCCTCCAGGGTGAACAACTGCATCGGCTTTTCTAACTACAAGTTCTTCCTACTGTTTTTAGCCTATTCTCTGTTGTACTGCACATTTATTGCAACGACAGTCTTCAAGTATTTCATCAAATTCTGGACAGTAAGTTTGGGGACCTGGTTACTGCGTACTTTCTGCATGTCATTGGAGTCTGAAATCTTCTGGGGTCAAAACCAGAAAGATGGGGAACGCACCTCTTTCCTAACAGAAGAAAGTTGCCATTGTGCAAGGGATTACTACAGTCCTAATCTTTCAAAACTGGGGAAGTTCATTTCTACTTCAAGCTAGTTTCCTTTTTATTTATCATTAAAATATACAGTGGATCATACTCCCCTCTCATTCAGCTGTTTTGTCTTGTAGTCAGTATTGGTATAATAGAGTTGGAAGGAACCTTGGAGGTCTTCTAGCCCAACCCCCTACTCAAGCAGGTGTAGGGTTTCCTATACCATTTCAGACAAATGGTTGTCCAATCTCTTCTTTAAAAAATTCCAGTGTTGGAGCACCTACAACTTCTGGAGGCAAGTCGTTCCACTGATTAATTGTTTTCTCTGTCAATAAATTTCTCCTCAGTTCTAGGTTGCTTCTCTTTTGATAAGTTTCCACCCATTGCTTCTTGTCCTGCCCTCAGCTGCTTTGTGGTTAGGGCTTCAGGGTCTCTATGCTGGGGATTTCTGGGAGTTGAAGTCCATGCATCTTAAATTTCCTAAGGTTGAGAAATAGTACAGGAGGCTTTCAACTTAGGATCACAATTGAGCTTGTTGCTAGGTGAGACAGTTGTTAAGTGAGTTTTGCCATCTTTCTTGACACAGTTGTTAAGTGAATCACTGCAGTTGTTAAATTGTTAAGGGAATGTGGCTCCCCCATTCATTTTGGTTGTCAGAAGGTCACCAGAGGGGATCACGTGACCCTGGGACGCTGCAACCATCATAAATACATGCCAGTTTGCCAAGCACCCATATTTTGATCACGTGACTCTGGGAATGGTGCAGTGGTCATAAGTGAGAAAAATAGTCATGTCCCTTTTTTCCAGTGCCATTGTAACTTTGGTCACTAAGTGAACTGTTGTAAGTTGAGGACTACCTGTACTCTAAAAACTGCCTCACCTCAACCATTGCTGCAGCACCCTCTAACTTGTTTGTTTGTTTGTTTGTTTGTTTGTTTACATTTATACCCCGCCCTTCTCCGAAGACTCAGGGCGGCTTACAGTGTATAAGGCAATAGTCTCATTCTATTTGTATATTTTTACAAAGTCAACTTATTGCCCCCCCAACAATCTGGGTCCTCATTTTACCTACCTTATAAAGGATGGAAGGCTGAGTCAACCTTGGGCCGGGCTCGAACCTGCAGTAATTGCAGGCTTCCAGTAGCCTTAACCAAAGACCGTCGGGGAGGAAGGCAAGGGGATGTCATTCGGCCACATCTGGAGGGCAACAGATTCCCTTCTGCTGGTCCCTTATGACTGGGAGGGGCCATTCCCTGCTCCTCCAAGCTCTGCCAAAGCCAGACCTGCAAAAAGAAAGAACACGCATCACGCCTGCTCCTTTGACCCTCTCCTTTTATTTCTCTCTTGCTTTTCTTTGCAGACAGAGCCAACCAGTGGTCATTCCAGGTTCCATGTCCTCTTTCTTCTTTTTTTGGCAGTCATGTTTTTGGTCAGCCTGTTGTTCCTCTTTGGCTACCACTGCTGGCTCGTCAGTCGAAACAGATCGACTCTAGGTAAGGCGTTCACCCCTTGGAGAAGAAAGCTGTGGGCAAGGCAGACTTGTACCAGCCCATGTTTGGTGACCAAACTGATTGATACGCATCCCAGAATCCAAGAATGGCTCCCGTTCCCCATTCTGGAATTCTGGAATCCTTGTGCACATGTTTTTGCTTTATATTTGTGGGTCGTTCATAGAATCTTTGGGTCGGAAGGGATTTGGGGGGGGGGGTCTCTTAGCCCAGCCAAGAATCCAAGGACATGAAACCTTCCAGTGCTGGAGCCTCCAGCAATCCAGGAGGCCAGCGGTCCCATTGATGAAGAGCTCTCATAGTCCAGAACCGTGTTTTTCAATCTCAACAACTTTAAGATGTGTGGACTTCAACTCCCAGAATTCTCCAGTGCTGCTTAAGTTGTTAAGGTCAAGAAGCACTGGTCAGAAATTCCTCCTTCATTCATCGGTTCTTTTTCTTATTCCACTGATACTTTTGTTTATGAAAAGGCATTACCCCTCTTTTATTACATTGAGACAACTTGAGACCTTTTGGATCGTCCTCATATCAACCTACAAATATTCTCCTTTATTAGTATCAATGGAACAAGCTGCATCCAGAAGTCGTGAGGGCTCCATCACTGGAGGCTTTCAACAAGAGACTGGACAACCATTTGTCTGAAATGGTAGAGGGTCTCCTGCTCAAGCAGGGGGTTAGACTAGAAGACCTTCAAGGCCCCTTCAAAATCTATTGTTTTCTATGTTCTATGATCCTCCTTACCTTCTGCAGGAAAGCCTGTTTGACCTCTTAAAACATCAGATTGTGAAAACACTGGCTCAGATTCCGTTTGGCTTGCTAGTCTTTCCTGTGCTGAAACCACAGGATGGTTTGAAATGTCAGCTGATTTCTAGCAGGCGCAGCCCTGAAAAACCCTCTCTTATCGGGTTCCGCTTTCCAGCGCCTGAGATAGCCTTCTATTTTGCTACAGAGGCCTTCTCGGCTCCCGTGTTCTCCAGCGGCCCTGATAAAAACGGCTTCAACCTCGGCTTTGTCAGAAACCTCCAGCAGGTGTTTGGGGAAGAGAAGAGACTCTGGTTTTTCCCGGTGAAGTCCAGGTAAGCAGAAAGCAACCCACCCACCAACCATGGAGACAGAATTTGAGTTCCCCTTCCCTCGTCTCCCTTCCCCTCCAAAGGGAGGTTTGGGGCTGTGTAGGTGGGGAGAGGACCCCCGGAGCTGTGGGGCAGCAGAAACCTGTCTGGGTGCTCTGCCAATCTTCCTTTTCATTTAAAAAGAGCCAGGGAGAAGCTGGTTTGCTGCAAAGCAAAGGACTTTTGTCTTTGTGAAAAGAAATCTGCTGGCCTGGCTGGTATTTTCCCCACGATGCCCTTCTGCCAGGGGATGCGATGGCACAGCGGTTAAGGATGCTGAGCTTGTCAGCTGGAAAGCTGGCAGCCTGCATTCGAGACCTTAGTGTCGCACAACGGGGTGAGCTCCCGTCTTCAGCTCAGCTCCTGCCCACCTAGCAGTTGGAAAGCATGCAAATGCGAGTAGATGAATAGGTACCACTTTCTTGGAAAGGTAACAATGTTCCGTGCGCCTTGCCGTAATAGCCATGCTGGCCACATGACCGCAGAAATCTCGGACAATGCTGATTAGGAGATGGAGATGAGCATCCCCCCCCCTCCCAGAGTCAGATATGACTGGACACGGGAAACCTTTATCTTTAGCTTTGCCCACCTGCCTAGGCAAAGGTCCAAAGTAACCTTATTCAGTGGCTGCAGGTGTGCAAGAAGCAGCCCTGTGGAAACTTCCTGGTTCACCTTCTGCTAAAGAGCACATTCACGGCCGTTTTGTGAATCTACCTGTGAAATGCTTTCAAAATTCTATAGGGGCCCACCAGCCCGAATGGCTTCTTCTTAACGTCCTTCTCTCAGGCCTGGACCTTAGCAACTGTGCTGCCCCACTCACACAAACATACACTCACACACACACACACCAGTCAGTGTGGTTTATAGAGAGTTTTATTGATGTTCTCCAGCAGTTCCCTTCATCCGGCCTCAGAATTGTCTCAAATAAAGCCAGCCACAAGGAGGCTAAATATAGTCCACAAGGCAATGGCCAATAGTCCATAAAACAATAGAAAGCTGCTCCAACAAATAAGTCCACTAAACAAACTTAAAGCCAGAAGGCAAAACTGAAAGTACATCCACGAGAGCTCAGTTGGCAAGAGAAGTTCAGAGTCTCAAAGGTACAAAGTCAAGCAGGAAGCATGAACCAACACGCAGCCATAAACCAAACGTGTTCTTCCCAGCAATGCCTCCCTCTGCCTGCCGTGATAAATACTTTCTGGTGCAGCCCTTAAAGATTCTGTCGCATTCATGGTGGAAAACCAGAAGATGTTGCACTGTTTCCTTGTTAAAGAGGAAGACAGGAATTTCTTGAGGTTTTTTTTTTTCTGGTTTAAAGACAGTGACCCTTCCAGAGGCATTATAGAATACATCTTTGGCAACAGCCCTTCCCCTGCTGTTCCTACTTATGGGCTCAGACACTCCGCTCTGGAGTCAGTTTATGGGTTAAATGTCAGGTAAATACTGCAAGTAGTCCTTGCTTAATGAACAGCTGCTTAATGACCAGTCAAAGTTAGAATGGACTTCAAAACAGTGTCAGGGTTCCAACCGATGCCCTAATTAAGTCATAAGCCTCAAGCGAAGCTTCAAAAGAAATCCAGTTATTTATTAGGAGCTTCTTGCCAGCAGGGACCAGGTAGAGCCAACTCTGACCTTAGTTAATTCATGTTTTGCCTCTGATGCTGTTTCCCCCTCCCCGCCAATACGTGTCATCAGCCACATTCCCAAGGAAGCAATTTCAGGGGTTGTAAAAGTCACTCCCCTCCGGCCACTGTGAGTTTCCATGGAGACAATCTTGGTTGGAATGTGATCCATCCTCAAAAGTTATGACTGCTGCTCCCCTCCCCATGTGGTCACGTGGTCACATTTTGGGTGCTTGGCAACCAGCTCATATTTACAACTGGTTGCAGTCTCCCATGGTCACAGGACCGCAATTTGCAACTTTTTTGCTGCTTTCTGGCAGAAACCTGCAAAAAACACCTATTGGATATGCTGTATTTGCATAATGATCACACGATTCGCTTAACAGTTGCAATGATTCACGTCATGAAATCACAAGAAAAGTCATAAAATCGGGTCATGTGATGCTGCCTCGACTTACAACTGCAACAACTTATGACTAAAATCCCAGGCTCCATTGTGGTCACAAGTCAGGGGCTACCTGGTTGTTGTTCATTTGGAGGGATGTGCCAGACAAAGGGCAGCAAGCGCAAGGGAGGAGGTTGACCAGAGGGAGCCCTTTGTCAAACTATAAGCAGGGTGCCCCCCCCAGTCTTGGGGCTGAGGAGAGAGTGGCCCCATTGCTGTTGACTCACAAGGTAGGATGAAAATGATCTGGAGCAGGTAAGCAGGCAGACTGACAGATTGACAGACTGATGATGTCCAGGGCTGCAGTAGGCACACCTTGGCCGTCATACAGATAGTCCTTGACTTAAAAATAGTTCGTTTAATGACCATTCAAAGTTACAATGGCCCTGAAAAAAGTGACTTATGGCGGTTTTCTATTCTTACGATGGTTGCAACATGCCCAAGGTCATGTGATCAAAATTCAGAGCTTTGCTGGTTCATATTTCTGAGGGTTGGAGCGTCCCAAGGAATTGTATGATCCCCTTTTGAGATCTTCTGATCAGCAAATTCAGTGGGGAACCAAAATTTCCTTAACAGCTGTGTTACTAGCTTACTAGATGAAGTGATTCACTTAACAGCTGTGGCAAGAAAGGTGGTAAAATGGGGAAAAACTCACTTAACAAAAGTCTTGCTTAACAACAGACATGTTGGGCTCAGTTGCGGTCGCAGGTTGAGGACTCTCTGTGCAGAAGAGCAACTAATCTAGCTCAGTGATATGTTGGAGCATCGGAAGAGACTGTTGCTCCTCCCTGAGGCCTGATGCCAACCGGGCCCAGATCTGCCCTTTGCCGGTGGGCTTTTCCTTCTCCCCAGGGGCCCCTCCCTCACCTCCGTGCTCCCTTTCTCTCCACAGCCAGGGAGACGGACACTCCTTCCCCATCCGAGCCCAGAGCGAAGCCCGGAATCCCCTGCTGGCAAACGAGGAGCAGTGGGAGGAAGAGGGGATGGAAGACGGCCACCAGCACAGTAAGGGCAGGCCGGCCTTGGAGGGGCTGCCACTTGGGGTGCAGGAGGAGCCTTTGTCAAACTATAAGCAGGGTGCCCCCCCCAGTCTTGGGGCTGAGGAGAGAGTGGCCCCATTGCTGTTGACTCACAAGGTAGGATGAAAATGATCTGGAGCAGGTAAGCAGGCAGACTGACAGATTGACAGACTGAGGATGTCCAGGGCTGCAGTAGGCACACCTTGGCCGTCATACAGATAGTCCTTGACTTAAAAACAATTCGTTTAATGACCATTCAAAGTTACAATGGCCCTGAAAAAAGTGACTTATGGCGGTTTTCTATTCTTACGATGGTTGCAACATGCCCAAGGTCATGTGATCAAAATTCAGAGCTTTGCTGGTTCATATTTCTGAGGGTTGGAGCGTCCCAAGGAATCGTATGATCCCCTTTTGAGATCTTCTGATCAGCAAATTCAGTGGGGAACCAAAATTTCCTTAACAGCTGTGTTACTAGCTTACTAGATGAAGTGATTCACTTAACAGCTGTGGCAAGAAAGGTGGTAAAATGGGGAAAAACTCACTTAACAAAAGTCTTGCTTAACAACAGACATGTTGGGCTCAGTTGCGGTCGCAGGTTGAGGACTCTCTGTGCAGAAGAGCAACTAATCTAGCTCAGTGATATGTTGGAGCATCAGAAGAGACTGTTGCTCCTCCGTGAGGCCTGATGCCAACCGGGCCCAGATCTGCCCTTTGCCGGTGGGCTTTTCCTTCTCCCCAGGGGCCCCTCCCTCACCTCCGTGCTCCCTTTCTCTCCACAGCCAGGGAGACGGACACTCCTTCCCCATCCGAGCCCAGAGCGAAGCCCGGAATCCCCTGCTGGCAAACGAGGAGCAGTGGGAGGAAGAGGGGATGGAAGACGGCCACCAGCACAGTAAGGGCAGGCCGGCCTTGGAGGGGCTGCCACTTGGGGTGCAGGAGGAGCCTTTGGTGCAGAGAGAAGGAGGAGGGGGCTGTCGTGGGGAAGGGGCTCTGCAGCAAAAGGGAGAATTAAAAAAAAAACGGATGAAAAGACTGCGAAACGCCATTGGGTGGACCTCAGGGCACAGACTTGGGAGGCAATGGGTGAAATTCTCTAGTTGCATCTTTGGATGTTGGTTGTGTAAAGTTGCTGCAGATGATTTAGCTATCAAAAATAGAGGATATCCTTCCTTTGGGTCCATTAAGTCAACTATTCTGACCCGGCTCCCAAACACAACAAGCACATGGTTTTTAACTAAACGTTCCTTTTATTAGGAGCACCAGCAGTCCTGGCCAAGAGTCAGTCAGTCAGAGTCAGTCTCTCTCTCTCTCTCTCTCTCTCTCTCACACACACACACACACACACACACACACACACACACACACACACACACACACACAGAGCAGGCTAACAAAGTCTCTTAACTGCCTGTAAAAAGAGAAGCTCACTCCCTTTCCCGCTGAAATGGCCCCAACGCACCAGCAGTTTCTCTACGTACCCACACCTGTAAAGGAAGTTCTGGAAGGGGCACTCGCTCTTATCCAGCACTAGAGAGACCCACACACACACACCTCAGAAGACGCACCCGACTCTCAGTGCCACAGATTCCAAGAAAGAATTCTGATAAAGTGCCTGACAGGAATCAAAAGTTCAGAATATCAGTGGCTGGCCGACAGGGAGACGAATAGTTGTCTGCCGCACCTATTTGTCTCCCCCCCTGCCTTTTATCCCCAGAGCTAGGGTGGGGCTTCGCTAGCAGCGGTGGCTCTTCCATCCCAAGGACCGGCCCATAGCTTCCCGCTGCTCTCCTCTGCCTTCTGTGCACCCACTCATCAGACACAGGAATCAGCTGTTCCTCCTCTTCCTCTTCAGCCACCTCCAGACCTGGGGGCTTTTGCCTCTCCATCAGGGGGCTGATGGACAGCCCAGGCTCCACCTCTATCTCTATCTCCACCAGCTCCATTCCCTCTTTCTCCTTAGAGCTCTCCAATTGCCCCGACTCCCACTCCGCCGCCTCATCTCATCTGGTAGTCGGAGGGGCTGGTGACCGACAGGCCACAACATCAACATTTCTCTGTTCCACTGTTCCTGGTAGCTGTTCCCAGCTTGGTCCCTTAAGCAGGAACAACCCTCGACTCCATTTAGTGTGAAAAGTTTACTTTACTAAAGGCCAAGTGGATGATAAGGTTCACGTGCCAAACTTTCCCGGTTAACTTTCCCCTGTTCGTCCCTTCCCACTGTCCATCCGTCATTGTCCAATCATAGTCAAATAAGATGTTTTGGGAAAGGCCTCTTCAACTGTAGAGTGGGTGGTATGGAGGCAGATGCTGTTCTGTTTCCCTTCCCCCAATACTCCCAGCAAAGAGTCCGTCAGAGGCCTTCCTTTTTTTTTTTCCTTTTATTTACATAGATACATGTCCTGGCCACGTCTACCCACGGGCCTGCCAAGTTTCTGGAGATAACGAGGAAATTATAGATAAGGCCAGAATTACTCACGAATATATTCTTCCCTCCATGAAATAGTTAGCTCGCGCCAAATTCATTGCTTTGTCCGAGACAAAAAACCAGGAAGTCCCGCCTCCTATTTATAGTCTCTGCAGATGTCACTGCATGACAATTATGACTTGGCTTTGTCCCAACTCTTCCGCTGCTGCGCACGCCGATCAAGCCTTCGTAATCTTGCGTCCCTCCAAAACTGTTCTTGGGCGTTGCCAAATCAGAAGAAGGCCCGGAGAATCAGGTTGCCGGCCCCTCCCTTTGAGTGGGTGCCAGGGAGGAGAGGGCTCAAGAGAAGCAGGGCTTGCCAGGTCTTCTCCTCATTTTCTGAATCATCCGAGTCCAGGAGTCTGGGTCCAGGAACCTGGGTCACAACACTATCCTCACCGCAGGGCCCTTCCCCGGGCTGACGATCGGGATGCGGTCGGGCTGGGTTCTGCTCATGGAAGGCCTGCACCAGGTCAGGGCATGAACGTCGGAGGCATCTACCCAGGAGAAATCAGTCCCGTATCCCTTCCACGCGATCAAATATTGAAACGACCCTTTAGCCAGCGAGAGTCTCGTGACGCTGTGGACTTCAGATTCCTCCGACCCGTCCTCGGCGACAGTGACGGGTGCTGTTGGGCACCGAAGGGGACTCGTGTGGCCTCAGGAACCAGAAGGGACCGGTGAAAACGGGTGGATCCGCATGGATCGTGGCAGGGTCAGTCGGTAGGCTACCGGGTTGATGACTGCCTCGACAGGGAACGGGCCGATGAATCGGTGGTCCAACTTCTTTACCGGGCGGTCGGACGGGAGGTGTTTGGTGGAGAGCCACACCGGTCTCCAACTGCCAGCGGGGCGTTGCCCGTCGGGAGCGGTCAGCGGACCGTTGTAGTCCTCCTTTGCCCGATTCAGCTGCTGACGTACCAACTGTTGGACCGCATGCAATTCCGTCAGGAAGGTCTGCGTTCGGGAACAGGAGAGTCCGGTGGTGCCAGAGGAAGAGCCGCGGATGGTACCCCACATTGGCAAAGAACGGGTCATCTGAGTAGAGGTGTGCTGAGAGTTGTTAAAAGCAAACTCCGCCAGAGACAGGTAGTCGGCCCAGTTGTCCTGTTGCTGGTTGATGAAGCAACGGAGATACTGTTCCAGTATACCGATGACCTTCTCTGTACCCCCGTCGGTCTCCGGATGGTGCGATGACGACAGACATACCTGCACCTCCAACGCGCCATCAGGCTCTTCCAGAAGCGGGCTGTGAACTGAACTCCAGCGGTCCGAAACCACCCTGTCCGGTAGACCATGGAGGCGGAAGATGTGCTGCAGAAAGAGGCGGGCGTTTTGCGGCTGTGGGCAGCCCGCGGCATGGGATGAAGTGTGCCATCTTGGTGAGCATGACCACCACCACCAGCACCGTGGTGAACCCAGAGGACGGCGGCAGGTCTGTCAGGAAATCCATAGAGATCGCCCCCCAGGGTCTGTCGGGTGTCGGCAAGGGCTGGAGGAGCCGGGAGGGGCCCCGTGGCGGTCTTGGCTTGCCGGCACGGTACGCAGGATGTCACGAGGCATGTATATCATGCCGCACTCGGGCCACCAAAAGGTCCGTGTCACCAGGTGGAGGGTCTTGAAGAACCCAAAATGTCCTGCTGCAGGGTTGTCGTGGCACTGGGTCATGACGAGGGCTCGGAGTGGTCCTGTGGGCACATATAATCGCCCAAACTTGAGTAAGTCCTCCTCCAAGGTCCAAGGAGACGTGGGGCCCACCTCCGCCTCCTTTGCTGCGACCAGGCGTCCTGGCGCTGCGCCTCGCACCTGGGCCCGCAAGTCCACTGGCTCCCGTGCTGCGGCCAAGGCTTCTGCCGCAGCACTGTCCGTGGAGGAAGGGGTCCTTGGCGCAGAGGTACTCTGGCTTGCGGACAGGGCATCCGCCCTCCGGTTGTGACCGCTGGGAATGTAGGTCACGCGGAAGTTGAACCGGCAAAACAACGACCACCGGATCTGCCGCTGGTTTAACTTCCGAGCTGTGGTGAGGTGCTCGAGATTCCGATGGTCCGCTCGACCTCCACCTGATGTCGGGCCCTCCAGATGGTGTCGCCAAGCCTCGAATGCAGCCTTGATAGCCAGCAACTCTTTTCCCAGATAGTGTAGTTGCGCCGGAAGGGTTGAGTTTCCGGGAGTAGTAAGCGCAGGAAAAGTGTGCCACCATTCGCCGGAGCCTGTAGCAGCACCGCTCCCAGAGCCACATTGGACGCGTCCGTTTCCACCACAAAAGGCCGGAGCGGGTCGGGATGCCTCAGGACGGGTTCCGTGACGAAGGCTTTCTTGAGGGCTGTGAATGCTTCTTGCTGCGGGGACCCCACCGAATGCAACCTTCTTCCTGAGGAGCTGGGTAAGTGGAGCTGTCAGTGTGGCGAAGCCGGGATGAAGGTCCGGTAGTAGTTGGCGAAGCCCAGTAGGCGCTGAACATCCTTCACCCGACGAGGGCTTCCCAGCTACACAAAGCTTCTACTTTACATGGGTCCATGGCTATGCCCTCGGGCGAGATGATATGCCCGAGGAATTCTATGGAAGTCCGGAAGAAGACGCATTTCTCCAGCCGCATTGAGTTGTTGCTCCATAGCGTTGCAGAACCAGACTGACGTGTCGAAGGTGGCTTTCCTGGACCGAGTAAATCAGGATGTCGCCGAGGTAGATAACCACGAACCGATCCAACATGTCTCGGAACACGCTGCTCATGAAGTGCTGAAAACGGCGGGAGCATTGGTCAACCCAAATGGCATGACAGTGTATTCGTAGTGTCCGTATCGGGTGCCGAATGCCGTCTTCCATTCGTCTCCTTCTCGTATCCGCACCAGGTTGTAGGCCCCCCGGAGATCGAGCTTGGTGAAGATCGTGGCCTCCCGCAACCTTTCCAGTAGCTCCGGGATGAGCGGCAGGGGTAGCGATTCCGCACCGTAATGGCGTTTAGCCGCGGTAATCACAGCATAGGCGCAAGTCCCTGTCTTCTTCTTCACAAAGAGGACCGGGGCCGAGAGGGACTTTGAAGGCCGGATGAACCCTCGGGCCAGGTTTTTGTCCAGGAAGTCCCTGAGGCGGCCAACTCGGGCTCCGACATGGAATACAGGCGCCCCACAGGCAGTGGTGCGTTGGGCAGAAGGTCCACGGGGCAATCGTAGGGCCGATGCGGGGGTAGTCGGTCCGCCTCCTTCTCGCTGAACACGTCGGCGAAGTCCGTCAGCTCAGGAGGCAAGGTGATGGCAGCGGTGGGGACGTTCTGGCCGGCACAGGTGTGGCGGATGTGATCGACGCACTGCAGACTCGGGAAAGAGATGGCGTTCCGCGACCAGGCCACCTGAGGATCGTGGGTCCGAAGCCAGGCCAACCCAAGGACCAAGGGAAAATGAAGGTCCGCCGTGACATAAAACTGGATCGCCTCCTCATGGTCCCCAATAGCCAGGCGCAAAGGCTGGGTGGCGAATTTAATGGGGCCGGACACCAGTTCTCGTCCACCAATTGTCTCTACCCGCATCGGAGGGCCCACCGGAACCACGGGGACCGCAAACTGGGTCACAAAGGCCTGGTCCATAAAGTTTGTTGTGGCCCCTGAGTCCACCAGCGCATGCGCCTGGAGCCCGTCCGACTGGTTCCCCAACCATATCCGTGTGTCCAGAATCAGATGCCGAGGGGGCCCAGAGTCTACTTCCAACGTCCAGTGGGGGCTTAAATGCGTGCCCGACCTAGGGTTTCCCGAGGTCGGGCCTGCTCCGCTTCCGATTGGTCACGCTGTGATTCGGGGACGGCGTGCGTGCCGCCGCTTTCTGGGGCAAGAAGCGGTAGTGGCGGGCTCCCCACAGTACAGGCACAATCCCCTTGGCGCCTCGGTTCCGCTCCTGGGCTGTTAGGCGAGGTCTGGCCGCTCCCAACTCCATGGGCTCTTCCGCAGCGGTTACAAAGCGTGGGCGACCCTGGGTGCTGGTGGTGCAGGAAGTGGGGTGCAGATGTCGACGGAGGGTCCCGGGGTGCGACGGACGGTCGCCGTTGCAGACGGGCATCGAGGCGGAGACAAAGGGCACCAAGTTGTCGAGGGTCCGCGGCGCCTCCACGGGCCAGCTCGTCTTGCAATTCCTCTGAGAGTCCCTCCTGAACGCGTCCACCAGCGCTGCATCATTCCAGTCAGAGTCCTGGCACAAAAGGCGAAATTGCGATGTACTCCTGCAGGGGCGTTTCCCTTGACGGAGTTCCTTAAGGCGCCTGGTTGCCGTCAGCATTCGAACGGGTCCTCATACATGGTGCGAGGTGCTGCCAAAACGCTGTTGGTCCGCCAGCAGGGGCTGTCCTGGAGCAAGAGGGGCGTGGCCCATCGAGCAGCCGAGCCGGAAAGAAGGTTAATCACGAAGGCCACCTTAGCCCGGTCGTCTGGGAAATCCTCTGGCCTCATAGCCATGTAGAGCTGGCACTGTCCCAAGAAGGTCGGGAACATCTCAGGCTGCCCAGAAAACTTATCCGGCACGGTTATCGGGCACTTGCGACGAGGAGGAGGAGTGGGAGGATGGGGGGGGGCTGCAGGCACATTCCTGGCAGCAAGTTGGCCTGCCAAGTGAGCCACTTGCTGCTGGAGCTGTTGATTAGCCGCGTGTAGCTGCTCTAACTGCTGCTGTACCTGCTGCTGATCCATCTTTGGTGGAAGATGTTTTAGTCAGGTCTCGGACAAAATGTTCTGTTTCCCTTCCCCCAATACTCCCAGCAAAGAGTCCGTCAGAGGCCTTCCTTTTTTTTTCCCTTTTATTTACATAGATACATGTCCTGGCCACGTCTACCCACGGGCCTGCCAAGTTTCTGGAGATAACGAGGAAATTATAGATAAGGCCAGAATTACTCACGAATATATTCTTCCCTCCATGAAATAGTTAGCTCGCGCCAAATTCATTGCTTTGTCCGAGACAAAAAACCAGGAAGTCCCGCCTCCTATTTATAGTCTCTGCAGATGTCACTGCATGACAATTATGACTTGGCTTTGTCCCAACTCTTCCGCTGCTGCGCACGTCGATCAAGCCTTCGTAATCTTGCGTCCCTCCAAAACTGTTCTTGGGGCGTTGCCAAATCAGAAGAAGGCCCGGGAGAATCAGGCCGTGCCGGCCCCTCCCTTTGAGTGGGTGCCAGGGAGGGAGAGGGCTCAAGAGAAACAGGGCTTGCCAGGTCTTCTCCCTCATTTTCTGAATCATCCGAGTCCAGGAGTCTGGGTCCAGGAACCTGGGTCACAACAGATGCCTTTCCCAGCTCTCTGATC
Organism: Ahaetulla prasina; assembly: GCF_028640845.1. Classification (NCBI taxonomy): domain Eukaryota; kingdom Metazoa; phylum Chordata; class Lepidosauria; order Squamata; family Colubridae; genus Ahaetulla; species Ahaetulla prasina. Next base: position 25,603,550 of record NC_080549.1, on the reverse strand, counting down.
TTGAAGTTGTATCTCTAGGTACGATGAATTGTTAGCTTTCCCCACTTCCCATCCAGTTTCCTCCCCCCAGAGTTAATGGCGGACTGGCAGCTAGCAAATGTAAAGCACAGGTGTGAGGTGACAGCTCTGACACACACATCTTAAAGTTGCTAAGGTTGACAAACACTGTTCTGTACATTGGGGGTGGGGGGGTGGAGGAGAGAAAATGGGCGTCAGACATCCAAAAGTGATGGGGGTCACGGGGGTGGGGGGAGTCAGCAAGCCTAGGCCAGTCTTTCTTATGCAGCAGAAAGAGAGAGGCCCTTCGTACAGCCCCTTCCTCATCACTGAGGCGGATTTAGGGAACAATCCCTCTGCATTCTGGAGCAGTTAGTTTTCAAGGGTAGCCCCATGTGGGGCGCTTTGCAGTAGTCCAACCTTGAGTTGACTTCCTGGAGTTATTCATTTAGTTTACATGTGATATAGATGCAAGTTGAGTCTTCTGTAGGCATGCATACACACATGGAACATACTTTGCAAATCACAACAGTCTTTCCCCCCCCCCCATGACCGTGTTTTTCCGTGTTGTTCTTCTTGCAAAGGCTTTTGCAGATATGCCCAGTAGTTCCAGACAGTGCAGGGCCCCTTCTTCCTTTTACGTTTTGCTTGAAAAGCAGGGTTTTAGGAGACGAAGAGTGCTGCAATCAGGTATTTTAAAAAGTTACTCCTGTTCTCTGCCTCCAACTGAAGGCCGCTTTGTTTACCAATCAAGTCCTATTCAACAGGAGCGGTTGCCCTCAAGATCAGATTGATTGCAGGATTGGGAAATTGCAGGATTGGCTTGTCTTCTGGCTTGGGGTGGGGCTGGGGGGGGGGGTTAATGGTCCAGCACAGAAGCCTGGCTGAAAGGAGAGCAAAGGGACCAAGCTCTAAATCTCAAGTGCATCTTTGGCAAAGTTTAAGGAAGGCAGGGTAAGTGAGTACGTGCCCATACTTATCCAAAGATGTATACGAACTCAGACTCTGAAAGTTCTAAACCTTTTGGCTGCAGCCCTCCAGGCCTTCCAATTAGTTTTTTGCCAAATTTGCTTTTGAATGGTTTAAAAGGGAACAGTTATTAAAAACAAAATTGGGAAGTAATCACCGTAATTGTACCGAATTCTAGCTGCATGCGAAGGACATGCAATCTTCCTATGAGTTTGTAGAGTGAGGTCTCCAGCAGGCCCTTCCCAGCCAAATAGATCCCCACGGCCCCACCCCACCCCACCCCAGAAAAATCGGGCTCCACAACTACTGGGAAGACGACTCTGAAGGAAGAGCGATCTCTGTCTGACTGAGTGGACTTGTTTTGTCTGTCTGTCCAGATTACCAGTCACGGACTTCTCTTTCCATCGAAATGGAGACGTAGCAGCTTTGAAGAGCTGAGTTGCGCAACTCATGAGCTCTGGTAAGTGTTTTCTTCTTCAGATTAAAAAAAAAAGCTTAGCACTCCTCTTTCAGTTAATTTTTTTTTCCCATGAGATATTCGAATATACTGTGCCACCCAAAGTTGCTGGTGAGTGCCAGGTTGGGAAGCGTTGAACTGGAGTTCAGTATTAGTAGTGTGCCACAAAGTCCTGACAGGTTTGGTGCAAGAGTGCCAGCTCCAGGGCAGGTCAAGGTCTCGCCTTCTGGAGCTTGCCTAGAATCGGTGCTGGGTCGGCCCCCTGTCGTGTCCCACTCCTCCGCTGACGGCCGGGTCAGGGAAATCCGAATCAGGCTTGCCTCTGCAGCTCTGCCCAAAGTCCTAGCAAAGTCCTCAGAGCAGGCAGGAGACCAGAAAGTGACTTCAGCAAGATAAGTTCGACTTTGCCTGACTCAGAGACTGCCAGAAAGCAGATTCTTTATATAGGCCATGGGGTGTGGCTCCATGACTCAGCACTCATTAAGGCCTGCCCCTCCCTTCCTTCTGTTGCCTCCACCTATCCAGCCTTCTGATGAGAGGGTCACTCCAATCAGCAGCTGTTGGAAATAAACTTTCCTCAGGCTCACATGCTGTGGAGGAGGGGGAGGGGTCTAGCTGCTCCGTTTGCCTGGGCATGGAGCCAGGGCTGGGGCCGGGAGATGCTCCTTCTTCTGCAGTTTGTGTGGGCATGGAGCCAGGACTTGGGCCGGGAGGCATACATTCCTCAGTGTTCGGGAGCAGGTAAGAAGGCCCCGGCTGCTCTGAGGGCGGGCAAGACACAACACCCCCATTCAGATTTGATTCATCCAGGGGTCTCTTTGGCCCAGATGTTCTTATATGGCCAAGCCTACCTGACCCCCCCCCAAATGGAAAGTGTGAGCTTTTCTGATGCTGCTTGTGCTCTTGGGGAGAAGGCTGGATAAACGTCTATCAAATAGAAGAGGCGGATTTTGTGTTTCAGAAGAAGCTGACTAACTGCTTGCAAGCGATTGTGATTTAGAAGAGGTGTTTCCGGTAACTATTTCACCACAAGCCATTTGCTTGCAGGAAACCCACCGTCAACTTACTGTGCCACCCTGTGCCACATTTGCTGACGGATGAGTCTGTTCTTGAGCAGGACATTTCTTGATGGCACAGATATCTTTACACAAAACCAACCGCAGAGCTGAGAAGCATTTTTCTAAACCTTTTTGATTAGTCTAAACAACGGAAGCTCAATATCTATGGAGAGTCTCAGCCGTCCAGGTCATGGTTGTCCCAAAGGTGCTTTTTCAAGAGGCAACTGGACTTTCTGGTTTTTCTTTGAAGACGTTTCCACGAAGCTTCTTCAGCTCTGACTGGATGGTGGGGAATGGAAGGATTTCTACTCCTGGCAGACAGTTGGTCATTTGCATCCTTTAGAAAGAAAGCGAGGACCAGCTGTCTCCAAGGAGTAGAAATCCTTCCATTCCCCTTCCTATTCCCCTCCATCCAGTCAGAGCTGAAGAAGTTTCTTCGATGAGAAGTGAAACGTCTTCAAAGAAAAACCGGAAAGTCCAGTTGCCTCTTGAAAAAAGCACCTTTGGAAGCTTAATACTTTTTCGGAAAAGATCTCAAACGTTCCAAGCACAACCGCAAGAAAGTGTTCTGACCCAGCTCCCCATACACGACAAGCCCTCTGAAGTGAACTCAAAGATTCCTTTATTAGGAGCGCTAGCAGCCCCAGCAAAAAGTTTCTCTCCCACCGCAGGCTAACAAGTCTGTCCAGCAGGGAGATGAATAGTTGTCTGCCACATCTATACATCTCCGCCCCCTGCCTTTTATCCCCAGAGCTAGGGTGGGGCTTTGCTAGCAGCAGTGGCTCTTCTGTCCCAAGGATCAGCCCATAGGTTTCCACTGCTCTCCTCTCCTCTGCCTTCTGCGCATTTGCATGCCAGGCACTGAACCCAACTGTTCCTCCTCTTCCTCATCAGCCTCCTCCAGACCTGGCTGTCAACTCTCCATCTGAGGGCTGACGGATGGCCCCGGCTCCACCCCCCACCCCCCACCCCGGTGCCAGCTCCATTTCTTCTTCTCCTTCGGAGCTCTCAGGTTGCCTTGATGCTGACTCTGACTCCCACGCTGCCTCCTCCTCCTATGATTCGGCTGTTGGAGGGGCTGGTGGCCAATAGGCCACAACAGAAAGAATGGAGGATTGCCATCCAATGAATGTGAAAATATGAGAGAGGGATAGAATTTGCATTCAGGGAAGATGGAAGACAAGACCGGTTTCTCCTGTACCAATGCCACCAGTTGGGTTGGATTTTGGCTCCCATGAGAAAGTTGAACGGCTGAAGGACTAGAGTGCGATGTCACAGAAACTACAATCCATAAAGGGATACAGGTAGTCATTGACTTACAACCATTTATTTAGCTACTGTTCAAAGTTTCAGTGGCACTGATAAAAGTGATGAAGATCAGTTCTTGCACTTATGACTGTTACGATCAAAATTTGGGTGACCACCAGCATCTTCTTACAGGAAGTGGGACTCGCCTAATGAGCACACAATTCACTTAAAAACCACAATGATTCATTGAATAATCATGGCAGACAAGGTTGAAAAATTGGAGTTGACTCACTGAACAATCTTAGTAATGGAAATTCTGGTCCCAGTTGTGGTCGTAAATCGAGGACTACCTGTATTGTGCTGCTTAGTTTTGGAAAGGGGCAGCCAAAGATGTGGGCAAAGGTAGGGAACTTGGGGTCATGTCATTTCTTTTTAAACTTAAAGTTTACAGCAAACACGAGGAAGGGGGTGGGGAGAGGAAGAGTTCCTCTGGAAAGCAGCATTCCAGGTCCAACCCAAACCAATTGGCCCTTTCCTTTCCTTTCCTTTGGAGTTTTTGCCTCCCCAATTAAAGATTTTGCTCCAGAACATCAAATAGCAGCTACTGATGAACACGTTTCATCCCAGAAAGGAAAGTGCTGCCTTCTGCCCCCTCCTTCCACCTGCTCTGATCTTGATCATTATCAGCACATCTGCAGGTGTGGTTTCCCTTTCATTTCAACGTGCGCATTAAATGCAGGGCTGCCTAATGTCATGTCGAGTTTGGTCCTTAGGAGTAGAATAGAAATTCTTTTAATTAGACTCATTTTTATTCCTTTCTTTTCCTGCAACCCACTTCACTTCCAGCTTCCTCCCTGTCTCATTAGCTTCCTCTGGCGATGGAGACTCAGGAGGCATGAAAGAAAAAAACAGCACTTGGATCAGAAAAAGAAAAGCAACGTTGGAGGCTAATTCTCGCTTTCCGAAACGCTTCTTGAGGAGTCTCTCCTTGGTGACGCTTCCAAGGTTTGCTACACATAACGGATTTTTTTTTTTAAACATGGCAGCTCTGAAGTGATTAAGGCTATTCATGACCTTCTTTTTTTGTACGTTTTACCCAGAAGAATGGAAAACTGCTTAGTGCAAATGCATTTCCAAGTGCCTTAAGGGGCATTTAGCTAACAGCCTGGACTTCGTGTTGTCTCGTTTTGCCAAATAGGAAGAACAGCTCCGTAAAACAGTGTAGACGGACGGTTAAGCAGACAGCTCAAAACAGGAATCATGGCTGCCAAATCAAGTCTTACTGCTAGAGAACGGGGTGAATACTCACTGCTCCTGTAGCCCTAGGAAACCTCCAACACCCTCAGGCCCTAAACGTACTCATCATCAATGCTGATTTTGCTAAAAAAATCCAGCTCTTTTGAGTTCTCCTTTTTGATATAAGCACAATCCTTGTTTGTAGGTGACTACAATTGTCTGAAATTCATTCAGAACAGCTTCAGCTACTGGACTAGTTTCTGCTATGAAAAGAATAGTGTTTGAATTGCACAAGTGACCCCATATCGGACTGTCATGTGACTATGGACATCTTTAGACAGAACTTGCCTCCCTCCCCCCACGCAAAAGTCAGCCTGCCAGGGGGAGAGAGTCCGGCCCCTGGTTTTGCACGCAGGGGAAGCCTTGCTTGGAGCCAGGCCAGCCTCACTTCACGGACTTTTAAACCCTTTGCATAATCTGATCAGGAATAAGATTTGTGTCTCTCCATCATTCCTTTGTTTCCAAATATTTAAAGAAACTCATGGACAGAGAAGTCCAAAAGGCTGGGCTTCTTTCTCCCTGCCCCTTTAACTGGAGTGTTGGGTGACTTGATCTCAAACGTTGATGTTGCAAGAAGAGGTTTTGATCCAAGTGGGATCCCCCCCCCGCCTCCCGCCCCCCAAAAAAGAATTTTTTTCAGGCTTTTCAGTGACTATGCAGAAATAGGTTCTTATCTTCCCTCTTTAGAACTTTGGAGAAGAAAACAGCCCAGCACCATAATAGGAGGTCATTGGAAATAGGTTATAGATGTCCACCACAATCAACAGCATCAGGGAGGTGGGCTGGTGGTGCAGCTCCAGGAGCTGGAGTTAAACTGACTTCCCCCAGTGCCAAGATGGTGTCACCAAACCAGGCAACTGCATTTCTCCGCTTCTTCTACGTTTCGCCTCCCCACCCAGACAAGCAGATGAAAGCGAGACCAATAGTTGAGCTCTTTCCATAGAAGCCCACTCCAGTACTGCCTGGGGTAGTACCTCCATCCCACTGGGGCCATCAGATCATTTTCAAAGAAGACTTTTTAAAAATCCTGCAGTTGGAAGAGGCAGCCCACCACGTTTATAGTGGCTAGGACTCCTTCAAAGGTTTAGCTGGGACCTCTGTGGCTTTGCTTGTGGTGTATCTTTTGGGGTTTTGGAAATACCCGTGCTAAGAAGTAACCTGGTTTCATAGCTGGCTGGGCTTCCTTTGCTGATTCTCTAGGGGAGACCTCCCATGATTCGGCCTCCAGAATTGTCTAGGGCTAGGCTGTCAGTGTAGAAAGGCGCCAGCCAGAGAAACTGAAGCAGACACAAATCTTAGGGCAAATATTGAAGCTTTACTCATTTCAATAGAACTAGTTTAAACATTTTTTTCTGCTGATTATATTAGCCTTTGAACGCTATATGTTTTAAGCAAAATAGACATTTGCGTGGGTCCACATTTAACACTGATATTCTTCCCTAGTTAGACTTCATAACGGTGCTGTCAATCACTTGCCATGTGTTTCCCTTTCTTAAAAGACTCTTTTCTAATTAACAAATTAACAAATGCAGCTCCACTCCAACATTTCAAAAAGATAATCTACTAAAACACTAGATCATGTATTTGGGAGACTAATTTTTAATGATGTGTCTCTAACTTCATAGAGCTACGTGAGAAAAGCATCTCAGCTGCTACTGAACATTTCTCAGATCCACTCTGTTAACACTTATCAGAGGAGGTGAAAAGCTTGTTTGGCTTTCTCACTGAAAGGAGTTGGGGGGGGGGAGTTTCCAGAATTTGGGGATTTAGCAGGCAATGACTGGGTAAGGCTTGCCTTAGAAAATCTCCAAGCCACGTCTGATCAGCGTGAGTCTTACGGGGTCTAGAAGGAATGGCCTGGTCAACTGCCCTTTCAATTTCAGGCACTCCTTCATGCCCCGAATTTTCAACTGTTTTTAGACATTCTTGAATTAGGGACATCAAAAGCAGAGGGAAGGGAAGATCCTGGGACTTCTGGGCCTTGGCATTAGTCCCATATAAACAATTGGCTAGCAGCAACTATAGTTTTAGCCCAGTGTTGTTCAATCTTGCTGATCTTTTAGGTGTGTGGACTTCAACTCCCAGAATTCCCCTAGTGAGCATGCTGGCTGGGGAGTTCTGGAAATGGAAGGCCACACATCTTATAAAGTCAGCACGAAGCACCATTGCAAGCCATTATCAAGGCAATGAGCTGTTCAAGCGCTCTTCTGCATAACAGTTGTGTGAAAAAACAGCTAGGGAAGGTGGGTTCTTTAGCCATGATTGAAAAGCTGTGAAAGGTACTAAAGGGAAAACAACAGTTTGTCTGCAAAGGCAGCTTTCAAATGCCCTGTTTAGTTTACCTTTGGGGAGCAGTGATTATGATCCACAGGAACAGTGTCGAGCCCGGCCCAAGGTTGACTCAGCCTTCCATCCTTTATAAGGTAAGTAAAATGAGGACCCAGATTGTTGGGGGGGCAATAAGTTGACTTTGTAAAAATATACAAATAGAATGAGACTATTGCCTTACACACTGTAAGCCGCCCTGAGTCTTCGGAGAAAGGCGGGATATAAATGTAAACAAAAAAAAAAAAAAATTGCTTCCAGGAAAACTATACCTGCATTCACTAATATTTCTGCGTGGTTCTCCATAAAATGGGCGTTGGACTTATCTCACACGCCCTTTCTCACGACCATGAAAACGCCAGTCAGGAGAAGTGGGGTTTGACTGTCTGTCAAGCTTGGAGGACCAAGTCTGCAGAACTGTTTAAGCCCCGCCTCTTCCTGTTGGGCACCAGTTTTTGGCGAGGTAGCTGTCGCAGACTGACGTGTCTTTCTGAAATGATAAACAATTAGTGACCACCCTCCCCCTCGGCTGGTGGCCGGCCCCAAAAGGGAGGGGCTGACTGCCATTTTCACCGTCGTGAGAAAGGGCATGTCAGGTAAGTCCAACGCCCATTCTCCACTTCGGTGAGAAATGGCAGTCAGGAGAAGGGACATACCAAAGATTGTTGTCCGTCCGGGTGGGTGATAGCCGGCCGCCATCTTACTGAACATCGAGGACACTCTGCAATACCCTTTTGCCGAATGCTGTGTCCGCCGAGGTGTACAAATCCAGCTTATAGTGCCCGATGAAAGGCGTTGGAGTAGTCTACATTGCGGCCCTGCAAATCTCGTGTAATGGTGCTTGAGTAGACCACGCTGCCGACGTGGCGGCACTTCGGGTGGAATGTGCAGTGATGTGTGAAGGTCGAGGTAAAGACTGAATATCGTAGGCGTAAGCGATGGTTGACCTAATCCACCTACCGATGGTGGGTCCTGAGACTTTGTTGCCTAAAGAAGCTGGAAGAAAGGAGATAAAGAGTGCCTCCGTCTTCCTGATAGTTGAGGTATGCTGTAAATATATTTTGATTGCCCGATGCACGTCCAACGTGTGCCATAGATGTTCCAAACGGTGAGTTGGTGTAGGACAGAAGTTTGGAAGGATTAGTTCTTGCGAACGGTGAAAAAGGGAATTAACCTTTGGCATAAATTTAGGATCAAGGCGTAGTACGACCCTATCTGGGTGAAAAATACATAAGTCCTTGCGGATGGAAAGGGCTGCGAGTTCAGAGATGTGTCTGGCTGACATGATGGCAATGAGGAAACATACCTTGAGGGTCAAGAGTCTGAGGGAAATATCCCGAAGTGGCTCAAACGGTGATTTCGTCAAGGCAGAAAGGACTTTATTAAGATCCCATGAGGGATATCTGTGCACCGTAGGAGGATGCATGTTAGCTGCATCTCTCAGGAAGCAACGGATGACCAGATGAGTAGCCAATGATTGGGAAGAACTACAGGTGAAGACTGATGAAATGGCTGCCACCTGTTGCTGGAGCATGTTGGGTGTTAAGCCTGAGTCCAGTCCATCCTGTAAGACCCGATGATATGGGCCAGTTCCATTTGGGTAGATATGACCGCCTTTTTACGGCACCACCATACAAAAATTTGCCAAGTAGCCTCGTAAATTTGGGTTGTCGATGGGCGACGAGAGGCCTGGATGGTGGGAGTGGCGTTGGGTGGGATATTGAGATGAGCTAGGATGTCCTGCTCAATCTCCAAACGGTTAGTTGTAACCATTGGGGCTCCGGGTGGGATAGGGCCCCCTGAAGAAACTGAATCCTGTTGTCTGGGATCCACCAATGTCTGGTTACTGATAGCGATACTAGGACTGCGAACCATGGTCTCCGAGGCCAATGGGGCGCAAGGAGAATAAGTTCGGCTTTTTCGTCTTAAGAGTTTCCGGATCACTTTGTTGATCAAAGGCAGTGGAGGAAAAGCGTATAGTAGGCCATAGGGACTGTAGTGCATCCACGCCTTCGGCTCCCGGGGATGGGAACCTGGTGAAAAAACGTGGAAGTTGGTGGCGGTTCTCCGAAGCGAACAGATCCACCATTGGAGTGCCGTAACGATGGGTTATCTCTAGAAAGAGGGCAGGAGGTAGGCTCCACTCTGCATGGTCTAGTCTGCTGAGAGCATCCGCTCGGACATTTGCTGTCCCTGAAATGTGATCTGCACATATGGAAAGCAGATGAAGTTCTGCCCACTGGCCTAGTTTGAACGTCTCCTTTATGAGTGACTTTGAGTGTGTTCCTCCCCACCTGTTGATGTGGGCCTTTGGGGAGACGTCCGTGAGGACTAAATATCATGTCCGGAGACCCAATCGCTGAAGTAAAGAAGTGCTCGACGAATGGCCCTCAGTTCCAGAAGGTTGATGCTGAGAGTCCGTTCTTGCGGTGACCAGGTGTCTTGTGCCATTAGAGGGCCGAGGTGAGCTCCCCATCTGGTGAGACTTGCGTCGGTGGTGAGTATGAGTCTGGAGGGGTCCCTGAACCTGCTCCCCTTGGAAATGGATACGGTCGTCCACCAATGAGGGAAGTGAGAACCGACTGTGGTAGGCGGGGTCAAGACATGGATGTGGCTCAGTGACTTCTCTGGTATGGAAGGAGTATCCATTGCAGATCCCTGTTGTGGAGACGAGACCAGGGCACAATCCCAAATGTCAAAAACATTTTACCTAATAACTGAGATAGGAATTTCAGAGATGCCGAGCGAAAAAAAATTATTTGTTCTGTTAGCTCTTTGAGGCTAGATTGGCGATTGTGAGAAAGGTATACCATGGAAAGATTAGTGTCAATTTCTGCTCCTAGATGAAATAGTCTAGTGGTGGGTGAGAGATGGCTTTTGGACCAGTTTATGGAAAAACCGTGATGTTAGAGAATTTGCATGATGGTGGTGATGTCTTTGTGTGCTCCGAATGTGATAGAATGAGAATGTCATCGAGGTAAAATTGGATACGAATAGGCATAGAATGTATGTGGCCAATCAACGCCCCTAGTACTTTGGAAAATGCTCTTGGAGCAGATGACAACCCAAAGGGTAAGGCGGCATATTGGAAATGTTCGCCATTATAAGAAAAATGGAGGAATTTTTTGTGATCAGGAGCTATGGGTATATGGAGGTAGGCCTCTGTGAGGTCTATGGAAGAAAGAAAATCTCCCAGTCGAATGGACTCTAATATAGTTTGTAGAGATTGCATTTTAAATTTGCGGTATGACACGTAACAATTTAATGATTTTAGATCAAGAATAGCTCTCCAACCCCCTGAGGATTTACGTACCACAAATAAGCGGGAATAAAACCCCTGTCCATGCTGGGAGAGAGGAACCCGCTGAATGGCTTTGATGTGTAATAGATGAAGAATGGCTTCCTCCATCACAGCCCGGTTGAACTTGTTGCGGGATACGGGGCATGGTACAAATATCCTCGGGGTGGGGGGAGAAATTCTAGAAACAGGCCGAAACGAATTGTATGGTGTACCCATGCATCAGAAATGGAGGAATCCCACTGATCAGCAAAAAGGGTGAGTCTACCGCCAATGGGAGGTGAAAAGGGGGACCTATCTGGTTCTGCAGAACCCTCTGCCTCTGCCCCCCCAGAGGGTTTCTTGGGGGGAAGTTTAGAAGTTGATCTAACCTGGCCATCCTGTGAGAAACTTCCTCTGGATTGGAAGGATCTGTGTGTTCTAGGCTGATAGAAGATTGGCGAAAGGACTGCTGATGTGGATATGGTGAAGAGCGTGCCTCTGTTTGCCTTGAAATGTAGGGAAGAATTTTTCGCTTGTACTGAGTCTCGATGAGAATGGGGTCCAAGGCTTCACCAAATAATTTGTCTCCAGAGAATGGAGCTGAAGCTAACCTCCATTTGTTTCGGTTGTCCGCTTGCCAATTTCAGAGCCATAGTAATCTGCGAGACATGATGGAAGATCCCACTACTTTAGAGGCGAATCTAGCTGCATTGAGAGTAGCATCAGCGGAATACTCCAGAGCTGCAATGATTTTATTAAGATCTTGGTGTGACCTCGTATCCGCAGAAGGAGTTCTGGCCTGAAGTTGTCTGAGCCAGAGGAGGGTTGCTCTGTTAAAGAATGAGGTGGAAGCCGCTGCTTTGACCAACCACACTGCTGCTTGGTGACCTTTCACTAGTACCTTCTCAGCCCGTTTGTCCTCAGGGCGAAGGGATTCCTCAGGAGGACCTGTGAGATGAGTAGATGATGAAAGTGCAACTATAGGACCATCGACTGTGGGAACCTGAAGAAGATTTGACATCTCCGGTGCCATATTATATAGGCGCTTGTCAATGTTGCTAGGGTAAGGTCCCCATACCGGGACCACCCATTGTCGTTGTACAGCTTCTGTGAATAGTTGAGTGCAGGAACCATATCTGTAGCGATAGATGGTTTAGAAAATAATGAACCTGAGGGACCTTCCCATCTGGTTGCGGTTCTTGGATATGGAAGTGTCTCCTAAGCCGGTGGAAACCTGAGCTTTATATAGAAGAGATTTTAAAAGTTGTGGTTTGAACAGGCCTATGAAGGCTGGCCGGTCTTGATCTAGGCCTTCGTCTTCTGACAAGGTGTCGTCCTTGGTTATCTCCTCATCGTACAAGGATTCCTGATCCGAGTGGTCTGGAGATTGATCCCGACCATGGTCTGAAACAGAATAATCTGACCTATGCAGGTCCTGTTGATCTTGAAGCCCCGAAGAAGAGGGCAAGGGAAGGTTGAGGGAAGCATTGGGCCAATCCTGACCTGATAGCTTCCACAATAAGAGCCCCAAAGGCGGGAAGCAATTGGAAATTTGAGATATCCTGTTGGACAGATGATGGGTCCGAGGAAATTACTGGACCAGCTACCTCCACTGGGGAAGAAACCACTGGGGCAACCGTTGGTTGCAGATCCTCTGCCCCTTTTTGGAGGATGTGATCCAGAGGATCCCTGTGGGGAGTCCTCGAGGTGACGGCGTTTGGAGGTTGCCTTCTGGGGACGAGAGTGCGTGGCATCCACCATTTTTGCAGGAATGATAATCCCTTTTTATAATATGTCTGGCGCCGCCTCTGCTACGATTTAGAATAGATAAGAGGTTGTGGCTTGTCCTCTATAAGGTTCAGAGTTAATCAGCCGTGAGTAAGTGAATACTAGAAGAATTTGATCGTTCTGGAGAGAGAGGCCCCGTTCTCAAAATGGTGCTGAGAGTTTTCGCGCCTAAATATGCCGGACTCCTCCTCGGCTGCCCTTAGGCTCAAAAGGCTGCTGAGCAAGGTTGTAAAAACCGCAGCCCAAATTGTCCGGTTCACTCCCCACATCAACAGCGACTTACGGGCTCCGAAGCGCTCCTAGAACTTGCTGCAAGCCACCGATGTAGCTGCAGCCGCTGAATTCCGATTGGAGAGATAAGCGCCGCTCAGCTGAGAGAGGAGTGCACGCTTTTGAAGCTCTCCAAAGACGCTGCTAAGCAAAAGCTATTCCAGCAGCAATCTTGCTCAATCTGATATGATGTAAAATCGGGGAGCTGCAGTCCTCACTGATGGAGGTGGTTCTGCAATTTCGGGACTGCCAGCCGGCAGCCCGATGCCTGTCCATGGCCTTCAGCGGGGTCAGAAAATCTTTCATGCTGGAATATCCAATATGTATAAGAAGAAAAATCAGATGATACGACAGAAGAAACGGTAGAGCCGAGAAAGACATGTTAGTCCAGCTTGGGACTGAGTCAAAAAACTGGTGCCCAAAGGAAGAGGCTTAAACAGTTCTGCAGACTCGGTCCTCCAAGCTTGACAGACAGTCAAACCCCCCTTCTCCTGACTGCCGTTTCTCACCGAAGTGGAGAACAGCTTTACTCCTGTTTGTGGGCCTAAGCCTGCGCTTATTTCTTTTGTGATGGGAACAGAGCAGGAGAACCAGTTTGCTTGAGCCAGGCCTGCTTGGAACTTCTTGAACTCAGATCATTCCTGATGATTTCCAAAGCTTCCCTCACTTCAGCAGCCTAATTGAAAGATAAAGTCCACTTGGTGTTCTTATGGCTAAACCAGGGGTCTGCAAACTTGGCTCTTTTAAGACTTGTGGACTTCAACTCCCAGAGTTGAAGTCCACAAGTCTTAAAAGAGCCAAGTTTGCAGACCTTGGGGCTAAACCATTGGGAGGAAAACGAAAAACAAAAACCTTTTGTGCAGGGAAGACTTCAGTAGCCCTGAAGACTTTTTCTCTTAGCTGCCTCTCCCATACTCCCCTCCAGCTGTGACATCTGTCCTCTGCCAGCTTCCTTGGGAGCTGGGCACCTCTTGAGCTTGAAATGGCACCAGTGGAATACGTGTGAATTATATTTTTAAATAATTTTGGGGTGGGGGAGAACTGCTTAATTTAATAAAATTAAAATAAATTCTCTTTGGAGACATCTTACCAGCTGGTTTGTGGCAAGCGAATGAGCTTGTTGAATCAGGTTAGGAAGACTTCAGCCCCAGTAATTCCTCAGAATCTAAGGCCTCCTTAATGCCCATCCCTGCAAAGCAGAGTTGTAACGGGGCTTCCACAAGTTATGGGAGGATTTTCTTTTGCATGGTAGATTAGAGAGCCAGTCCCCTCTATTAATGGTCCTGTATCTGTATGCATTTCATTACCAAATTAACCCATTTTCATGGTTGCACAAATACTGTAAACTGAATCCTTAACTGTCAAATGCAGTACAGGTAGTCTTCGATTTACAGCAGTTCGTTTAGTGACCGTTCAAAGTTACAACTGCACTGAAAAAAGTGACTTAACTGTCCTTGCAGCATCCCTATGGTCACGTGATTTACATCGGGTGCTTGATACGTGGTTCATATTTATGACAGTCACAGTGTTCTGGGGTCATGTGATCCCCTTTTGTGACCTTCTGACAAGCAAAATCAATGGAGAAGCCAGATTCACTTAACAATCATGTTATTAATTTTAACAACTGCAGTGATTGACTTAACAAATGGGCCTCTGATGGCTCAGACTGTTAAAGACAGTCTGTTATTAACACAGCTGCTTGCAATTACTGCAGGTTCAAGTCCCACCAGGCCCAAAGTTGACTCAGCCTTCCATCCTTTATAAGGTAGGTAAAATGAGGACCCAGATTGTTGGGGGCAATAAGTTGACTTTGTATATAATATACAAATGGATGAAGACTATTGCTTGACATAGTGTAAGCCGCCCTGAGTCTTCGGAGAAGGGCGGGATATAAATGCAAAAAAACCCAACAACAAACAAACATAGAAGGAAAGTCGTAAAATGGGGGGAAACTAACTTAACAAATTTCTCACTTAGCAAACATAGATTTTGGATTCAATTTTGGTCGTAAATCGAAGACTACCTACAGATTGGCACAAACTGAGAAAACCTACCCAAGGGTAAAACTAACGAAGCATTTTGTATGAATGGCGCTGCTAAACCTGGCCCAGTTAAAGATATTATGCAAGAATAGTGGAAACACAAGTTGAACTGACTCTTTTGAGCTTCCCTGCGTTTAGCACCCTCCAGAAGGACTGGGATGATGGCTGGGAGTACGTTCCCCATGCACTGGCGTGCTGGCTTCCAGACTGGGAAAGGCTGTTTTGTAATTAAAGCTTATTGGGATAAAAGTATGTTTGTTGCAATACTTTGTACCAACCAGTATTGCCACTTTCAGTCCTCATCCAGTTGATGCATGTCATTCTGGTTGTCATGTAGTCACATAAGGACTCAGGATATGGAGACAACCCAGACCCACAGCAATTGAGCAAAGGTTCTGAAGAGCAGACAGTATTTTCCTTCTCATTTTAGATAATAAAAAGTCATTAAATGTTTATGCTCCCCTACTCCCAGTGAGTCTCGATGGCTCACAATGATCTGCCTGTTAACGGACGACACAGACCCAATAATTTGTGGCAGTGTTCTGTCTAGAAATATTATAACTAGTATTTAGTAATCTAGTTAGCCTTTTTTTGTGATTTCTTAGGACCAACTGAAATTCAGAAGCAGGGAAGAAGGGTAGTATATTCTTTTTTGAGTATCAGGAAAAAATTAAAGGACCTTAAATGGCTACTTAAGGAATTTGATGGTATTCTGTAGCAGTCTTTCTCAACCTTGGCCACTTTAAACTGGGTGGGACTTCAATTCCCAGAATTCTGGGAGTTGAAGTCCACCCACCTTAAAGTGGCCAAGGTTGAAAAACACTCTTCTATAGCATTTGAATCATGATCCAATATTGTAATGTTTATTCCTATTATGTTTATTAGTTTTATGGTTTCAATCAACTACGTATAATTTTCATACATTATTTAAGCCATTTTTAAAGCAGTCACAGGTGTGCAATATGCCACACATTTTCATCCATCTAAACTGTAATTTAGGATTGTGAATAGATGGTGAGAAATGCCTTCTTCCCAGTATCGGGACTCATTTGTGGCAAATCTTGCCTTGTGCTGCGGAACAAAATAACCTTAGTATACTGGAACTATAAACTTTGCACATTGTTGAGCATTATTCATGGAACCAGTTGGTGTTGATGTATGTGGAACTTTTCCATGCTGGAACGTCCCAGGTTCAAAAACTTCTCAAAGGCTTCCACCATTCCACATTGCCCACATATTCCTGAGCATGAACTGTCCTTCTGAGAAGCTGGAGCAGCGGAGAGTGGTCCTCGGAAACCAACCCGAGGACCTTTGCAAACAACATGCATCCTCACCACAAAACTGAAAGCCTCCCATTGGTGTCTGCTAAGGACAGCAAGACAAATGTGGCTAGGCAGGAAACCTGTGTTTAAAAATTGGCCTTCTGTATATAGCTTAAATTTTGGAGATCATCAGAATTGTTGAATAATGTTGTTGCATGCCGATATGGTGAAAGAGTCAGCTAGCACGATGTAAGAAATATTTATTTGGCCCCAGCCTATAACTGTTTCTCATGTAAGGTGTGGTGCACAACTGAAAGCACAATTTACTCTACTTGTAACAAGACAGGACCATGACATATCTGTAATGACAAATTGAATGTGACATACATACCATTCCTTTCTCCTCACCTGGGTGGGGGAAAATATATTAGAGAGGTAGGGACATACGATATCTCAGTGTTTCTCAACCTTGGCAGCTGGAAGATGGCTAGACTTCAACTCCCAGAATTCCCCAGCCAGCCTTTTTCCAGCAGCCAAGGTTAAGAAACACTGCAATATCCTCTCCACCCACTTCTCAATTTTTGGGGAGATCTAATATAGCTGCACTGCCCCATCTGTCTGTGACCCATCAACACTTAAAGTATGCAGAACAGGACGGAGTACCACCAAAGCTGCTTTAGCTCGATTTCTTGAAATGTCTGCCTTGTAATAATGCACCAGTACAAGCAAAAGAGGTTTGCTGTTTTGCCAGTCGCACGGCTTTGCTTTCACCACAATAAAACAAGTATATCAGGACCTACATGAAAAACCCTGATGAATGCATTAATATATTAAGAGAAAGAATATGGCTGTGTTGGTCACGGCTGATGGAGGAAGAGAGCTGATTTTACCTTCGTAGAATTTTTAAAGTTGGTTGTTTCTTATAGCAGAGTTGTAGATGAGTCTCTAGTTGGTTTAAAAAGAAAATCAAACATTTGAGGCAGAGGATTCACTTGAAGGTATCAGTTATTTCTCAAAAATACTTCCCACTTAATACACTGGAGTTAAGAGTTCCAATTCTTTCTCTGAGCTTTTAAGAGTGGTTTAAATAATAGTTACTTCCTATGGCAGGGAGGAAAGATTACTCAGTGAAAGAATACATGTAGAGAAGTAAAGAATGGCTGAATCCGGTCAAACGTTTGCATGAGCCACCAGCAGCTATTGATTTGACTGCACTTTTGCAAAATACTTTTGCCAAGTCTTTTTGTTTTAATCATTAAGGGATGTTGTAAAATTGCACTAACCTTTAGTTTGGATATTACTGATTCATGATCTCGAGGGTGGCAGCAAATTGCACAGCCCTTTATTTTATACTTTTAAATATTTTGTTCACTATCTAGAGTAATTCCTTCTTGGCTTTTTCTTTGGTATTGTATAATCAAGATATAATTGTTTCATTGATGATATATCAAGGAGTGGATTTGATTTTATAATGAGAAACATACAAAATGGATTACTTAAGTACAGCATAGTGGAGCATAATCATTCCTAAGGATTCCCAGAATCTCTTGGTTGTATCATATTCTGCTGTTCATGTTGGGTTTCCTGAATGTTTAACCGTTACATTATCTCAGGTTCATTAACAAAAAAAATGTATGTTCGTGATCATGTAGCAGTCTAAAGCATGAAATTATTTTACAATAAAAATGTTTTGTAGAATCACATGTGAATATTTAAATATGTTAAAATGTATTGTGTAATGCTGCATTTTTAAAATTCAAATACCAGGGAGTCCAGACTGGGTTAATGTATTTCTCTTGTTTAGCATGATGTAATCTGCCATTATGATTTAGCTTTTTTTTTACTCGGGGTCGGTTAGTCACAGACTGAGTTTCCAACCAGGGATATCTTATCCAACCATCTCCAAGCTTAACATTTTAGCAGTAATGTCCAATATACCTAAAACGTATTTTAGTAAAAAGTAAAATTTGCTTCTAAAGAAATGAAAATAAATGTCCTTAGGTCTGATGATGAAAAGAAAAATGAAGGTTAACAGAACTAGAACATTCCTGGTTTTCCCCCCAAAAAAATGCAAATAATCTGTGGTTGTAGGTACCAGCTGATTAGCAACCAGGAGACAATTACTGATATATCAGCCAAGCTAAAAATATTGTCCGGACAGTGACCTACAATGGCTGATACCCAGCAATGATCTTTCTGAAATGGTTTGCTTTAAAATTGTGTACAATTTCACCTTTAATGAAATGAAACATTAGTTTTGTCTTTAATTGTTCTCATTTGTGCATTAATTGTATTTAATTTAAAAATCAGTAAGATTTACTATCAAAAGAAAACTAGCTGACCTGTGGTATAAAAATCTGAGCAATCACCAGATGGCAGCAAAAGCAAAGCATTTTCTGTATCCCTTTGCAACCCTGGGTTGGGTATTCAGAATTCCGCAACCTAGATCTGATGGGCATGCATTGCCTCTTCCATTAGCCCATATATTCATATGTGAGCAGTGTAATGTTTTGCACACACCGTCTTTTGAATTGTGCCTGCATGTTGTTTACACATCTTTATTAGAGTTACATAACTCCTAATACAGTTTAGGAATGCAATCTAAAATTATATCCAAAGACTGGCTGGAGTCTGGACGTATCAACCGTTTCTAGTGAAAAATGCCCCTGTTCCAGGAAAAGATCCAGGTGCACTATAAAAACAATGAAAAGTACAGACAATGGTGCCTTCACAGTTAGTTTATTTTACTGTTGCAATCAGCCAAATTGGCTACAAAGAATAAATAAAGTAGAGGGCAGCAATTTGAATAACCCAACATTAGATTTCTGTGATCTGCTTTATTGCCCCATCTCATTATTAAAACAAAAACTAGACTTAAGATCAAGTATCCATCCATTTAAATAAAAAATTAGTGCAGGTCAACTATTTCCACCTTTGGACAAAAAAAAAAAAAAAAAAAAAAGAAACCCCAAAACCCCCCGAAGATGTTAAATATTCCCACAGATACCTCCACTTCAAATTATAAAATGTAGAAAAATGGTATAATATCTTACAGTAACAAAACACAAACGGGCTAAGTACTTCAATCTGTTCCAAAATACTTCTGCCCAAAATGTGTAGGTGCGACTGGATGAACCTCTGTTGTCAAAATTGTGATATCTGGAAATTCCTGGATTATTGATTTGGCACCTTTAAAAAAAAAGAAAACTGTAAATTATATATGTAGCTATGTTGATTTTCTACTTCTGGAATGTGCCCTTATCCAATTATTATAAGCTTTAATCAAAAGTTGACATAAATTCCTTCCCCCCCCCCTTTCCCAGTATTTTGTGAATTCAACAGTTGCATTCTCTTCAGACATATAATTAATTTCTATATGAAAGCTTACATGTGACAGTTTACACAGCTGTCAACAAGAAATTCAACGATACTTTTATAATACAGAAATGACACTCTGGAATATTCTTATTTGCATAAGACAAAAAAGATGTGTCCTCATAGGCATCAAACAAACACACACCCCATTCCTTTCTTTTAATCTGGCTTTTCTAACATGAAAGGATTTCACTACATAGGAATGTTGAAAATCTTTTCTAATGTTCAAGGATTATATTCATAATTATTCACTCCATCTCAATTTGTATCTACAATATTTTGAAGATGCTCACATCCGTGCCTTTTCTGAAGTACACCAAAGACAGTGTTTTTCAAAATCTTGCAGCAGAAGGGTTAAGATGATGTTTCTCCATGTCACAGACTGCTTGATGTTCTCATTAGTTTTACATATTTGTTTGGCTGTAGAGCTGAAACATCCCGTCTGCCACTTTTTAAAGAAATCAACGATACTGTTGTATATAGCCTATAATAATTTCTCTGTTCCCTTCTATCATGTGTATGCATCTCCTTAGATGAAACAAAAGCTAAACTCTTTCCCACAAATACCCTTATTTTATGACTTGCTACTAGCTTGCCTGAACTTACCATGGGGAGTAGAGAATAGACTCAGCAGGATTATAACGTTGGGCTGAACCCCGTGTTCTATGAGAACCTTTACGGCCTCGATCACAGTGTTGCCAGTGCCTGATAAATAGGTTGGGGAGAGGAGTGGAAAGAAAGCAGAGGTGAAATATCCAACTGTCTTTTCAAACTTTGTGTGTGTGTCAAGAGTCATCTCTTCTTTCAGTAGGATTACAACTAGAGTCTAATTGTGGCACAATCTATTCCCAATTCTTTTTGAGAAACTTCTATGAAGGATTTGGCTAAACAGAATAGTTTGGAACTTGGAAAAAAATAGTCAATTATCAAGTATCTCATGAAGATTTAAAAAGCTGTGGAATTCTACATAGTCATGCCATCACTTAAATTACATTAGCAAACTCCCCTTATTCATTTTATAGGAGTAGACACCTCTTACTCAATATGTGCAGCCTACGATCAATGTCTTGGCAGCTCAATCAGATTAAGGACTAGACCTTCCAGCAAAGCATGAAACGTGTATATTTTGCATCTCACAACAAGCTAAGCCTGTCCTCACTGGCTTTTCTATGTTCCAGCCGAGCACTCCATAGCCCACAGAGCTTCCAATACCGCCTTTAAAGCACTCACTCAGAATGGGGTACATGAGGAGGACTTTTCTTCTGTAGATGTCTGGTGGAAATTTTGCATAGTATACTTTGGCTCTCTGGGTCTCCTCGTCGCTCTGGATCAGGATCTTTCCTATTCGTATAGATCGGCAGCAATCGCGCAAGCCCTGTTCCATCGCCTCCCCTTCATTGGGAGAGGAAAACAGGAAAACGTTAGGCAGCAAAGAAGGGCAAAAAAACTGGTATTTGCACTCTCAACCTTGTTGTAGTTCTGTGCTGTTTTCCTAAATAGGGTTGACTATCTTACACAGGTGAGTCCTGGGCATTGTTTTTCAATCTGCATTCTGGTGTAATTGATAACGGTGCAATGATCAGTAATAAGAAACACTAACAGGCACGTAAGAAACTTTTAAGTGACCTACCGCTTCTCATTATGCTGACCCCACAGTTTCCCTTTTCAAATTTCACTCCTTCATATTTGTACCCTGTTGAAAAGACATAAATATTCTTTTTATTTGTTATAAAGAATTTTTTATTCTTATAAGAGTAAAAAAGTTTCTCCAAGAGTTGGTATCCTTCAAGTTATTCAGTAGTAAACCTAATAACTTCATTTCCCAGACCAGGGGTCTCCAACCTTGGTCCCTTTAAGACTTGTGGACTTCAACTCCCAGAGTTCCTCAGCCAGCTTTGCTGGCTAAGGGACTCTGGGAGTTGAAGTCCACAAGTCTTAAAGGGACCAAGGTTGGAGACCCCTGTCCCAGACAGCTTTTACTGCAATGACATGTTCAAATAAGAAAATGGGAGGCGTTATATATTTGGAACTAACCAGTCACAGAAAGAAAGGACAATATTGCAACGGTTGACCTTCAGGGATGAGAAACTTAATTTAAGATGCACTTTCATTGCAAACATTTACAGAGGTGTCTCTTTTTAAATGTTGAAATTTTATTATCATCTGTAGTCAGTTAATAAATTTCCTTCCTAAAACTTAGTCCATACTTTTTTGGGGGGATACACACAGAGAAAGAAAAACTCACTGAGTTGATGTTGTTGAATAATTAGTTGTGTATATTCTGACTCCAAGTCAGAAATCTGAGGAAAGAATCCAGTGACATCTGCAAAGAAGTACCAAAATAACTATGGAAGCTCCCTGACTGGTTTCCTGAAGCCTTCCCCAGCTTTCCAAGAGGTTTGCCCTGTGACTTCCAAAACTGCAGCCTGCATGTAGGAACGAATCAGGTCAAGAAAGCTATTTTAGGCTAATGCATTGAGCAGGATTCCAGGCAAAAGTAAGAGAACAACTACTTATTATCAGACTATTTATTTATAGACTCTATAGACAACTCTATTTATTTTCAGTCTATTGTTCCAATCATATAATGTAGACTCTGGCTTGATAATGCAGCTGGTTCAGCCATTTCTGCCAGAATGAAAAGCCAACTGATGGAATGCAACAGTGCTTCTTGCTTAGAAAACTAGTTTATAATTTTGAACATCTGAAACTAATTAATACCTAGCCAACTACAGCAGAAACAAACAAATGAAAAAACAAAACACATAGCCAATTTGAACCTGTATGAAAGACCTTTAGGAAATCCCAGGCTGGGAAATCAAAATATATTTAGAGACATGGATACAAGCTACTTGGTTTCTAAGAAAATTATATGGATGTAATCATGAAAATTCCAAGGAGAATGCTCAGCCTAAAGGGGTTTTTATCTTCACCTTTACCAGAGTTTAGACTCCTGTTAATAAGATGGTAAAATAAGAAACACAATCTTATTGTTAACTGATCCTATCTGGATCTAATCTATGAATCAGAAAATATAAAGCTCTTGCTTACATAAAAGCTCTCAAACTATATTAGAAGGACGTATTGATACAAAATAGGTGAATTTATCATCTCCTTGCTAGTTAATTAGTTGCAACATTTCTGAGACCCACTTGAATCAAATCTAGGGTCAGATGCACAATACTGCAAAGTTCCAATCAGCTGGAAACACAGCATCTCTCAGTCACATGTCACCATTATAATCAGTGCACATTGTTCTGTGTCTGACCTTTTGTTTTTTTATTCTCTTCCCCCCTCCTTGCTGAGTAGAAACACTGAAGAGGAAGGGATTTAAAGAGAGGAAGTAGGCATACAATGGAAATACACATTTAAAGCAATTCACGGGCACTGGCAGCTCCGAGCATGCTACACAAACAGCCTGGTATATTTCCCATTGTGTGACCATTTCCTCTCGTTACCCCTTCCTTTCCAATCCTTTCCTTTCTGTTCTGCAATGGTGGGCCTGGAATCTCTCTTGTGCCTGATCTGATCCCCCCATGCACAACAAAGAGATTGGAGAGGAAGGGATTACAAGAGAGGAACAATGGAGAATACATTGGTTTGCCAAATGCACTCAGGGGCTACCAGTGCCATCACATTCCTTTTGATGTTTATTCCCCACTCTCACCTGCTTACTTTCCTGTAATCCTTCCTCTTCCTTGAATGTAGTTCCTTTCTGCTAGCACCAGGTAAGCATTCCAAAGGGTGGGGTCGTTGAGAAAAGGAAAATGCAGTTGCAGTCACAGGATTTCCCACTTAATGACTGCTTTGGTTAGCAAGAGTTGC
Organism: Ahaetulla prasina; assembly: GCF_028640845.1. Classification (NCBI taxonomy): domain Eukaryota; kingdom Metazoa; phylum Chordata; class Lepidosauria; order Squamata; family Colubridae; genus Ahaetulla; species Ahaetulla prasina. The sequence goes on along the minus strand of NC_080549.1, from coordinate 25,580,358 downwards.
TGGCCCCAATTATGGTTGTTAAATGAGGATTACCTGCATTTGAATGACCAGTGCACTGATCTAATGATCAATCCTACAGTTTAGAAAACTAAAACAATCTTCTATTTACTGCATGTTTATTTGCATACCTCAAGATTTAGTTGCTTAATCTGTACTGCCTATAAAACTGGAATTTTCCAGCATGTAGACCATCTGCTGCAGAAACATACATGTTTCTGTATATATTATATATTTACATCAGAACGTTATTTAGTCTTTATAATTTTAAAGCAATTCACATATGTGATCTCTTTTAAAATCTACGTCCTATATAAATTTTGCTGTTCTTTGATGTCTAGAACAACAAAAACCAGACAAGGACAGCAATCTCCTGAGAATTTTATTTAACATTGCTGCTAAAAATTATTCCATGTTTTGTTTAATAATTTTATTTGTTTACGCTAACTCTTATGATATCTTATCCATCTGTTATCTATCTCCTTCAGCCTTGGACTAAATATACTGGTTAGCAACAGTAAATGACATCAGGAACTCAATCACTAAATGACATGGTCATAATGCTGCCACAGCACATGACTGCATCAATTTCTGATGGCAGTTCCAGTCATTAGGTGGCTTAAACCCAATGTCACCATTTGCAATCTCCTGCCAGCTTTGCCACTGACTGCTTGTCTGAAACCTGTAGTGAAGATTGTAAATGGTGATCACGATTGTGGGATACTGTGATAGTCTGCCAAGCACCTGAATTGCAGTCACATGATTGTGGGAACGCTGCAATGAACTCAATTTCAAAGACAAGACATGTCTCCTCTTTGGAGCAAATGTTTATTAACCTTTATAATTTGGCCTGGGATACCCCACCCCCACGCCTTGGGAGCTTCTACCTTTGTTTACCTGTTGGAGTGGTCACTGTGCATTCTGTATATGGTAGTCGATTTAATCCCTCTTCAACTACAAGTCTGATCTGCAAAAGAGATAAAATTCAAATAATCACAACAAAATCAAAGTTTCAATAAAAGAGTTTTTCACTTTTATTGTAAGCAAAATTTGTTTCCTGTCTAGCCTAAAATAAGCTTATAGGTAGCCCTCCACTTACTACCAATTATTTAATGTCCATTACAAAAGCTTCAGAAAGGCTGTTTTATGGCCATTAAACACTTCTTGCCATCATAAAATGCCACCCCTGCCTGCCTCTCCCCCCCCTCATCACAATCACATGACTGCGTTTTGGGCATTTGGCAACTGACTCACAATTTTAATTGGTTGCCAAGTGCCACACAACCACATTTCCATTGAAACTGATCTCTTCTAGGAATGGGTGTTTGATGGTTTTAACCCAGGAAAGTTAAGCCCAAAGTTCTTAAAACTAAAACTATGACTGAGCTTACAAGGCTTGCCCAGTCTGGCCCTTTGCACAGAAAAAGAAGGAAAGACGTGCTAAACTTTTGCTTTTGGAATTGAGGGTGGCTTACACAGCTGTCAGAAAGTAAGGGCAGCTCTTCATTCCCCCCCCCCACCTTTCTTCTTTCACCAGGGTTAGGATTAGGGTTGGTCCTCCAGCCCCATCCAGGAAAATGGGGAAAGGGGCATTTTAAGACATTGCAGCTGAGTGGCTGCCTTTAACTTTTTCTTCCTGGTAAAGGGCCAGGTGGAGCCACCTCACGGGAGGAAACAGTGAAAGCCAATTGGCATGGGGCAGGGCAGGGCAGGGCAGGGCAGCTGGGCTGGAGCTTCCCAGGCATCCCCCACTCTTGGGAGTCTCCTGGCCTTTGGAGTCAGCTTCAAGTACCTTGAAGGTATCTTTTCTTTTATGTACACTGAGAGCATATACACCAAGACAAATTCCTTGTGTGTCCAATCACACTTGGCCAATAAAATTCTATTCTATTCTATTCTATTCTGTGGGCAGCTGCTTTGCACCCTGCTGTGAAGGTTTCCCAGGTGTTTGGCCCTGGCGGTGTGACTGCTTCATGCGGCACCACTGGAACTTCCCTGGCATTTAAGGGCACAAATGGGTGGGGGGGCGGGTGGGAAGATAGGCAGGTAAGAGGAGTTGTGGCCAGTTGTAAGTGTGAGTGGGCTGCTGAACACCTGAGCTTTGATCATGAGATCATAGGGGGTCTGCAACAGCTGTAACTTTGGGCACAGGTTGCAAGTCCCTTTGTAATTTCAATCGTTGATTGGTCATAAATCGAGGTCTAGCTGCATAGGACAGCCACAACGGTGGATAAACAGAATATCTATTTACATGGAATCTGTATATTTTTCTCCATTTGATAAATAGCGCTAGTTGATTCATGGAGATGGTTCCCAATTGAAAGTGCTAAAAGTCATCATTCAAACATGTCTTGAAAATCTTGTTTTATTGCCTTTAGAAACACTCAAAAATCAAAGAATAGAATAACTAAATTCTGTTGTTTGTATTGGTTCAGCAGTAATGCCAATAGATAAGGAGAGAATCCTCCAAGATATTTCCAAGAAAACTGGTATTGGAAAATACAGTAATAACTGTCCAATAGTTTAAGACTGGTTATATTAAGTAAAAATACCAATTGATTCAGAATCCGTTATGTATTCCTGATTATATATCTTAAAGATTTATGTTTAAATTTTTATATGGAAATATTTTACTTGGTAAAACAAGCAAATAGGGGGCCTCTGTGGCTCGGACTGGTAAGACAGTCTGTTATTAACACAGCTGCCTGCAATTACTGCAGGTTCTAGTCCCACCAGGCCCAAGGTTGACTCAGCCTTCCATCCTTTATAAGGTAGGTAAAATGTGTTGTAAATGTTGTACCTTGATGAACGTATCTTTTCTTTTATGTACACTGAGAGCATATGCACCAAGACAAATTCCTTGTGTGTCCAATCACACTTGGCCAATAAAAATTCTATTCTATTCTATTCTATGAGGACCCAGATTGTTGGGGGCAATAAGTTGACTTCGTATATAAATATACAAATAGGATGAAGACTATTGCTAACACAATGTAAGCCGCCCTGAGTCTTCGGAGAAGGGCGGGATATAAATGCAAAATATATATATATATATATATATCTTGCCACTGGGAAAAGCATTTTAAAAAAATAGTATTTAAGTTTGAATCCAAATTTTACATTAAGAAATCTCACTGAACTTTGATGGAATTACAATATGAAAACAAGGAGCACGGTTGCTCATGTGGTAGGGCCCTGGGTTGGAGGTTAGCAAGCCCACCTGTGAGACCTGAGTGCTGCTGTGTGCCAAGGTGAGTTCCCGTCATTCACTCCAGTTCCTTGATGGGGACATCAAAGAAGCCCCCCACGGGTGTCCCCCAGGCAACAATGATGTCACCAGTTAATTCTTTCAACCCGGAAGCATCCTAACCATACCTCTAATATAAATGGGGAACAGGACAATATGAAAACATAATATAATAATGTAACTAGATCGTTAATGTTAATGACTGATTTTTAAATAATCTATGTTTAAAGGTGGAGTCATGGTAATAATACCATCATTAATGAGCATAACATAGTGCATGAAAAATATGGCTTACCAAACGATCAGCAGAAAATACGAAGTCACCTCTACTGGCTGTCCTGAACAAAAAAGCAGCAAGAAATCAGTTTTATTAAGGATTCAACTTTAGTTCGAGTCACTTTATTAGTTATCCCAGAATATTTAACATAATTAAAGTGTGACACTAGCAACATGCACATTCATTTCATCTATTATTTTATGAGAGAATGTCGAGACTTTACATTTACATCTGATATCATCACCAAGGCCCTTCAACATTAATCTTTATAGCAGCCACCAATACGGTCAGAAAAAAACTCTATCAGAAAGATCTACTGAAGCCATCCTGTTATGGAATCTGTGGGACTTTTTATTTATTTCTTTGGGTGACAATAAGGAGACAGATTATCTGTAAGCAGATGAGTAAAACTCTACATTTATTTTAAGCCTCATCCAAAAGCTAAAAAATGAGCAGCATAGTAAGATTAATAAAGAAAGCAAAATGAATCTTGCATTTCTCGGAGCTCAGTAACATTCCATACCTCTGCATTTTATTGAAATTAGAATAGAACAGAACAGAACAGAATACGGAGCGGAGAGTGGCGTGGCATGGCATAGCATAGCGTAAGAGTCTTTACTGGCCTAGGCCTAGTGTGATTGGACAGACACAAGGAACTTGTCTCCAATGCGTAAGCTCTCACCATAGATCTAAGCAACAAGTGATAAATTTAGATATGAGCCAGCAGTGTGCAGCAGCTGCCAAAAAAGCCAACATAGTTCTGGGCTGCATAAACAAGAGGGATAGAATCAAGATCATGTGAAGTGTTAGTGCCACTTTATAATGCCTTGGTAAGGCCACACTTGGAATACTGCATTCAGTTTTGGTCGCTACGATGTAAAAAAGATGCTGAGACTCTAGAAAGAGTGCAGAGAAGAGCAACAAAGATGATTAGGGGACTGGAGGCTAAAACATATGTAGAACGGTTGCAGGAACTGGGTATGTCTAGTTTAATAAAAAGGACTAGGGGAGACATGATAGCAGTGTTCCAATATCTCAGGGGTTGCCATAAAGAAGAGGGAGTCGGGCTGTTCTCCAAAGCACCGGAGGGTAGAACAAGAAGCAATGGGTGGAAACTAATCAAGGAGAGAAGCAACTTAGAACAAAGGAGAAATTTCCTGACAGTTAGAACAATTAATAAGTGGAACAACTTGCCTGCAGAAGTTGTGAATGCTCCAACACTGGAAATTTTTAAGAAAATGTTGGATAACCATCTGTCTGAGATGGTGTAGGGTTTCCTGCCTGGGCAGGAGGTTGGACTAGAAGGCCTCCAAGGTCTCTTCCAACTCTGTTGTTATTATTAAATCATGATCATAAAGTAAGGCAAAAGTAAAGGTTCCCCTCGCATGTATGTGCTAGTTGTCCCGACTCTAGGGGGGCGGTGCTCATCTCCGTTTCAAAGCCGAAGAGCCAGCACTGTGCAAAGACGTCTCCGTGGTCATGTGGCCTCATGTCTCAACGCCAAAGGTGCACGGAACACTGTTATCTTCCCACCAAAGGTGGTCCCTATTTTTCTACTTGCATTTTTTTAAATGTGCTTTCGAATTGCTAGGTTGGCAGAAGCTGGGACAAGTAACGGGAGCTCACCCCGTTACACGACACTAGGGATTTGAACAGCTGACCTGCCAACCTTTCGATCGACAAGCTCAGCGTCTTAGCTACTGAGCCATCTTGTCCCAACCAAAAAGTACAATCATCATAAATCATAAGATACAAAACTCAGTGATAGTCATAGGATACTAAGGAAGCACTCAACATAAATCATAATAGGATACTCAATAAAAACAATCAGCATAAATCACAAGATATAACAACAAAGTTGTAGTCATAAGAATTTAAGGAAATAGATAATAGGAAAGATGAGAAGGATAGTAGTAATAATGCCCTCCTAGGTGGTTTGATATATAACTAATCTGGTTCCCTAAGGAGCAGGCTTTACCTTGTCTTACATTCTCACAACTATACAGATTTCAAAGTCTTGTTAACATTATCAACCTTCGATGGAGTTGCGGCTGTAGGTGGCAATAGCGGCAAGCTCAGACACAGAATATATGTTCCCTCATCTCAACTTCAATCTATATTCACAAAGGAGATATATGCCTTGTCACGTTCAGAGTCAGGGATTTCCATAAAAGAAGTCTTAAAAGAATGAAAAACAAGAGCAGATGCTGTGAACTGGGTTGGGAAAAGCCAATAACTAACACGTTCTCCCCAGTTTCTGATTCCATTTTGGAATCTCCAGGAATCTGAAGAAAAGCCAGGTAACTTAAAACAGATAACAGTGGTTTATTTCTGTAGGCGTAGGTAAAAATATTTTTCGCAATTTAAGACGCAAATCCTCCCCCCACATTTCCAGTGGGTGGAAATGTCTAGGCGTCTTATAGAGCGAATGTTTCCGAAGCCCTGCCCACCCGCCGGCCCCCACCCCTCGGCCGTTTTCGGCCTCTGCGTGCCGTTTTCAGCCTATTCAGGGGTTCCGTTCCTTGGTGGCAGTGATCAGCAGCGATACCCGCTGCCTGGAATGGGCTGAGAATGGGACATATGGAGGCCAAAAACAGGACATGCAGCGGCAGTGATGGGCAGCGGTAATCCCGACAGTCTGGAAAAGCTGATTGGTGGTATTCTGGGAGGCCGATCCAACCACCAATCAGCTGCTCGTGCTAAATCAGGCTGCAATAACGTGCTGAAGCTGACCAGGCTGTTTGCTGTAAGGACGCTACCCAGATGAATACCAATGGATGCTGGGAGGCAGAGGCAGAGGCAGATGTTTTTTTCTTGTTTTCCTCCCCAAAAGCTAGGTGCATATTATGGTCTGGAGCATCTTATAGTGAAAAAAATATGGTAATTAACAGGATTCCATATTACACTGTTGATTTTGTTTTTACTGTGTGGTACTGATTTTTCCATTTCTCTCCTAATTATAAATCTGAGCTTTATGTCCAATTTACATAAAACTCAGATGTGTACAAGGTTATTAATTTTACTAAAATACATTTTTTCTGGGATGCTTTAGGAAAGAATTTGCAGTAGACCAGTGCTATCGGCCCTGCAAGGTAGGCCAGACTTGAATACCAAAGTCATGTATACTAAAGCTACTTTTACTATAAGATTACAGTAATAGAATTTTGCAACTCTGAATGTGCCTCTCCCTCCCATGCCTTTATCCTAGAGAGGAGGGCCCAGTCTCAAATTCCATTCTTGCTTTGGATTCTTATTTGACTGTTGCTTTGGTTGCAGCTCTTCCTCCTCTTCCTCCAGGTTATTCCCACAGCCCATTACAAGCATCATCTTGTGATCTGTCCAGAGCCTCGCATTATCTATTTTGTAGTTTCTCTTTACTCACCCTGACTACTTGCATTTAACTATGTTAACAGGGATTTCTGCATTTTAAAAATGTTGTGAAATTGATTTATTTCCCAAGGAAGAGTTAAATTCTCTAGTCACTTGCCAGAGTTTGCACTAGAGCCTTTTTTTCATTAGTACCTTTTAATTGCCAACTGGACAGCACAGATTGTGAGAGCCACCAGATCTTTCACCCACAGCAAGATAAGGATGTCAGGCAAGGCACTGATCGGTGGTATTAACTAACCCACAGGAGGAGCCAGAACAAGAGGGCTTCCAAAAGAGGTTTGAGGCCTCCAACATGCCACTCTATAGGCTGAGCCAATCTGCTACATACGGAATCTAACTAAATCATTCTGCTAACAGAACAATACAATAGTAAAAAAAAAAATTGTAACAAATTTTTTCAAACCTAGTTCTTATGCTGGCCAGTTGGCTAGATGTGGCTTTCAAAACAATACTATATGTCAAGCGCTGGGGAAATCGGAAGATCCAGGCAGTTTAAATGAGTATGAAGATTTATTGCAAGCTTAAGCTCTCTAGGAGAGTCTGAACTACTAAGGGTTGAGTGAAAAAGGGCGTTGGTTTATCTTCTGTCGATTGCAGGGACAGCAGTCAGATTGGGGAGTGACTCCTGTCTGATGACAACTGAGTCTGCCGGTTGAGAAGCTCCTCCTCTTCCTCTTGCCTCCCACTTTCAGATGAAGGAGATACGGCAGCCTGGCATGCTGAGCTGAAAAAAACAACGGGAGACCCCCCCGTCCCGCCCCTCCCTGCCTAGCCTGTAACAGATCCCCGGAGGACCAGGAATAAATGACAGGGTGGGGCTGACTGCTGTCCCTGCAATCGACAGAAGATGCGTTCAGGTAAACCAATGCCCTTTCGCTTCGATTGCTGGGACAGCAGTCAGATTGGGGACATGCCAAAGCCGCTACCCTATAGGGAGGGATGAGAAACTGAGTCCGACGGTCCCGGGAGTGGAATAACCCTCTGGAGGACCCTACGACCAAAGGCAGCATCGGCTGATGCAAATCTGTCCACCTTATAGTGTCTAATGAATGGTGAAGGAGAAGACCATGTGGCAGCCCTGCAGACCTCCTCTAAGGATGCCTGCGTAGCCCAAGCAGCAGAGGTAGAGGCGCTACGGGTTGAATGGGCTGTGATGTGGCGAGGAATGGGAAGGGCTTGAGAGGAATAGGCTGTGGCAATGGATGCCCTAAGCCATCTCCCTAAAGTGGGTGAGGAAACCTTCTGACCTAAAGAGATTGGCTGAAAGGAAACAAAAAGAGCCTCCGATTTCCGAATGGGAGAAGTTCGCTTAAGGTATATCTGGAGTGCCCTGCGAACATCAAGGGTATGCCAGGAACGTTCTAGGGCATGAGACGGGTTGGGACAGAAATTGGGAAGGACCAACTCCTGAGCCCTATGAAAGGGAGTGTTGATCTTGGGGACAAATGTGGGATCTAACCTAAGGATTACTCTGTCCGTGTGGAAGACACAAAGATCCAGTCTAGAAGAAAGGGCTGCTAGCTCTGAAATCCGACGGGCGGACGTAATCGCTACCAAAAAGACTACCTTATACGTTAGGAATTTCAGACCCACCTCCCGTAAAGGTTCAAACGGGGGTTTGGTGAGGGCATTAAGAACCCTAGAAAGGTCCCATGAAGGGTAGCGGTGTAAGGTGGGAGGTCTGAGATTGGAAGCAGCCCGTAAAAATTCCCGAATGAGAGGGACCTGGGAAAGGGAACCTCGAGCTCTGCAAACCCTGATGGAGGCCAGGGCGGCTACCTGCCTACATAAGATGTTAGGGGACAGACCCACATCTAAACCGTCCTGGAGAAAATCCAAAATTCGAGAGGTGGAAGCCTCAGTGGGAGCCAAGTTCCTCTTGGAGCACCAAGAAGCGAACCTAGCCCAAGTGGCGTCATATATTCTGTTCGTGGAAGCTCATCTAGCTGACTGTAATGTCCTGATGACGCGAGGAGAGACATCTACTTCCCTCAGGAGGCGCCTGACAACCGCCAAGCGATTAGCTGAAGCCAGCTTGCTGACGGATGTATCAGGGACCCCTGAGTCAGGACCACCTTGTGAGACGGAATCCTCCAGGGAGGTTGGACTGATAGGGCTTGAAGATCCGCAAAACAGGGCCGACGAGGCCAATGAGGTGCTATCAAGATGATCTCCGCTTGCTCCTCCAATAGCTTCCTGACTACTTTGGCGATTAAGGAGAGGGGGGGGGAAAGCGTATAGAAGGCCGGGAGGCCAACTGCTGCATAGAGCATCCACGCCTTTTAGGCCCCTGGAGAAGGAAACCTGTTGAAGAACCTCGCTGTCTGGGCATTGGCCCGTGTGGCAAAAAGGTCGACTTCTGGAGAGCCGAATCGGTTCGACAATTCCTTGAACAAATCCGGGTGAATGCTCCATTCCCCCTGGTCCAGTGTGGTTCGACTTAGCTTGTCTGCCTGGACATTCGCCACCCCTGAGATGTGAGTTGCCTTTATCGATCTGAGGTGCCGTTCCGCCCAAAGGCCCAAGCTCTCCGCCTCCCTCATCAAGAGCCGAGAGTGGGTCTCTCCGAAGCGATTGACATGGGCCTTTGCGGCCATGTTGTCTGTTCTTATGAGAATGTCGTGACCCTGAACTCTGTCCTGAAAGACCCGTAATGCCAGGTGAATGGCTCTCAGTTCCAACCAATTGATATTGTGAGATAGATCGTGAGGGGTCCATTTGCCCTGAGCCATTTCTGACTCTAGGTGAGCCCCCCAGCCATAAAGGCTTGCGTCTGTGGTCAAGACCAGATGATCTGGTTCTCTGAAGACCGTGCCCTTGTTCACTGCAGGAGAAATCCACCAACGAAGAGACCTCCGAACCTTGGTGGGGAGAACTACTCTGCGAAGGGAGGCTCCCTGCAGCTTCCTTTGGAACGGGAGAAGAAACCACTGCAGGGGCCTGCAGTGAAGGCGTGCCCAAGGGACTATCTCTATGCAAGATACCATCTTCCCCAGAAGCTGGGATAAAGACCTCAGAGGAACAGGGTCCCCCGACGTGACTGACTTGACCAGTGACCGCAAACTGGTCAGGCGTTCCTGAGACAGAAATACTGTGGTGATAGATGTGTCTATGACTGCCCCCAGGTGTTGGATACGCGTCGTCGGTACCAAATGGCTCTTTTCTGTATTGATGGAAAACCCGTGGCTCCTTAAGACCCGAAGGGTCATAGACAGATCCAGTAGGGCTAGATGTACTGACCTGGATTGAATAAGGAGATCGTCTAGATAGCACTGAATTCTGATAGGCAAGGTCCGAAGATGACCTGCCAGAGCAGCCATTATTTTGGTGAATACTCGAGGAGCCGAGGCAAGGCCGAATGGGAGAGCCTGATACTGGTAGTGCCGACTCGCATGACAAAACCTTAGGTATTTCTGATAGGCTGGGTGAATGGGGACATGGAGATACGCTTCCGTCAAATCTATTGAGGTAAGGAAATCCCCTTGGCGCAGGCCCTCCAGTATGGACTGGAGAGAGTGCATCTTGAACCGCCGATAAACTACACGACGGTTCAGGGATTTTAAATCCAGAATCGCTCTCCACCCCCCTGAAGATTTCTGTACCAAGAAAAGGCGAGAGTAAAACCCCTGCCCCTGCTGGTCCTGGGGAACTGGCTGAATTGCTCAAATTTCCAAGAGGTGATCGATAGCCGATTCCAGCAGGAGCCGCTTTGCCCGATCCCGTGGAAGGGGGCATCGGAGAAATCGAGACGGAGGGGTGGAAAGAAATTCCAGAGAGAGGCCCAGCCGGACCGTCTCCCTCACCCAGGAATCCGTGGTTGAGATCTCCCATTGGCTGGCAAAGAAAGACAGGCGGCCCCCAATGGGAAGATCCACGGATTTGTCAGCGGTATCTATGGAATGGGCGACCCCTTCCCCCACAAAAGGGACGCCTGGAAGGGCCCCTCTGACTAGGGTTACCTGACCTATCCTGTGACCTACCCTGACGGGAGGGGAAATAACGCTGGGGTCTGTTACCTGAAGGTCCCTGACCTGAACCTCGAAAGGAACGATAGGAAGACCTAGCCGAAGGACAGAACTCAGATCTGCGAGAGAGAGAGGGAAGAACCCTACGCTTATCCTTTGTCTCAATGAGTAAAGGTTCCAGAGAATTTCCAAAAAGCTTATCCCCTTGAAAAGGAGCAGAGGCTAAACGCCATTTATTCTTAGCATTTGCCTGCCAATGATGGAGCCATAATAGGCGGTGTGAAGCCACCATGGACCCTATGGCCTTGGCTGCAAAACGGGAGGCATGCATAGTAGAGTCAGCTGAGTACTCTAAAGAAGCCACAATTTTATTGATGTCCTGATGAGAGCGGACATCAGAAGATGGTAAACGCTCCTGTAATTGTTTGATCCAAAGAAGGGCAGCCCTATTGAAAAAGGAGGCTGCTAAAGATGACTTGACAGACCAAGCAACCGCTTGGTGAGTTTTAACTAAGGAATATTCGGAACGTTTATCCTCTGGCTTAAGGTTCTCTTCCGGAGGTCCAGCCGTGACTGAAGGGGAAACTAATGCTGCTACAGGGGAATCTACCACAGGGACCTGAAACAATTTAGAAACCTCGGGGGCCAAATTGAATAATCTTCTATCTAGTGCTGAAGGGTTGGGCCCCGAGGCAGGAACATTCCATTGGCGTATAAGAACATCCTGGAAAAGCCTGGGGCCTGGGATCTCCTCAGGTTCCAGAGCTGGTTCCTCAAATAGAGGAATGGAAGACTGACTAGGCTTGGAAACAGAATCAGAGGTAACTGGTGCAGCAAGGCCAGTGGTAACCCTGGCCTTATGCAAGAGAGACCTAAAAAGCTGAGGCTTAAAGAGACCTACAAATGAAGGTTGGTCTGGAGAAAGGTCTTCATCCTCAGATAAATCTAAATCCCTTACATCCTCTACTCCAGAAGAGGCCTGGCTAGGAGGAGCCCCAGTGAGAACTTGAGCCCCTGAACGGGCCTGGTCCAAAGTCAATTGAGACTGGCATTCTGATGCACTATTACACTGTGTCACCCAGGACTCTGTTCTACGCTGCCATTCTGTAGCTAAACTCTTTTGAATTGCTGCTTCAATCATGTTGGCAATCTCAGGGGCAATAATTGGGAGGGGGCGAAAACAGGTCCTAGGAGCGGCCCCTGCTGGTGCCTCTCTTCGCTGCAGCCAGGAAACAGGCAATCAGCTCTGCAGAGCTTCCTGACTTGCCCACGAGGCCCTGAAAGGCCGAGGGCGAAAGCCGGCTTCTGAGCTTGAGTCCAAGCTCTATCAGAGAGAAGCCTGCCACCAGCGGGCTTGGGCGTGAGCCTTTCTCGCTGGAAAGAGGCCCCCCAAAGCAGTTAAATAGGGGAGCCTCTGAGGATAGTAAGGAAAAGGTCCTTACTCCTCTAGTCTCCTTCTTTTCTTTTCTTTCTTTAAATCTAGAATAATTGCTGGGCAGCTCAGCAAAAAAACGTCTTGTCTGATCAGAACTGAGTCTGAAAGTGGGAGGCAAGAGGAAGAGGAGGAGCTTCTCAACCGTCAGACTCAGTTGTCATCAGACAGGAGTCACTCCCCAATCTGACTGCTGTCCCAGCAATCGAAGAGAATAGTGGGATAAGAAAGGCATTCAAGGTGGGCTGGATTTAGATGGGCGCAGGGCCTCATGACTTATGATTTGTTTGACCCCTCCCTCAGGCTCAGCCTGGTCCTCTCTCCTACACTACAGGTAGTTTTCAACTTACAACATTTAGTGACTGATCAAAGTTACAACAGCACTGAAAAAAGGGACATGACCATTTTTCAGTTACAACCTTTGTAACAGCCCTCTGATCATGTGATCAAAATTCAGATGCTTGGCAAGTGGTTCCTACTGATGACCACTGCTGTGTCCCCAAGGTCATGTGATCACCTTTTGCAACCTTTTGACAAGCAATGGGGAAGCCAGATTCACTTAACAACCAGGTTGCTAACATATCAACTGCAGTGATTCACTTAACAACTGTGGCAAGAGAGGTCGTAAAGTGGGGCAAAACTCACTTAACACATTTTTACTTAACAAGATAAATTTTGGGCTCAATTCTGGTTGTAAGTCAAGGACTACCTGTACTTGGTTCAGGATTCCTTGCTTCCTACTCCAGACTCCCCACCACCCACCTTTTTAACAGCTGTTCTCAATTGAAGAAAAAAGAAAAAAGAAAACTGGGCATTATAACAACGAACAATTGTAATATTGATTCTGACAGACCTAAAGCTTAAATCTGTTTCATTAAAAAAAGCAAAGTCAGTTTTCAACTGAAGTAAACAGAATTTTTATAGATGTGCTAAGTAACCTAAAACAATTATTGGCAGAACAGAAATATAAAGAATTCCCCCATGTTTGCATTCAGTTAGTTAATTATGGATTTCACTAATAGACACATACTGTTCTGAGCTGCTTCTATGGAAACCAGCTCCCAAAATCAGCTGCCCTAAATATCCTTTTTTATTGTAAACTGTGGCACTGTTACCATTAGCCTTGAAATCAAGCAAACCGACCTCTGCCCAAATATTTTGTGAAATTTATTCCCCTCAAAAAGATCAACATACTGATATAAATAAGAAACACCGGTATTTATTTATTTATTTATTTATTGAACATAGGCACCTTGGGTGTTGGGCAGCTAAAAACGAAAGCGAAACACAATCCAAAGCATCAACAGTAGTGAACTCAGGAACAAATGCACCTTCCCATATCAGAGCTCCTACGAGCACTTTTGACTCCAAGACCTGGGAGAATAATCAAGGTCTTCACAGTCCTGTGAAGGTTGCTTTTATCTCCAGGAGGACATTTGATCCACCAGACAGGTGCCCTGAGAAAGGAGGCAGTCTTCCAGGGATCCACCAAGTGACACTGCCTCACTGCCGGTTGGGGGGGTTGGGAGTGGGAGGCACCGTTTATCGGTGGTTCTCCTCCTACCTCTCTGACCGGTCGCAGACGGTGTTGACAGGGGGGCAGAGGTCGACCACGAGGCACCTTACTTGTGGGGTGCCACAGGGGTCGATTCTCTCGCCTCTCCTGTTCAACATCTATATGAAGCCGTTGGGTGAGATCATCAGTGGCTTCGGGGTGAGATATCAGCAGTACGCTGATGACACTCAGCTGTACTTTTCCACCCCGGGCCACCCCAACGAAGCTGTCGAAGTGCTGTCCCGGTGTTTGGAGGCCGTACGGGTCTGGATGGGGAGGAACAGGCTCAAGCTCAATCCCTCCAAGACGGAGTGGCTGTGGATGCCGGCACCCCGATACAGTCAGCTGCAGCCGCAGCTGGCTGTTGGGGGCGAGTTATTGGCCCCAAGGGAAAGGGTGCGCAACTTGGGTGTTCTCCTGGATGCACGGCTGTCGTTCGAAGATCATCTGACGGCCGTCTCCAGGAGAGCCTTTCACCAGGTTCGCCTGGTTCGCCAGTTGCGCCCCTTCCTTGATCGGGATGCCTTATGCACGGTCACTCATGCTCTCGTTACCTCTCGCCTGGATTATTGCAATGCTCTCTACATGGGGCTCCCCTTGAGATGCACTCGGAGGCTTCAGTTGGTCCAGAACGCAGCTGCGCGGGTGATAGAGGGAGTTCCACGTAACTCCCATGTAACACCTCTCCTGCGCAGACTGCACTGGCTACCTGTTGCCTTCCGGGTGCATTTCAAGGTTTTGGTTACCACCTTTAAAGCGCTCCATGGCTTGGGACCTGGGTACTTACGGGACCGCCTGCTGTTACCTCATGCCTCCCACCGTCCCGTACACTCTCACAGAGAGGGACTTCTCAGGGTGCCGTCAGCCAAACAATGTCGGCTGGCGGCCCCCAGAGGAAGATCCTTCTCTGTGGGGGCTCCTACTCTTTGGAATGAACTTCCCCCTGGATTACGTCAAATACCTGACCTTCGGACCTTTCGCCGCGAATTGAAAACATATTTGTTTATTCGCGCGGGGCTAGCTTAAATGTTTTTAAACTGTTTAGTTTTTAAATTTTAAATTCTATTTATATTTTAAATTGGGTTTTTTTTAGATTTTAATGATTTTAATTTTTTCGGCCAATTGTGTAATAAGTGTCTTAATTTAGTTTTTTTAATATTGTATATTGTGTATGTTTTTAACCTGGCTGTACACCGCCCTGAGTCCTTCGGGAGAAGGGCGGTCTAGAAATTCAATTAATAATAATAATAATAATAATAATAATAATAATAATAATAATAATAATAATAATAATAATAATAATAATAATAATAATAATAATGATGGCAGGCAGAAATATTTGGAAAGGCAGCCCCACAAGTAACCTGGCCCCATCCCATGTAGCGCTTTAAAGATGACAAGTGTTGTGACCCAGGCCCAAGTAGGCAGTAGTAAATGCAGTCAGTTCAAAAACAAACAGACTTTATTAGAACAGCTGAGAATTAACTCATTTTCAGCATCCTCCAAACTAAATCAAAGCAAATTCTTTGTAACAAAATTATTCAGTCTTATCACCAACCTTGGTCTAATTAGGCAATGCCAAAGGCTTTTCTTGGCAAAAGTTCAAAAGCAGAAGAGGCGGAGAAGAAATAAATGCAGCAAGATAAGGAGCAAGGCTATCAATGTTGTTTTCCGACAAAGAGCCCAAACGGCGTTGCTGGTCTTTTAAACCTTATGGGAGGGGGCAATCATCTCTTGGCCCTACTCCCGAGTCGTCTTCTTTGCTTGAGCTGCTCTTGCCTTCTGGGAGCTCTTCTCATGCGTGCATTAGGAACAGGCTCCTCTTGTTCCTCTGCCTCATTACTGTCAGCCTCTAGAGGCTCCGGAGTCAGCACATCACTCCCCAATGGCCCTGGCCCCATCTCTGCCTCCGACGCAGAGTCCTCATCTGGGCCTTCCCCAGCCTCCAGGACTGGCCCATGTTCTTCCTCAGCCTCATCGCTGTCCGACTCCGTTGCCAGCTCCACAGGCTGCTGGCGGACCACAACAACAAGCAGGACCTTGACCTATCACCTTTTCGGTGACCTTTGTCAGAAAGGCAAGCGTAGAGACTAAATGAACATTGTTTATACATGGCACTTGCCTACAATCCTTCGCTGGCTTCCTGAACCCTGAATCTTGGAACCCTGAATTTGTCCCCTAGCTCCTATAACTCCAGTCGAAAAACAGGCATTTAGTAGTGTTGCTGCACTGCTGATGGTTCTCTACGGGTGCTGTATCATTGTCATTCCAGACCATCAAACCTCCATTGGCAGCCAGAGATGCTCCGGCTGCCTAGCTGAGCACACCCACAGAGAGGGGTTGCTGTCTGCTCATCACTAGGATTGCCACCACCATTTTTTTTTTGGCCACATCAGGATAAAAAGCTAAGGGTATGTTCACAGTAGCTCTGTAGACTGGCTCTACATCCCTCACCCACTACCTCAAAAAACTGTCTGCAGCATACTGAAATCCTCTAACATCCAACAACAGAATGAGATGCCCAATGGGGGGGGGATATTTTAATAATTAAAATTGTAGTATATTGGTTAAAAGGTTGGATCAGAAGCCAGAATATACAGGTACCAGACTACTAGTTATGAAAACTCACTGTGTAACATTGGGCTACTCATTCTCTCTCAGTTCGGCTATTTTGCAAGGTTGTCTTTGTAGGAATAAAATGAAGAATTGGAACGAAAGGAGGATATAAATCTAAAAAACAGTACACTGAAGAATTCTGAAGTGATGCCTCCTGAATTAATAATGGACTGAGCCTATTTAAGCAAAAGTGCCAATTATGCAAAACCAATACAATCTTGCTCTTTTGTGCACATTATCAAGTGAAGAATTGAAATCTCTGCTTAAGTATTGTTACTGTTCTTTTAAAGTAGAATAGAATTCTTTATTGGCCAAGTGTGATTGGACACAAAAGGAATTTGTCTTAGGTCTATATGTACATAAGGAGAATAAAATACATTCATCAAGAATAAAAAAATACAACACTTAGTGATAGTAAAGGTTACTAATAAGATATCAAATCGTACTAGGAATTTCAAAAGACTTGCTCCATTCCACATTTTTGTCAGGGGATCCCAATTTTTTAAATATTTCTTTTGGGATTTTTAGTTAGCACTAGTTTTTTTAATAACAGATATAACTTTTTCTGAATTCATATTTCCTAAATTTAACATGTATTTCTAGGGAATGATTTAGATTAGATAAACATGAAGCAAGAAAATTGTATTTCTGCTTCTGTACCAACTGCATCTGCTTTGAAGAAATCACAAACACAGGGAAAAAACTCCAAAATTGTTTGTATCATATCTACTTGGCTCTGCGATTACCAACAATTACAAATACAGTTTCTTGACAAACTGACTTGCCCATTATACCCATCTTTATCTGTAAAGTCCAGTTATATGAGAAGAGTGGAGTATTTTAGGATGTACATTCAGTTTATGCAGATTTGTAGGTCTAGCCAGGTTCAGTGAGATTTATTGTATTCACATCTTACCTTTTCAATTGAGAAATATATTCAGGGCAAGGAGCAGAAAGCAAAATGTACAAGCAAATTAAGACCATAGCAGGGGTGAAATGCTCCTGGTTTGGACCGGATCGCCTGATCCGGTAGCAATGGCAGCGGGTGGTTCAGAGAACCGGTAGCAAAAATCCCTGTCCCCCCCCGCATGCCCCGCTGAGCCGCGCAATCATCAGAGTTTTTGTTGTTTTTTTTTTTTACTTTTAAAAGCATTTTTTCTTCCGGTGAAAAAATGCTTTTAAAAGTAAAAAAAAAAAGCCTCTGATGATCCCGCGGCTCAGCTGGGATCGTCTGAACCTTTTAAAAGCATTTTTTCTCAACCTCTTTAGCCAAAGAGGTTGTAGAAAAAATGCTTTTAATAGAAAAAAAAATGGCCACGCCCACCCAGTCACATTAACCCCACCACCAAGCCATGCCCATAGAACCAGTAGTAACAAATTTTACAATTCACCTCTGGACCATAACTGTAAGTACTTGAGATATGGAATTTAAAAGATATGTGAATTCACTCAAAATGTTGCACTCAAGAAATGAATACTGAAATCCTTTGTACAGGTCTCTGCAAATGAGGGCATACGCTAAAGAGCCTTTGCTGAAGATATTTAACAGCTGGACAGTTTCCTAACCAGCTGTTTTCATACTGGTATGATCTGATCATTGTACTTTGCCCTGAATAGCACTTTGGATGCTGCATATTATGTCCACAGCTATTTCCAAATGCTTTCCAAGTTTAACTCATTATAGAGCACATGGGGAGAGTTTCATCATCACTTAAAGGTGCTTATGCTACAGATGAAGCCAGTACATGAATTACTGCTGCTAACACATTAAATAACGGAATGGGCATATTCTACGCCACCTCCTTAGAAATTTTGTCAGTATAGGGTCAATTACTTATTGAATTTACATTCTACTTTCCACTCAGTTAAGCAAAAAGCTCAACTGGGTATCTTAGGCCAACATTTATTAAAAGTAGAAAATAGAAAATTAAACCAATACAAACCTTAATTAATAATTAAAACCGTAAAGAAATAGGAAGGCAATGTTACTCTTTTGAGGAAGGCACAAATTCCCTACCTCTAGAACAAACTAAAATTTCAATGGTATTTGCTTAATTTTCTATTAACCAATAGCATATTTATCACTCAGAATTAATCTTCAACATATTTGTCATTGACCTACTGTCAAATCCAAACTATTTCTATGGATTCTAATTGTAGTCTTAAAATTACATGTCAAAAAACACTCTGTTGGATGTAAACCACATATTGGTTTCAAAGAAATATTAAAAGGCATTGGTACGCAACCGAACCTTATACTCTGGTTTCTCTTCAGATCGTATAAATCTTTCGCCTTTTACAAACCTTATGAAATTCTATGGGCAACAGCAAAATTCTAGTGCCATGGTATAAAACAATAGCCTCAAAAAAAGCCCCCTATTAACTTCATGATAAAACCCCAGTATTTCAAACCTCTGAAATCGAGCCCAAGAAGGCAATTCGGAAGAATATCATAATCAATACTACCAATAATTTCACAAATCTTGGTTGCTAGCAATTTCTAACACAATGTCCCTAAATATTCTGGTCCACAACTTTAATCACACCTATGCATCCTGGCCAATGACTGACCTACAATGCTAAAGGATCCATATGAGAAAGCTTTTGCTAACAATTGTCTGAAAACGAAATCTCATTATTAAATTATAACTAAAAATTCTGCATAATCTCTGTTCCTTCAGCTCCTTCTGGCAGGATGGGGAGGGCGGGCACCAATGGCTTTCTCAATAGAATCTGTACTGATATACCGTATATACTCGAGTATAAGCCGAATTTTTCAGCACGTTTTTTGTGCTGAAAAACGTCCCCTCGGCTTATACTCGGGTCTATACGGCTTATACTCGAGTTTTGTTTTTTTTTTAAGCCCCTCGGCTTATACTCGAGTATATACGGCTTATACTCGAGTTTTTTTTTTTCTTTTTTTCACATTTTACCGGACGGCGCGGGGAAGCCCTGCCGGTGCAGTGAGAGGGCGGGGCGGGGGGGCCGCCAGCCTTCTCAGCTGGGGGAGGGAGGGTTTCCCCAACCGGTAGGTGCCTCATTTCCCACCCTCGGCTTATACTCGAGTCCCCAGTTTACCCCAGTTTTTGGGGTAAAATTGGGGACCTCGGCTTATACTCGGATCGGCTTATATTCGAGTATATACGGTAATCTCCCTTGATTGCGGGTCATATGTGAAAAGTATTCCATGGGAATACTTCCTACAGAGCAGCTGCATGAAATCAATTTAACTTTCTCTCTCTGACTAGCACAAATTTTATCATACTGCCCCCAGAACTGAAAAAAGCAAAACACAGCTAATAGCCCTCCATTTTGTTTGTGTTTATTAACTCCTCCTAGAAGACTAGACTTTGTATGCCAAGTCTGGCAAGAATAAAGGGCACTGCTTTTAAAACATCCTGCTTGGAATACAAACAGAGTATAATAATACAGAATTTCATTTTAAAAGAATTGAAGTAAAAAGTACACAAATTAAACAGGTGGGGACACACAGAGAGCACCTCACCGAAGTGCTACTGCAACAATGATCACCACACTCCACATTCTTTGATTCTACTGTTTCTGCAGTGACTCAGCCTAGTCCAATTCTACATGACCCATCTTTTTAGGGAAGTCTGCCTCTTACTCTTTCTAATTGTATTTCATATTCTCCTTTCTACCCGTTAACAGTCCAGCATAATGAGCTGCTATTCTCTACTGAGTGAAAGAGAAGAATCACCCATTTGAAATTGGCTTCAAGTATTCCATTATTAAGCATCTACACTACAATATTTATTTTTTGGTGGGAGTAAAACAATTACTAGCATCAAACTTTAGCACAAATGATATATACTAATGTAAATACTTTGAGGGTAAAATATTAATCTTCCATCAAAACAAATATTTGAGATCAATCATTACACGAAAAAGCCTCCTCATTCCTACAGGATATTTTCAGAAGTTCTGCACTGCTTACACGCAGGATTCCTTATCAGCTTGATAACATATCCGCATGGATTCTTTCTTACATCAGCTTCTTTCTCCTCTTTTCTGTGTCATAACACAATTTCTCTAATGATGCAACACAAAGACAGTAGCAGACTGAACTTAGAAAAATGCCCTTTGGTGAGAGACAACTTTCCATATTAAGGATTTCACACTTTCCACAACTGCTTTCTACACCCTTTTGAGTTATAAATTAATGAATCCTTCAGCACATTAATCGTACAACATATTCTAGATATTTAAAACTATAAATCTTTCAATATTAATAGGAAATAATTTGAGTGAGACATTTTTATAACAGGATTACACTGCTCCTGACAGTGGGTCATTGCTGGGTGCGGCAATAACCAATGTATGAAGTCAGCGAAAGCAAGCAATAATTCTACTTGCCCTGGAGCAGGCAACTAATCAGGAGGCTGCCGAGTACAATTTGTACAGGAGGAAAAGCTTTTGCCGATTGTCTGTTTCAATAGGAAAGGGTAACATTTTCTTCAAATTGAACTCAACTGTCGGTGACAGTATGGGCATGCCCATGTGCCCATGTTAATTTTGGGCAGCAATACAGAAGGGGGTTGCTGCTGCCTTCACGAAGCAGGACCCACAGCTGCTCGGTTGACAAACGCAGACACGGTCAGGCAGGTGCTGCCACCCACTGAGGCTTATTTCAAAGCAGCGAGTCGGAACACGGGGAGTTTGGAAGTAGCTGCTGCTGCAGCAGCTTTAGAAAAAGGAATCGCTGTAGGCACAACTCCATGAGCCACTAAAATAAATCAGGTCAGTGTTCTTTACAAAGATGACCACATCCACAGACTATATTAGGACAAAATATCCCTGGCCAAGCGAAGCTGGAGGCTGACCCTTGGGGAATGTCTGCCCCCAGCCATGAAAGCTCATGAGATATCTTAGGCCAATCATGCCCAGATGAGCTCAGCCTCCCAAGGCTGTTGTGGCGAGGAAAGAATGGAATCTAAATCTAACAAACAAAATGAGAACCGCTTGATCAGGAAAAGAAGAAAAACAGGAGAAAACTATTGATTCTGATAAGAGACCCGATGTATTTGGCTGTCCCCACAGGTTAGTGAGATCCTGGGATATTTATCACCTGGATCCAAAGTTCTGACCCTCCCCCTGCCTGTGGTCACACAGGCACTCAACCATTTACAACCATTTGTAGCGTTTGCAATTTGAGGTTTTTGCTGGAAATTGGCATTTATTTCTGAGTTTCTGCAAAAAACAGTTATTGCAGATAATGGATTTGTATAACGAACCTAAACCTTAAATTGCAGAACTAGACTTTATCCATCTCTCCCCAGTTTTTTTACATTCTTTTAGCAAAGAATGACATGCTACTGGTCTTTGCAAATGCTCTGGAAGCCTTATAAACAATGAAACTCAAAATGCTTTGAAGTAAAAAAGCTAAAACCTCCATTACACAGGAAGTACATTATTATACATTATGAGATTAACACTGCAATAAATTAGTGAACTGTTACAAGATGAGAAGCAACGACATTTGTGGTTTAAGCTCTATGATTTTTCAAATCTTTAACTGTAAAGTGGCATTTATTTTCATAGCATTTTATTGAAGACACATGAGATCATTTGAAGCAAAAGGCTGTAAGTTGCCATTACAGATGGCACTGTAGATCTCATACTTAAAATTTTCTCATGGGTCCTGCAATGTCCTGCTTCATCGTTGCCCAAGAGCATGTGATGATCTTGTTTCAAAGCTTTTACTGTATCCTATTTGTGTGCTTTCATTTTTATATTTCTGTATTGTTTATCATGATTGCACGTTATTTTGACCTCCTTACCTACATAAGGGAAGAGAAACAAGCCACCGATCTTAATGTACTAATTCTTTGTCAAGAACACTTCAGATCTGAGCCAGCTATTTTTCTGTATGTTGGAAGAATCAGCTTTGGCAATCTTAATCATCTATTTTGCCGAGTGCTGTGAATATGACCCTAAATAATTAAGAACCTGTAACCTTGGAGTCAAATCCAAATTTGTAGCACAGTTCTTTTAGGACTGATGTTATACAGTCTCAAAACTTTTCTCTGTTAAACATATCTAATTCCCTCAACCACTCATCCTATGATTTAGCCCCAGACCACTTATCATTTTTGTTGCTTTTTGCTACACTCTTTCTAAGTTCTCAAAGTCTTTTTTGTATTCTAGCCACCAGAACTGGACACAATATTCCAAGTGTGCCCTCACTGGTGCAATATAGAGGTACTGTCACTTCTTGTGATCTTGATGCCCTCTGTTGATGCAGCCTAGGACTGCATTGGCTTTTTTGGTAGCTGCAGCACACTGCTGACCCATGCTTAAGTAGTGGTGCCCCCTCTCACAGTTAGGTACTGCCTATTGAGAGTCTTTTGAGTCAGATACTGCCTATTCTATACCTGTACATTAGGTTTCTCATGCCTAAGTATAATACCTTACGTATCTCACCACTGAACTGCATTTTGTTGGATAGGGCCTAGTTGTTGAAATCTGTCAAGATATCTCTGTATCATGAGTCTATCTTCTAAACTTAGTTATTCCATGCAGCTTGGTGTCATTTGCAAATTTCATGAGCTCCCCCCTTCTATCCCCTCATCTAGATGATTTAAGAAGTACTGGGTCCTCGACAAAACCTTGAGTACCTCACTGCAGGCTTCCCTCCATATAGATGTAGTTCCATTAACTCTCACTGAGTTCACTTGGTCAGCCAACTGTGAAGCCATCTGGTGGTGGTGCAGTCTATCCCACGTTGTTCTATCTTTCCAAAAAGTAGGCTGTGATCGATCTGTCAAATGCCTTCCTGAAGCCCAAGTAAACTATACCCATAGTATTTCCCTGATCCACTAATTTAGTTACTTTATCAAAGAAGGCAGTAAGGTTTGTCTGGCATGAATTGTTTTTAACAAGCCCATGTTGGCTTCTAGGGATCGCTTTATTCACTTCTGCAGCTTGATCATCTTTTCAAGGAAGAAATGGTCCTTCAAATGATAAAATCCAGATTTCAGGAATTATGCAAACTCAAGTAAGGTCATCCTCCACATTAAAAAATATGTCCTTAAGTTTTATTGTTCTTTCTACGGAAAAGTTATTATTTTATAAAGCAGCAATTATTGATTTATTTGTGGTAGGTGTTGTACTAGAAAATTTCCAAGACCCAATTTGCAATGTCATCTAGATTAGAGGGTATTTCCAGCTTTTACCACAGCAGGACTTGTTGAGAAGATGTAGAACTGCTGCATAAGCTTGGATATATTTCCCAAATGGGCTTAATAAAAAAGGAGACAAGATCCACTCTACTGGTTCAATAATTCTAGAATGAAGGTGCATATAAGACAGTACCAGTGTCTATAGTATCTACATTCACTGTGTTTCATTTGTGAAAAATTGCTTGATATTAAGACCAATGAAAATGATGCAAACCCACCATTTACCTAATGTAGTTATATTTAAAAGCCATGTCATTTGAATAGGTTTCAACAAATTGCAAAGCAATGTAATTATCACATTAATTATAAAACCAAAATCAGAATAGGTAAGAATAAGCATCAGAATTCTAACACTGAGATGCCCAGAATCATTAGCTATTTATAAAGTTAGTTATTGTTGGCCCTTTGTTCAAACAAGCCCCTTGGCACTTAGAGAAGCATCCGCATTAGATGTGCAGTATATTCTAGAACAGCCACACATCTAAAGCATGTTGTAGAATTAGAAATACCGGTAGCTTCTTTCTGAACAAATTTTGTGACTTGTTTCAAAAAGAACAAACTTCAGAACCTGGTGTATGTGTATCAGCAAATAATGAACCCGGATGCCTCTATCTGCTTTAACTACTAGAGCTGGCAAGAAGTCTGAGGTGGAATCATATACTTTGCTAGTTTGTTGTTTACTTAGTGGCCTACAAGCAAACAGGAAAAATAGGTTTTGAAATTATTCTGAGAAGGCAAAATTCTGGCTTCATATTGCAGCTACAAAATGGGTTCTTTTGCTTCCAGCTTCACTAATATAATAACTGGGTTAATGCATCACGGTAAGATGATTTTAACGATGATTACTAAATGAATCACAATGAGCTTTATTCTATACATTAGGTCAAACCATGTATTTTGTAAGCACAGTGGTTGAGTTCACAGTAATGCTAAGTCATGGGTGGAGCGCAAAACCTTTCTTGCGTAAAGGCACACTTGAGTCTTTGGGTGGCATGAGGGCTCCCAGCCAAATGGGTGGGGCCAGGGGGGAAAAAAACCACCTAAGTTTGATTCATAATAAACGAATTCAATACATTTTTCTGTCACTTTAAAAATGTGCTGACAAACTTTTGGTCATTCTCACATTATGCAACCCCATACTAAGCTGCAAACTAACCACATACAGGTCTGTGCAATGTGTGAAATCCATCAGTCTCCATTAAACAAGGTTATTGCAAGAACATTCAATTCATCTCAAAAGCCTGCCTAGCCAAAAAGCTCTTTTGCATCTACTTACAAAGGAAAATATTTTTAATAAAAGACAGCTGGACTCAAATCTTACAGTACTATGACAAAACTAGATCTGAGAGCAAGCCAAGAACAGTGAGACAGCAGAGGCGGACTTGCACCGACACACTCTATGAACTTTGTCGCAGACTTGAACTGAAAGCCCTACCCTGAACGCCTGCCTTTCAGAACAGGCTTCTCTACACTCCTTTGATGGTTCAAAAGACGTCAGCGCTTGCCCCCACCCAGGTCGGTCTCTTTACAGAATAGTAGATGCCTTGGGCCACTGTCATCTGGTGTGGCTGTACTTTCTTAATACTCCTCTAAGCTGGGTAAAATCTGGATGGATGACTCACCTGTCTATCATGCATTTCTGATAAATATTACCTCAACAATTATTATTACACAGCAAGAGTTAACATGCCTGTATTTCAGAGGAACTGAAACCAAGAATCCACATACGTGTACTCATTTAATGGCTGAAGCATTGCATTGCATGAAGCATGGCTGTCATTTTTACATCAGCAGCTTACCTATAAAGACCCCTCTCTGCTTACAAAATTGGTTCTTTCTCAAAAAAAATATTTTAAAAATTGATGAATATTATTCCCCTAGTCAGCTGCAAAACTTTATCTTAAATTCACTTTTTAAAAGAAGATTGTAACATTGTTTCTAACACTTTTTGTTTCTTTCTGTATACTAAAGCAATAAAAAAGGGAAAATGAAAGAAAGAACCTCTTCCAGACAACTTTGCACCTGGCATAATACAGAGTCAGCCTTCTGTCATGGTGAAGAAGCTGACCTAGAGGTAGGTGAAGGTGGCTTCTAGCCTCTCCCTTGGCCACAGACACTGTCTGGGTGAGTGAGAGCAGTCTCTCTCTCCAACCTGCCTCACAGGGTTGTTGTGGTAGGGAAAATAGGAGGCCGACGTACAGGTAATCCTCCACTTACAACAGTTCATTTAGTGGCTGTTCTAAGTTACGACGACACTGAAAAATGTGACCTATGACGATTTTCCACACCTACGACAATTGCAGCATCCCCATGGCCACGTAATCAAAATTCAGATTGTTGGCAACTGACTCATTTATGATAGTTGCAGTTTCTTCGGGTGATCCGCTTTTGCGACCATCTGTCAAGCGAAACCAATGGGGACGCCAGTTTCACTTAACAACTATCATGCTAACTTCACTGCAGTGATTCGCTCAACGAATGTGGCAAAACTCTCTTAACAAATATGTCTCCTTGTGGTCGTAAGCTGAGGACTACCTGTACTTATTAGAGTTGTTCCCTGCCTCGAGGTGACCCATATATTATACACAGATGCAAGATAGATAGATAGATGGATAGATCAGGAGTCTCCAACCTTGGCAACTTTTAAGCCTGGTGGACTTCAACTCCCAGAATCCCCCAGCCAGCAAAGCTTCTGGGAGTTGAAGTCCACCAGGCTTAAAATTGCCAAGGTTGGAGACCCCTGGGATAGACGATAAACGATAGATAGATAGATAGATAGATAGATAGATAGATAGATAGATAGATAGATAGATAGATAGATAGATAGATAGATAGATAGATAGATATTCATCTCACAAGAGCCATTTCTCCTCCTGGAATATCAGATGCCGCTCAACTTTCCAGCCCCTCCTTAGTTGCCCCCACCTTTTCCCCTGCAGCCGACACCTGGAGACGACGCCACGAGCCCGGCCGGCCCTTCGGTGCCTCTCCCAGCCAGCCCGCCCGCCCGCCCGCCCGCTTGCTGGCTCGGGCGGGCGGGCGGGCGGGCGGCGACGCCCATCGTCCCCACGCGGGGCTGCAGCCCCGGAAGCCAGGCGGGCGAGGCGCTCTGCTTCCCAGCCCCGCGCGGGATCCTCTCCGGGCGCGGCGCTCTGCACGCGCTCAGGGGGCGCTTACTTGTCGCGGATGATGGTCTGCAGCTCCCGGATCTGGTCGTTCATGGGCAGGAGTTTGAGCTGGGCCGCCGCCGATCCCGGCCAGTCGTGGCGCGTCGCCGTCGCCGTCGTCGTGGCCGCCTCGGCGCCCCCGTCGCCCGCACAGCAGCCGTTCCCGCCAGCGCAGCAGCATCGGCTGCCGTCGGCGCTGCTGCTGCTGCTGTCCGGGCTCAGGCTGTCACCGCTGCCCGGGCCGGGGTCGGCGAAGCGCAGCTGCCGAGGCCCGCCCTCGCCGCTCGCCGGCATCCCGGCCTCTGCCCCCGCCGGGCCCACCACGCGCCGGTCGCGGCAAGGCATCGCCTCCATGCGCCGCCGAAGCAGCCGCCGCGGCGCCCCGCCACACGCTCCGCTTTACCTCAGCCGCGGGCCCGTGTGCCGGCCCGTGACGCGGCCGAGCTCGCCCGCTCCCATTGGCCGCCGCGCCTGCCGCTCCGCGCCGCGCCGCCAACTCGGAATTCGGAGGAGGGGCCGGTGCCCGCCCACTCTCGTCCCCTAGCTTAGCGCGCGTGGGTGCTCTAGCCCCGCCCCTTTCTGGCCTGGGCGGGAGCCGCGTGGCACACCTGAGGGGCTGCGTCCCTGCGAGGAAGCGCGGCGGGCCTCCCCGGAGTCCCTCCATTGGCCGCCGTCTCTCCCTGAGTGGGAAGAGAGGTCGCGGCGGCGGAAAATCCCCAGCGCCCTGCTCGTTAAACTACATTTCCCAGAATCCTTCGCGCGACTCTTAAAGGGGCGGCTTAGATGATGATGATGATGATTCTGGGTGGGAAAATTGGCCCTTTGCTGCTGTGGCTGTGCAGGAGCCGCGAGGGAGCCTCCTCGGGCAAAGAAGCCGCAGATTCCGCTTGCAAACCGCAAGGGCTCCATTTGCACAGGGGGCGAAAATAGACCGTATTTCTGAGTGGCCAAATGACCTTTTGTTTTAGCTCTAATAAGTCAAGAGCTACTTGGCTGCCTTTGAAATCGCATCTGCAAGTAGCCCTTAACTTACCACCGTAACGGGGAGCAGAATTGCGTCGGTGAGCAGGGCGGTAGTAAGTTAGTTCTGACCGGTTTCGCGACCTTTTTGCCGCAATTAAGCAAATGACTGCAGTTTAAGCGAGTCGTGCGATTGTTGAGCGAATCCAACATTGAGCCCGTTGAGCTTCTGAAGCCAGCTGGGAAAGTCACAAATGGCAAACACAGGAAGCTGCCACGGTTGTAAATACACGCTGGTTGCCAAGAGCTTGACTTTTGATGTAACTGGGGATGCTGCGAGGGTCATAAATGCAAAGACCGGTGGTAAGTCACTTTTTTCAGTGCTGTTGTATTGGTCACTAAGTGAGTGGTTGCAAGCCGCTGTCAGTATTTAGGTTTATAGTGCGGCATATAACACAGGGGTGGGTTCTACTTACCTTTACTACTGGTTCGCAGCTGGATCGCGATTAAAGATGCAGTTTTAAATTTGACATGCGGGTGGGGACTACAGATAGTCCTTTAAGGAAGTGACCGTTAGAACTTGTGACTGCACTGAACAATTGGTACTTAGGTTGGGTCCTCAAAGTTACGGGTGGCCCCATGCCAGTAGTGAAATTCAATTTTTTTTTACTACTGGTTCTGTGGGCGTGGCTTGGTGGGTGTGGCTTGATGGGCGTGGCAGGGGAAGGATACTGCAAAATCTCCATTCCCACCACAGTCCAGGGGAAAGATATTGCAAAATCTCCATTCCCACCCCACTTTAGGTCCAGACAGAGGTGGCATTTGCCGGTTCTCCGAACTACTCAAAATTTCCGCTACTGGTTCTGCAGAACCTGGATTTCACCCCTGCCCCATGGTCAGAATAACAGAGTTGGAAGGGACCTTGGATCTAGTCCACCCCCTGCTCGAGCAGACCCTATAACATTCCAGACAAGTGGCTGTCCAGTCTCTCCTTAAAAGCCTCCAGTGATGGAGCACCCAGAAATTCCAGAGGCAACCCATTCCACTGCTTAATTGTCCTGGCTGTCAGGAAATTTCTCCATAGTTCTAGATTGGCTCTCTTCTTGATCAGTTTCTATCCATTGCTTCTTGTCCTGCCTTCAGATGCTTTGGAAAATAGTTGACCCCCTTTTTTGGGGGTAGCCTTTCAGATATTGGAAGACTGCTATCATGTCACCCGTAATTTTCATTTCACTACATTAGACCTACTGTACCCAATTACTGCAACTGTTCATGTTTTAGCCATGTGATCAAAATTTGGAGGCTTGACAGCCTGCCTGCATTTACAACTGCAGGATGCCTTTGACTCTCCCCATCTCTGTCCTTTTGGATGCCCTGCAGCCTCTGCTACTCCCTCTGCCCTGCCAGACCCAGCTGATCTTCACTGTCTTCTTGCCCTGCTGACATGTCTGGCCTGCCTTTTGCAAGGCAGCTGCTGACTGTGCAGTGAGGCTTTCTCAGGAAAGGCCAGGTGTGCCTTGTCAGCAGCAGCAGAAAACAGTGAAGGTTAGCTGGGGATGGCAAGGGTGGTAGAGTATAGAGCAGCCAATGGGGAGAGATGGGGAAGGTAAGTGGGTGGGGGAGAAATAAGTGTAGCAGGACATAAACATCAGACTAATGCAGAGTTATTCTAATTATTGCAAATGGGACTACTGGTGCAGTCATGAGATGTTTCGCTTAATAACCATTTCCCTAAGTGATGGAAATTTCAGTCCCAATTAGGGTTGTTAATCAAGGACCACCTCTACTTCAGTTTCTTCCTCTCCTCCTGTTTCTTATCCACTTTTAAATGTGCACATCAGCCCAAAAAATAAGCAAAAGATTCAGCAGGATGAATGATCACAAAGTTATGACTGCAAGAAAGGATTTTTATTATTGAATTTATTCCAGTCTTCAGAACTTTTGCTTTGCTTCCTCCACCCTAAATTCCTGTTATTTATATGGAACCCCCCCTCCCATCTTTTAAGACTTATTTATAAATTGTTGTACATAAGACTGCAACATTGTACATTTAACTCTAAGAATAAAACATGTGTTCAGGTGTCTGATCAATAGAATAACCATTTATATTAAATTTACAGTTATATTTAATTCATAACCGTTAATTTTAAAAGTGCGTTTTACTTTATATCCATTTATCTCAAAAGAGTCCATTGCAAGAATGACCAATTCAGGGGACAGTCAATTAATTTTAGTATTTCATTACTATAGATCTCCAGCATAACTTTCTATTCTTAGTCACTCCAAGGCTCTTGTTCCTTTTTTGCCAGTCACTAGTGATAAAGTATTTTATTTAAAAGATTCTGGTTGGACAGCAAATAAATTAACTGGGAAATTCTACAAACGTTTAGCAATCAATGATTCAATTACATGAATGTTGCTGAAATATATTATGTAGAATGCATTTGAAGATATCCTTGTCATGATTATCACGTCAGTATCTAAATTCAGAGAGGTAATTGTCAATCACACCCCAGTATTCTTTATTTTGGCAAGATTCTACATACCTTCCCTGTGTATGTTTGTATAACACATAGGATTCCCAAATTCTTCCTGATGATTGACAGATGGTGGTAACTTTTATTAGGAATATTTTCCAATTCACATAACCATGCCAACAACAATCTGTTACAATTATGCAGCCAGGTAAAACAGATGATATAATTACATTTGCCAGTGTTGATACAGACTAATTGTCAACAGCAGGTATGAAGCAGTGCCCAACAATCCTGTTTCCTACACGGTCTTCCCACATTGCATTTTTGCTGAATGAGCAGGCTCTCATCAGTTTCAACTCTGCTGGATCTACCAATGGCATCCTGATTATTGAGGAAGGATTGCACACAAATCTCACACATGAAGTGAATCTGACCACCTATGGTTTACTTTGATTCTATATCTAGTTCTGACAGAAAGGGACTCTTTTGACCAGCAGGATATGAAAAAAACCCTACAATGCAGTTGCTCCAGCCACATACTAATTCTTAGGGAATAATAATATTCCAAGGGATATATTATTGATACAGTAAATGAATATTATCATTTTCTAATATTTAACAGTTGATAGATGTGTGGGTATAAGGGAAGGGAATTTCCTGCAGACCAGGTGGCGCCTCCAAGGATCTGGCTTGTCCTATAACATTAGGATCTTTTCCAGGCCTTCAGAACACAGACACGATGCATGGAGTGCAGGTAGTCCTCAACTTATGACCACAATTGAACCCAAAATTTCTGTTGCTAAGTGATACATTTGTTAAGTGAATTTTGCCCCATTTTAAAACTTGTCTTGCCACAGTTGTTAAGTGAATCACTGCAGTTGGCAATTTAGTGACACGGTTGTTAAGTGAACCTGGCTTCCCCGTTGAGTTTGCTTGTCAGAAGGTTGCAAAAGGGGATTGCATGACCTCCTACTGCAATCATAAATAGGAATCAGTGGCCAAGTCTCTGGATTTTGATCACGTGACCATCATAAGTCACTTTTTTCAGTGCCGCTGTAACTTTGAACAGTCACTAAATGAACTGTTGTAAATCGAGGACTCCCCATATTCTGTGATTCTGCACAAAGAGACCAGCCCATTTCTTGTAGCTGACTTCATCCATGCTGCAGCATGCCGGCAGAAATGAGCTAGAATGTGCTAGCGCCATGAAAAAGCGATATTGAAGCCACCTGGAGTCCCATAAAAGTGAGCAAAACTTGGTCCGGTCCTCAGCCAGCAAAGCTGGCTGAGGAACTCTGGGAGTTGAAGTCCACAAGTCTTAAAGGGACCAAGTTTGGACACCCCTGCCCTATTGGATACCTATCAAGCTCCAGGCTCGGCTTCTGCTCGGCAGGAAAGAAGAAAGCAATGAAATAAGCTCAAATAAACGCAGGTGGGGAACGAGGGACCCTTTATTGACTTGTGGACTTCGATTCCCAGAATTCTTATTTATTTATTTATTTTTATTTATTTACTTTTTTTTTATTTGCATTTATATCCCGCCCTTCTCCGAAGACTCAGGGTGGCTTACACTGTGTTAAACAATAGTCTTCATCCATTTGTATATTATATACAAAGTCAACTTGTATTGCCCCCCCCCCAACAATCTGGGTCCTCATTTTACCTACCTTATAAAGGATGGAAGGCTGAGTCAACCTTGGGCCTGGTGGGGCTTGAACCTGCAGTAATTGCAAGCAGCTGCTGTTAATAACAAACAGACTTAGTCTGCTGAGCCACCAGAGGCCCCTTTGTAACACAGCATATATAAGCATAAGCATGAAATAACTATACAATATATAAGCATATATGTAAGTATGAGTATGTAATATTAATTGTATATAACGAAAGGAAACAATAGGACAGGAACGGTCGGCACTCTTATTTTATTTTATTTATTTTGTCTTGTGCACGCCCCTTACAGACCTCTTAGGAATGGGGGGAGGTCAGTAGTAGTCAGGATTTTTTTTCTTGAGTTATTGAATTGAATTGAATTGAGTTCTTGAATTCTTGAGCCAGGATTTTTTTTAAAAAAGTAACTTCTTGCTCTGGCCGTGTTGTAAATGGCTGGCTCAGGAATTCTGGGAACTGAAGTCCACAAGTCATAAAGGTCCATCGTTCCCAACCCCTGAAATGAATTAACAATAAGCAAATAATTGTTGGGGGGCGCAATACAACTCGAGGAGGAGGAAGTTCAGTTTATCCACCTGAAGTCCCCATCAAGGCAGCCTGGGGAGCCTCCACGTGTGCTGGAGAAACCCCGCCAGCCGCACCACCACATCTCGCAGCCTGGCAGACAACACACAACCGTCTCCAGCTCCGCAAACCCAACTCGCGCTCCTAGCTAACCTTCCCCCTTCCCTCAGTCCTCCAACGTCCCTCCCAACTCTATTGTCCGGATATTGTCGCTCTCGCTCTCTCCCATGCTCACTTCCGCCGGCGGCGCCCGCCCCTTCCGCTTCTTTCCCGTCATTCCCTCCCCCTCCCCCCAATATGGCGCTGCTGAGGGCTCTACCGAGCCTCTCCGGTGACCGCGCGGCGGCCACGGCACTTCGGACCAGACCGCTTCGGGTTTCCTTGCGCTGGCGGGGCCGGTCGCTCCCGGAGGCCTCCCAGGTAAGGCGGCGGGGCTGTGGCGCTAGCGAAAGGCCGGGCGGGTGGGGGCGCCTCCTGACGGGGCCGGGGAGAGAGTGGGGAGCCCGGCAGAGGCGAAGGACTCCGGGGCCGGGCCGCCTTAGCGGGGCCGCTCGTGGAGAAGTTGTTTAGGCCCCACCCGGGGAGGGGGGGGGACACCGGCTGGGCGGCTTAAACTTCTTGTCCTGAGTGTGTAAGGACAACAACTTTAAGCCGCGCAGCCGGTGTCCCCGCCCCTCCCCGGATTCTGGCTGCCGGTTTCTCAGAAGGTGATGAGGTTGCTCGTTGGACAGCGAAACAGCTGCAAGCATAGAATAACTCCTACCCTCAAAACGACGCTATAGAGCAGGGCTCTCCAACCTTGGCCACTTTAAGCCTTTGCTTAAAGCTTTGCTGGCTTTGGTATTCTGGGAGTTGAAGTCCTCCAGGCTTAACGTTGTCTAGGTTGAAGACCCCTGCTCTAGTCCAACCCTCCCCGCCCCCCAGCAGGAGACCCTGCATCATTTCAGACAAGCGGTTGTCCAATCTCTTCTTGAAATCCTCCAGTGAGGGAGCAACCACAACTTCTGGAGGCAAAACATTCCACTGGTTAATTGTCCTCACTGTTAGGAAATTTCTCCTTAGCTCTAGGTTGCTTCTCTCCCTGGTTATTTTCCATCTAGGGTTTCTTGTTCTGTCCTCTGGTGCTTTGGAGAATAGGTTCACCCCCTCCTCTTTGTAGGAGCTCCTCAAATATTGGAACACTGGAAACAAGCCAGCAAACCCAGCACCAAGAACTCTGGGGTTTTTAAAGATTATTTTTTACACTGCTATTAAGGTGAATTCCCCACACCTTCATTTTAAATAATTAGGTCTGAGGGTACGATGTTCTCTGAAAGGAGTTTATTATTTCTATGATAGTTGGGAAAAATGGTCATGCTACTGAGCCTTCATAGTCTTTGATAACTGAGTTGACATCTGCACATTTAAGGCTAGCATTATATTTTTAAAAGCTATATTTTTCTTGGAAGATCTTAGGTTAGTCATACAGCTTCCAGAACAGGTTAACTGTGCATAAGAAGATTGCAGATCAAGGACCTATCTTGTCTTACATTTAACAAACATTTGCTTTTCCAGTCCTAACACGAAAGCACAATATTCCTTTCCATGTAACTCAGCAGTTACTATTTCAGCTGGTACTTGGGAAGACCAGAACCCCTGAAGTGGTTACTTCTGTTATACAGGAACAGTTTGCTTTTCTTGGACACTGAACAAATCAACTGGGTGGATTCAAACAACATGCTTATCAAAATTAAACACATCACATTTTAACTTAACTTAATGGCCGTAATGGTACAGCAATACTTTAAAATTTGTAAAAATAAATAGGCATCACCTTAGTGGGAACAGTGTTCCGTGCACCTCAGTGTACAGTCATGCCGGCAACATGACCACAGAAATGTCTTCAGAGAATGCTGGCTCCTTTGACTAGCAGATGGAGATGAGCACCCCCCTAGAGTATGACACGACTGGACAGGGAAACCTTTACCTTTATTTATTGAGGAAAATGGAATTTTATTTAACAAATAAGATATTTTGGTTGAAACTGCCAAGAGTATATATATTTAATAAATTCATTTTTTAGAGATGCCATTACTTTACTCTTTCTGCAGTATTTAGATATAGAAACTGTCTTTGGAAAATGTTATATATCATCCAGACAAAATAATTTATTTTCCGATTTTGAAGCTATCTGGCCACTAGTTGCATTTGCCTTAGTTTTCTGACATTCTTCTTAAAGCTATCTGCACATCTATCTCTGCTGTTTGGCAGAGGCAAATAATTCAATTACCCTCTCTATAATGTTTTAATTATAGAATAGAATAGAATAGAATAGAATAGAATAGAATAGAATAGAATAGAATAGAATAGAATAGAATTTTTTATTGGCTGGCCAAGTGTGATTGGACACACAAGGAATTTGACTTGGTGCATATGCTCTCAGTGTACATAAAAGAAAAGATACATTTATCAAGAATTCTAAGGTACAACATTTAATGATAGTCATAGAGTACAAATAAGCAATCAGGAAACAATGAAACATTAGTTCCATTTTTGTCTCATTAAAACTGGTCATTTTCTGGAAGAGGAAGAAATTCTTTTCCCTCCCTCCTAATAATGTTAACACTGTTCACCAACAATGTTGGTAACCTCTTGGACTTGGTACTTTTCCTCATTGCAGTGTATATTCCAGCTCTGTTTCTGCTGTTAGGATTTTTTCAGAGCTAGGTGTACCGTACAGAGAAAATTTGTGTGGTTTTTCTTTACCTTAAAACTAATGTCTTCATTCTTTTGGAAAGTGTTTTGATCTTGATAATATTTTACTTATGAAAAATCATTAAAATCATAACTGCTATTGGTTGATCTTGGACAAAATAAATAGTTTATAAAAATTGCCTACAACCTTTTTTTTCTTTCTTTCTTTCTTTCTTTCTTTCTTTCTTTCTTTCTTTCTTTCTTTCTTTCTTTCTTTCTTTCTTTCTTTCATCTTCTCATTAACCATTATAGCATAAGTAGCATATTTGTTTGTAAGGGAATATAGAGCTGTCCTCCAAGTTTTGGGAAAGTTATAATCTTGTGTAGCTGTATGACTAGCTGTCCAGCTGCACGAGGCCCTTGGGCTGCAGGTTGAGCACACCTGAAGTAGATGGGGTACTAATGGAAGCCATTTAACACCATTGTTACCCTCCCCAGAAGTGGCTGACCAACCAAGATCAGATCAAAAGCAGGTCTCAAAGAACCCAAGGTTAGCACATAAGGAACTAAAGATCTCTCTTGCATTGACAAATGTCAGTGTTCCTGAGACTACCATCAGGAGAACATTGAATAACAATTGTGTGTGTCAAGGTATCTGTCCATGAACTAAAGCCCAAGGGAGAGTGGGTCATTAATCTAGACTATGACCCCAAAATTCACAGATGGTACAACCAAAGAATAGTTAACACTGAAGAAAAATAATGTCAAGTCAAAATCCTGAAATGGGCAATTAATGTGAGGAAGGCTGATAACATCCCTGAGTCGAAGCTGTTCTGTACAGAGAAATGGACTAAAATTCCTACAAGACCATTTCTGACAGTTGTCAGAAATATCCAGTAGCTATTGCTTTTGAAAGGGGACATACTTATAGGTAGTCCTTGACTTCTGGTCTTTAAAAAGTTGACTTATGACCATTTTTCACACTTATGACCATTTGCAGCATCCCCATGATCATGTGATCAAAATTTGGATGCTTGGCAAGTGTTTCATATTTATGATGGTGTCCCGGAGTCACGTGATGCACTTTTACAACTTTCTGATGAGAAAAGTCAATGGGGAAGCCAGGTTCATTTAACAGCTGCAGTCATTCACTTCACAACTGTGTTAAGTACTTTTTTTTTTACTTTGTTTAATTGGGTTCTCTTTAGCTAATTTTAAGACCTGACTAGGGATCAGATGATATTTTAGGACATACTTGTGCAGAAATATTGAACATTCGAAAAGACTAGCAAGTACCGGGCTAATAATTGGGAACCTCTGAGTTACATTGTTTGATCATGTTGGCAACATTTTATGTATCTGTTCTGTAGGTAACTACTTCATCTGTGCATGAAGCACAATTGATATGTAGAACTTTATTAAATGTCAAAGTTATCTTTCATCAAGCAAACAAATGCAATATTTACAAGCAGAGAATGCTGCCTACATTCTGAAATAGTGTCCATTCATCTCCAATATCTTATTTAAATTTTTGGTCATATTTTTTTAAAAAAGAATCTTTGGGACAACCATGACCTGGATGACTGAGAATCTCCATAGACATTTTGGTCATATAATTACCAAGTAATAAGTGTTTAATTTTTTATCATATAATATCGTAGTTTGCAGTATTAAAGCAATAATACTTGCAGTTTGCAAGATTAAATATCTATGGATATTCTCAGTAGTCCAGGTCAAGGTTGTCCCAAAGGCTTCTTCAGTTCTGACTGAAGTGGAGAATGGAATTCCTTGCAATCATTTTGGTATTGATTTATCCAGGCAAAACAGGAGCAAATTATGACAATAATTTTGTTTTTATGTACAAGCTCAAAACAGCTTTCTTTCAGACCTTTCAGGATCACAACCTCTAGTTTAAGAACTCCTCTGCTAAGTTAAAAAAAGGTTTATTTGTTGTTAGCTCAGCATGTTGTTTGCAGCAAGCTGTGTGGTTTATAAAGCTAGTAGATGGCAAGAATAGGCAGCCAATGATCTCCAAGGTCCCTTCCGATCTGTTATTCTGTGTTATTTCTTTGTCTTTTTCTGCCTGAAGCAAACCATTTATTTAAAAAAATAGTTTAATTGTGTTCTAATACCTAATAGTTGTGGGAAGGGGACAGCTGGCTGAAAGAATGGGAATAAGCCAAGTTAATTATTTCTCTTTAAACCATCTCAGGCTTACATGCATTTGGCAGTGTTGGCTTCCGGGGGAATCTCAGTATCTTGGTTTTAGACAGTGGCTGGTGATTTGGTGGAAAATAATCAATCCATGTGTCTCTTCCTTCTCCTTTTTTAAAGCAAAAATGTACTGGGCCTGTGTAATTGTAATTGATTTGGTGTTCTTAGTGTTCAGTATTCTGAATTTTTGGGGGGATATGTTAGAATTTGTGATAAATTCACCAATTTTGAATTTACCAAATAGACGGGAATTTGAATATAGATGATTATCAGCCTAGCAACATTATTTTAGGGGAATACCCAGAAATGTCTGTGAGTATCTGTTGAACTCATATATGGTTCTTCAAAACCAGGATTTTAATAGATAGATTTAATCATGCTAAATTAGATACTGCATTTAGCAAAAATGAAACGAAGAGAAATTATTGATCACCGGTGCACAATATTTCATCCAGAGGTACCTGAATATTCCAGATAAAGCTTGGTAATTGCTTCCAGACACAGGTGGCTCGGTTTGCCCTCAGCCCCCATGCCAAATTCTGAAGCTATACATTTTCCACTTTTAGGAGATGGAACAGAAGTAAAAACTGTAGTTTAAAAGTAGTACATGAGGAAAAACTAAGGACCACCTGATGTGGCCCCAGCCACTTCATGACTGTCAGGCCAGCCTCGGCTGTTAAATGCAGTCCTTAGCCTTCATAAATGGCTCCTGCCTGGTTTGCTGAGTCAGCTAGCTTTCCAAGCTGCTTTCTGCTGTCCAGGTGGAAGCCTGGCAGACCCCAAAGCATTGCTGTAAATAAAGCTGAGCTTGGCCCTTTGCTCTAAAGCATGCAGGCATTGTATTAAAAAAAATCATTTTTAAAAAAGAATATAAAATGTATCATGCATTTTGACTCTTCTGAAAATCATTATTAAAGCAATTAAATTGGTAACCTTTTAAGAGTATCCAGAAAAATGAAAGTTTAACTACTTAGTCTTAGAATCGACTGTTTTAGACTTGCTTGTGAGACTGGATGTCATTTGAACCAGTAATGCCATAAGTAGGGAACTAAGAAGGAGCATCACTTTCTGCATTTTGTGTAATAAATTCCTCACTCATTAGCAAAATCCTATTTAATTTTGCAAAGGGCAAATTAATCTTAATACATATAGTTTATCTAGGGTTATATAAATATAAATAAATATATAAATATAAATATTGCAGGCTATACATTCTGTAATAAAAGATATATATAATGTATATAATAATATAATAGAATGCAGAATGAGATGAAGTATAAAATGTGCCAATTTGAATGTGATTTCATATGGAAGAACATGCTTGCTCTCTTCTTATGGTTGGTACATGCATAAATAAGTTGGACTGAGCTCAGTTTATTGTAAGTCAAATAACAGACAAAACATAAGTCCCCAAATAAAAATTTAACTACAATAAGTAAATTCCTAGATGATGATAAAGATGTAATATTTGATGTTTTGAAAGTTTTGAAGCCAAGATTATAACTTTATGATCTATCATTCGTTTATGTTCAAAAAAAGTGTACAATCTCATCACTTTTAAAGAGTTTTCTAATAATATTCTTAGCAATCCCTGACTAGTATTTTGGATTACTGAGTTGTCTGATATTCATTTAAATTATTGGGTGAAACCAAGCTTGTCTCAGAAGCCAGGTTTTATGGCTTAACATGTTGTGTGAATCTAGCCAATTGTAGCCTATTGAGCAGTCCATGTTGGACAATTGAAATTTTTTCTGTGGGAAATTATGGGTATTAGCGAATAAGAGAATGAGTTCCATGTCATACCTGTCCTGTAAAAATGTTGATTGGCAGCTGTAAATAAAATAGGTGAGCCACAAGCAGCCACAAAGCAGCCTCCAGTTAGCTTTCTTGGCTGTTAACTAATATATGTGTGATTTATTTACTATGTTGCAAGCATACACACCCCTTTTATTTTACAAGAATGCCTTTGTGCTTCCCAAGAGCTTCCTAGTAAACAGAGGTGATGGTTGAACCTTATATTCTGGTCTTCCCATTTAATTAATATTATTATTATTTTTAAGGAGATCGAAGGGCCATGTAAGATCAAAGGAAAGAGTAATGTTAGCCTTATTTAAGTTTTAAAAGTGAAAGTCTCCATCTACCACCTGGTATAGTGGTAGATGGAGCACACTATTTTGTTCCTTGCTTATTGTGCATCTTCCTATTTGAAATGTTTAAAGATCTTGTCTTAGAACACAGGATAAAATTGTATATGCTTCTTCAGATTAAAAACAAGACTCTTTGGAAATAATATAAGTAATGTTTAACATAATACAGTGCTTGAAAATATTGGAGATTTATTTATTTCTGATGTTTATTTATTTATTTATTTATTTATTATTAAAATTTGTATACCGCCCTTCTCCCGAAGGACTCAGGGCGGTTCACAGCCAGGTAAAAATACAATACAATAAATACAAATTAAAATACAATTAAAAAACTTATTAAAATTGGCCAGGATTAAAATTTGGAGCTAAAAACCCATTAAAACCCATTAAAACACTAACCCAGTCCAGCGCAGATGAATAAGTAGGTTTTAAGCTCATGAAAGGTTCGGAGGTCCGGAAGTTGACGGAGTCCTGGGGAGTTCGTTCCAGAGGGCGGAGCCCCACAGAGAAGGCCCTTCCTGGGCGCCGCCAGACGACACTGTCGCTACCGACGGCACCCTGAGGAGCCCTCTCTGTGAGAGCGCACGGGTCGGTGAGAGGTATTCGGTAGCAGCAGGCGGTCCCGTAAGTATCCCGGCCCTATGCCATGGAGCGCTTTAAAGACATTCACCAACACCTTGAAGCGCACCCGAAGGCCACAGGTAGCCAGTGCAGCCTGCGCAGGATAGGTGTCACTGGGAGCCACGAGGGCTCCCTCAATCACCCGCAGCTGCATTCTGACTAACTGTAGCCTCCGGATGCCCCTCAAGGGAGCCCCATGTAGAGAGCATTGCAGTAGTCCAGACGAGACGTCACAAGGGCGTGAGTGACTGTGCACAAGGCATCCCGGTCTAGAAAGGCGCACTGGCGCACCAGGCGAACCTGGTGGAAAGCTCTCCTGGAGACGGCCGTCAAATGGTCTTCAAAAGACAGCCGCTCATCCAGGAGAACGCCCAAATTGCGCACCCTCTCCATCGGGCCAATGACTCGCTCCCCACAGTCACCCGCGGACTCAGCTGACTGTACCGGGATGCCGGCATCCACAGCCACTCCGTCTTGGAGGGATTGAGCTTGAGCCTGTTCCTCCCCATCCAGACCCGTACGGCCTCCAGACACCGGGACAGCACTTCAATGGCTTCATTGGGGTGGCCCGGTGAAAAGTACAGCTGGGTGTCATCAGCGACAGCTGGTACCTCACACGAAGCCACTGATGATCCCACCCGGCGGCTTCATATAGATGTTGAACAAAAGGGGCGAGAGAATCGACGCCTGGGGCACCCCACAAGTGAGGCGCCGCGAGGTCGACCTCTGCCCCCCCGTCAACACCGTCTGCGACCGGTCGGAGAGATAGGAGGAGAACCACCGATAAACGGTGCCTCCCACTCCCAATCCCCAACCGCGCAGCAGGATACCATGGTCGATGGTATCGAAAGCCGCTGAGAGGTCTAATAGGACCAGGGCAGAGGAATAACCCTCATCCCTGGCCCTCCAGAGATCATCCACCAACGCGACCAAAGCCGCCTCAGTGCTGTAACCGGCCGGAAGCCGGACTGAACGGGTCCAGATAGACAGTTTCCTCCAGGTGAAGGGGAAACTGATATGCCACCATATTTCTACAACCTTCGCCGCGAAGGTTGGAGACTGGACGATAATTACCTAAAACAGCCGGGTCCAGGAAGGCTTCTTGAGGAGGGCCTCACCACCGCCTCTTTCAAGGCGGCCGGAAAGACTCCTCCAACAAAGAAGCACTCGTAATCCCCTGAGCCAGCCTCGTGTCACCTCCTGAGTGGCCAGCACCAGCCAGGAGGGGCACGGGTCCAGTAAACATGTGGTGGCACTCAATCTACCCAGCAACCTGTCCATGTCCTCGGAGTCACAGGGTCAAACTCATCCCACACAACATCACCAAGACCGCCTCAGACGCCCCGTCCGAATCGCTGCAATCTTGGTCCAGACCGTCCTTCAGCTGAACGATTTTATCGTATAGATAACCGTTAAACTCCTCAGCACGCCCCTGCATCGGGTCATCCCGCTCCCCTGGTGAAGGAGGGA
Organism: Ahaetulla prasina; assembly: GCF_028640845.1. Taxonomy (NCBI): domain Eukaryota; kingdom Metazoa; phylum Chordata; class Lepidosauria; order Squamata; family Colubridae; genus Ahaetulla; species Ahaetulla prasina. Next base: position 25,538,719 of record NC_080549.1, on the reverse strand, counting down.
GCGGGTCACCAAACAGGGCAGCTGGGCGGTTATCTGTCGACGCAATGAGGGAGGAGGCGAGCAACGCCGCTTCCCTCAGTGCCACTAGGTAGGTCCTAGTATAGGATCTAACTAGTGTCCGATCAGCCTCTGAACGGCTGGACCTCCAGGAACTCTCTAGGCGCCTTCTCCGGCGTTTCATCCCCTCAGCTCCTCGGAGAACCAAGGAGCCGGTTGGGATCTACGCCGGGTCAGAGGTCGCAAAGGCACGACACGGTCTAAAGCCCCGCCGCAGCCCGCTCCCAGGCTGCAGCCAGTTCCTCTGCCGTGCCGTGAGCCAGACCTCAGGAAATGGCCCAAGCTCCGTCCGAACCTCTCTGGGTCCATCAGGCGCCTGGGACGGTACCAACGTAATGGTTCCGTCTCCCTGCGGTGTTGGGTAGCGGTCAGAAAGTCCAGGCGAAGGAGAGAGTGATCTGACCATGACAAAGGTTCAATGACTATTTCCTTTAAGTCCAGATCTCTCAACCACTGACCAGAGACAAAAATCAGGTCCAGTGTGCCACCCCCGATGTGAGTGGGGCCATCCACTACTTGAGTCAGGTCCAAGGCCGTCATGGAAGGCAAGAACTCCCGAGCTACTGTCGATGACGAGCCGGCAGATGGCAGGTTAAAGTCCCCATGACTAAAAGTCTGGGGTCTCCACCGCCACCCCAGCAAGCACCTCTAGGAGCTCGGGCAGGGCAGCTGTCACGCAGCAAGGAGCCAGGTACGCGACCAGCAAGCCCATCTGACATCTATGACCCCACCTCACAAAGAGGGATTCACACCCGGCTATCTGAGGTACAGTGGTCTCCCTCGGCTCTAGACTCTCTTTAATCACAACCGCCACCCCTCCACCCCTACCCTGGGCCCTCGGCTGATGGAATGCACGGAAACCCGGTGGGCACATCTCAACCAGGGGTACACCCCCTTCATTGCCCAACCAGGTCTCCGTAACGCCTATAATATCCGCGGCACCCCCCTGAATTAGATCATGTATTAGGGGGGCCTTATTGGCCACGGACCGTGCGTTGCATAACATCAGACGAAGGCCCAGGCTCTGAGGGTCCTGACCATCCGGGGAACGGGTAAAGTTAGATCGGGCACGCGATCGCCTGCATACATCGAACGCGTGACCCCTATGTCGACACGATCCCCTTCCCCCATATCTGCCCCTCCCACTTACCGTGCCAATAGACTCACCCTCACACAAAGGAACACCCTCCCCCCCATAACCTCCGAACCCATTTGATAATCGCCACGAGCATGCGCTGGAACTGGTTTCCCTCCCGACGGGCTACCCCCATCACCCGCCCTACCCCTCCCACCCCTTAAAAATGCCCTATCTAAAAACCCTTGAAATGTTGGTAATCTGATTATAAAGAGACTCATTTTAAGCTTGCATTGTTTCTGTTGGCAGTTTGTTTATTTATTAATTGATTGGGAATCTTTTACCATAGTATAATAATATTTTTTTCTTTTAATGACCCTGCAATCCCTTACATCAGGGTGGAATTGGGGCAGTTGAATGGAGCTGGGTGCGTAAGGACCGAATTCCCTTCCTAATGCCATTACCTTGAAGGAAATAGTCTGATTTTTAAATCAAAAGATCTGAGAATTGGAATTCAGGCACCTGAGCTTATATATAATGTATGGAAAAGTATACAGGTGGTCCTTGATTTACAACCACAATTGGTACCAGAATTTCCATTACTAAGCAGGGCAGTTGTTCATGACCTTCTTTTATGACCTCCTTGTCATGCTCGTTAAGCAAATTGCTGCAATTGCTGAATGCAGGTGTGAATCCAAGCTTCCCCCATTAACTGAGCTTGTCAGAAACTGGCCAGAAAGATTACAGATCGTGATCACATGACCCTGGGACACTGGGAAGGCTGCTTGCCAAGCACCCGACTTTGGATCATGTGACCTGATCGTGGGGATGCTGCAAAAATCAGACATGGCAAAGACCAGCTGCACTTTTTTCAGTGCCATTGTAACTTTGAATAGTCACTAAACGAATAGTTGTAAGTTGAGGAATACCTGTTGTATAAACGTACTGGAAATTAGAATTAGAATTTCAGTTTGTTTAGTGACCATTTAAAGTTACAACGGCACTGAAAAACGTGACTTATGAGCAGTTTTCACACTTAACAGCCGTTGTAGCATCTCCATGGTCATGTGATCAAAATTCAGACACTTGGCAATTGATTCACATTTATGATGGTTGTAGTGTCCCGAGGTCACGTGATCACCTTTTGCAACCTTCTGGCAAGCAAAGTTAATGGGGAAGTCAGATTCACTTAACAATGGTGTTATTAACTACCGTATTTTTTGGACTATAAGACGCACCAAGATTTTGAAGAGGTAAGTAAGAAAAAAGGTTCCTCCCCCAGCCCCCAGGAACGCTCTGCAGACCTCCCAAACCCTCTGTGCACCCCGTTTTTGCTCTCCCCCAGCCCCCAGGAGCACTCTGCAGGCTGGCTTGAGGCCGCCAAAAACTCCAGTCAGCTTGCCTTCCAGACTCTGGAACAGCCGCCGCGGAAGGTAAGCACTCTGAAGAAAGAGGTGGTGGTGAGGGAGGAAGCAGGGCCAGGGCCGGGGCTGCTAAAGGAGGGGAAACGGGGGCGACTGGCGAAAGGAGGGCCGGGCTAGATAGGTGGAAATTCCCAAATTTTTCTGACATCCCACCTTTTCCTGTGGGTGTGGCTAGGTGGGGGGGTGTCATGTGACTGAGTGGGCATGGGTGTGAGTGATCTCAAATTGGCCATGCCCACTCAGTCACATGTCCCCCACCTAGCCATGCCCACCGAACCAGTAGAAAAATGGGGCGCACAGAGGGTTTGGGAGGCCTACAGATTGCTCCTGGGGGAGCACTGCAGGCCTCCCAAACCCTCTGCGCACCTTGTTTTTGTGAAAAACGGGCCCATTTTTCACAAAAATGGGACAAGCGATGGAGGGCTTTGAGAGGCCAAAAATGGCTGTATTTGGTGTATAAAGATGCATCAACATTTCCACCCTCTTTTAGGAGGGAAAAAAAGTGTGTCTTAAACTCTAAAAAATACAATAAACTACTGCACTGACTCACTTAAAAACTGTGGCAAGAAACGTCCTAAAACAGGGCAAAACTCACTTAACAAATGTTTCACTTACCAACAGAAATTTTGGGTTCAGTTGCGGCTGTAAGTCGTGGACTTCCTGTATCTAATATATTTGACAAGTTGATAATATCAAGTTTAAAAATGTTGTGTCCTGGGCCAGGTTATTTGAAGGACCATCAACTCCTAATTATATTTCCTCGTTGCCTCAGATCTGCCAAAAGAAACCTTCTACAGGTTCCTTCCTCTTGGTGCGGCCAGGGAGATGGGCCTTCTCTGCGGTGGTGCTTGCCTTATGGAATATATTCCCCCCTCAGAGTCTGAGTAGCTCTTTCCCTCCTTATTTTCTGGAAGTCCCTGAAGAGAGAAAGAGGAGATTTGATTGTAATGGAGCCATCTGAAATTCTCACTGACTTTGTGATATGGTCATTGTTTATATACCTCTTAAGCTATAATCCACCCATTTATTTCTTGTGAAGTGGGCGGCCACATAAATTTAATGAAGAAATAATATGAGGTAATAGAAATATTAAGGGGAATAGGCAGAGAATTGCCATTTAGCTCTTTAAATAGTTGGTGCTATAACTTACACATGTTCCCCAACAGTTTTAATATTTTCTTTTGTTTCTTTTCAGAAGCCAAGGCTCTTTCATTATACTGGATGTGTGTCTGCAAAATGACTGGAATGTTTCAGCTGTGGACGTTGTGCTTTTAATTATTATAGCCTTGCTTTTTCTTTCTTTCCAGGTTCTACCGATTTTAAATCGACCCACATGGCACAGCTCAGGGAAATGCTATTCAAGGCAACTATTAGATGCTGCAAAGGTAGTATTGAGCAATCTTTTCTTTTTCTCTCTTGAAATTCTGCTAATGAGAAAGACTTGTAGACTCTCCCTCCAAGCTTGGCTCCAGTTTATGTCCTGCTTTTTACTTAATCTTAATAACTTTGCTTTCCAGCTCCAAAGAATGTAGGTTAAAAAAGCAAAACTTTCTTCTTAGAGAACTATTTTTGTAAAGTCTCAAGAAAATGGATGTGATTGTAAAAATAAAAGCCTGCTTTCAGCAGCAATAAAGAGTTTCTTTCTAGTACAGGTATCACTTTGGAGGACGGTCTAGGACAAGTTCGCACGGCCAACTCAGCACAGACAACTTGCTGTGGGACAAGAGTTATACTAATATTGAAGAAATGGTGGGATGAAATCTTAAAGAAAGGATGAAAAAGGAGGGACAGAATAAAATGTAAATGACAAAAACTAAAATTATTTTAAAATTATTTTAAATACTTGATGAATTGTCCCACGGTGAGTTGTCCCATGGTAAGCAGGCCATAACGAGTTGTCCCACAGCAACTCTAGGTGAGTTGGCTGCACCAAGTTGTCCCGTTCCATCCGAGAACTGCATCACACCAAGCGGCTGAAGGGAAAGTCTATGAAAATGACCTGAGTCTATAGGTCAGGGAGTTGCCAGCTGCACTGATGCCAAGCTGGCAAACTTTCCAGTTCTTAGAAATAAACAGAATCCAAAGTCTTTTTGCAACCCTACAGAAATGAGTTGCCGCTAGTTTAGGTTAGCAGTTGAGATTTTTATTTTGAACTAACCACACTTCTGGTATTCCAAAGCCAGGCTCAGAGTACAACTGGTCTGATAATAGGCTTTGTAGTGCAGGTAGTCCTCAAGTTATGGCTGTAGTGGAGTCTGCCCATTATCATCCTAAATTGTGACTCTCGTAAACTGGCTCACAACATGATAGGACCAGATTTTATGACCTTTTATTTATTTATTTATTTATTTATTTTTTCACATTTATATACCGCCCTATCTCCCTAGGGACTCAGGGCGGTTCACAGGCAAATAAAAAAGATACATATAAATACAGAATAAAATATCCATTAAAAAACTTATTTGATATAGCCAAATAATTAAAAAGAACCATATATATAATAAAACCCATTAAAATCTAAATTTAAAATCTAGTCCAGTCCTGCGCAGATGAATAGCAGCAGTTGTTCAGCATATGTGGCAAACATTACGCAACCACCATGCTAATAAGTGAATTGTTCGTTATCTGTGTTTCTGCTGAAAACTGGAACCCTGATTTGAGCAAAAACGTTATAAATTGTGGGCTGGTTGCTGAACGCCTGAAATATAATCATGTGACTATGGGATGGGGGGGCAGTGGTCATTGGAACTTCGGAAGTACTTTGCGGGATGGGGTGGGGGGGAATCTGGGCTAATTTTGAATGATGACAACGGTCAAGAACTACCTGTAAATTACCAGCCAATCAGAATCCAGGCTTGTACCGTAGTAGAGTATCTGAGTGCATGTGAAATGCCTTTCCTATCCAGAAGGGTTTGGAAGACCAACTTCCTACTTTGCCCATTTTAGGAACTGAACACCAGCAATCTCCCTTGTCCACAGCATTGCATGCATCTGAAATGGACAGGCCACCAGTCAGCACTTACCAAAATCATTAGAAAAAAGGCCTCAAATAGTGCCCCCCCAGGGGGCAGACGGCTTCACTAACTGCATCTCATGAGCCACGTTTGGAGTCCCAACAGGCCTCCTGTTTTCCCAGTGACCAGCAGTGCTAGGCAGAGCTGTGTTCAGAAGCACACTGAGCCTAAGAAATAAACCCAAGGGCAGCAAAGCTAATCTGGCTGCAAATTTCTCTTTCGGATGCAGTTTTTAAAGGATAACCACTTGTCAGTATTCTTTATCGTAAAGCCCCAATCCAGGCAATGCTGAGGCTCAGTTACATAGTGTTGGAAACAAGAAGCAAGCTTACTAGTGGCGGGTTTCAAAAATTTTCACTACCAGTTCAGTGGGCGTGGCTAGGTGTGGGGCATGTGACTGAATGGGCGTGGCTGACTTCATGTCCCTCACGCCCACTGAGTCATATGACCTCTCCCCCCACCTAGCCAGCTAGGTAGGAAAATTTTGGGAATTTCCACCTATCTACCCCCGCTCTCACTTTGTCAGTCTTCCCTGTTTCCCCTCTTTTAGCAACCTCAGCCCTAGCCCTGCTTCCTCCCCCCCACCCTCACTGCTTCTTTGCTATAGCTGCTTACCTTCCGCAGCGGCTGGTCCAGAGTCTGGAAGGCAAGCTGACTGGAGTTTTCAGCGGCCCCCAAGCGAGCCGCCGCTGCTGGAAAGTGGCTGGTAAAGAAGCCTCACAAGCTTTGCAACTGTGGTGACTGGCCTCTTAAGCCATTAAGCCACGGAAAAAGCTGCTGCCGTTGCCACCATGTTTTTTGCACATGCGCATCCCACTGGACTTGCAAGGTAATGGGATACGCGTGCACAATGAACATGGCAGGAGGAGCGAACAAGTGGCGACCGAGGGACCGGTTTAGGGGCGTGGCCAGCGACCTTGGCCAAATTTCTGCCAACAGTTCGTGCGAACTGCTACGAACCGGCTGAATACCACCTCTGAAACCTATCTATCAATGTTTTCCACTTCAGCCTGAAATGGGAAGCATGTGACCACATTTCACAACATTTTTGCCGAACCCCACCAATTACTTCTGATTTTCGGCAAAACCACACCATAGGGAACCACTGGTATGCTGTGATTTGCTTAATGACCACCACAAAAAAGGTTGTAAAATGTAATTGATCTGTTACTACTGTCACATGTTTCAACCATAATGGGTAGGCTCCATTAATGTGGTAATTCGAGAACTGACTGTACTCCCTATTTATATTTGGTCATGCACAACTTGTACTCTTAAAAGTAATAAATGAGAGCCTTTAAGCTCATGCTCCCAAGCTAGAAAGGGATTTATCTTCAGCATCTAAGTACAAATTTCCACTGCATTCACAAATATATTCCTAGTTGTAGATCCAGTGTACAAATGATTAATTTTCCTTCATTTATTTTTAATTTTGTTTCTTAAACATCTCAACTGGAATAAAACTTTGTAATCTGGTTAATATTTGCGGTTGAGTTCCTAGAAGAAAGAAGCCACTTTGTGGAAATTAGAAAGCACCCAAGAATATTTAGGAATAGGAAGGAGAAGTTGGAACCTTATAAAAGTAGTCAGCTGCATAGGAAATATTGCTTGAAACATGTCAGAGAACAGGCAGCCTTCTTGATGCTCTCTATCAAATGTTGATATAGCACTTAGCACTAGCAGACCAATAGCAATAGCACTTAAATTTATATATTGCTTCACAGTGCTTTGCAGCCCTCTCTAAGCAGTTTACAGAGTCAGCTTATTGCCCCCAACAATCTAGATCCCTCATTTTACCAACCTTGGAAGTATGGAAAGCTGAGTTAACCTTGAGCCAGTCAGGATCGATCTCCTGGCAGTCAGCAGAATTAGTCTGCAGTACTGCATTTTAACCACATGCACACCCACAGTTCCATGGATGGAAGGATGGAAGGCTGAGTCACTGTCAACCTTGAGCCTTCCAACCTGGAGCTGGAAGGAATTGAACTCCTGGCAATGTGAGCAGAGTTAGCCTGCAATATTGCATTCTAACCACTATCACTTCATTCACGCTGCATGCTTAACCCTAAGGTGATTAGGACAGAATGGCCGTGCTCACATCTGCTTTGCCCAAATAAATAATTCCTATTATGATTTAACAATGTTTTCTCAAGCACCACAGGAAGATAAAGACAGGATCCCACAACACTGTAAATCCATTCAACTTCACTATAGCCTAGGCCAGGGATCTCCAACCTTGGCCACTTTAAGCCTGGGGGACTTCAACTCCCAGAATTCCCCAGCCAGCAAAGCAAAGCTGGCTGAGGAATTCTGGGAGTTGAAGTCCCCCAGGCTTAAAGTTGCCAAGATTAGAGACTCCTGGCCTAGACTAGCATGATATGCAAACCCAGCTGCAAATATATTCTGTCACCTTCCTGTACATCTGGAATGTTCAAATGCAGGACATTTAATTCAGGAGATGCAGGCTGCATTGTCAAATAAAAATATCCATTTTTTTTTTAAAAAAGTAGAGCTATCTGAGCGCCATTAAAAGTAATCAAAGTGTAGAAGGCTTTTAAAAGAATTGTGTTTACTAGCAGAAGGGACTTTCCTGCACTTTTCCTCCAGTCGTATCTTCCTGAAAAACCTGTCCTGCGGGGTGGGGTGGGGAATTTACAGAAAATTGGGCAAAGTCAGTTTAAATTCCAGCTTGTAGAAATTTCAAGACTGTTCTTAAAAAGTTTTGAATATCTCAAGAACAATATGAAACAGATTGGAATTTGGGCCATACATCTAAATTTATTTTATTTTATTTTATTTTATATACTGCATACAGTAAAAATTGTGAATAAAAATGTTGGAAGAGTCATCATATGTCTTTAATAATATGAGGCTTTGTTGTGTCTGTGTTTTGTTTGTTGTTCCTTTTTTCTATTGCTTTTTTTTACGAGGACATTTGAATTATGTTATTTGGTTTTTATTATGTTATTAGCTGATGTCAATCCTTGATGGTATGTAAATTTAAAGAAGCAAGTAACAAGATAAATACTTAAAATAGACCAACAGCATTAATTTGACCCACATATATTGCATATAACATGTTATATAGCTAGTGGTTTTTGGTAAAATGCTTATTAATAGAATGTTAATGCCATTTTCTTTCATTTTCCTCCTCTCCCTATAACTTCCTGGCTCCCCTTCTTAAAAAACGGAAACAATCATGTTTTCTGTGAAGAATGGTTGTGAATTAGTGCTTTCTCACACTTCTATGTATTTGCGAGCATTTCTTAAGTTCTTTGTAAGTGCTTTATGATGTTACGTTGCTCACCAAATTGCTCTTGGTGTTCTAGCGTAATAGAGATATCAAGCATTTTCTTTGAAGGCTAGATGCACTTTCAGAAATGACATTCCAAATATATCCTTTTTTTTTTTACTCAACAATAGAAGAGCTCAGGATAAAAATAAAGAAGATTGTGTTGTTAGTTCATTTGACTTCAAGTGGTACACTGTGTGACAATTACACAGCCATGGGGATGAGTTGAGAGGTGGCAGAAGCTGCAACTGATTCCATTTCTCCCCAAAACTTCTGGTTTTATCACACAGGACCTGCACTCTGCTATTGCTCTGAAAACCCTTTCAGCCAAGACTCAGAGAACTGTAGACCTGGTTCACACCTGTGCACACACACATGCCTATACCAGTATCTTGTGGGTTTTGCTGCTCGATACGCCATCCACTGCTCTGACATGAAGATGTTAGAAAGCAAGATTTTGGTTACTGTTGACTAGATATTCTACTCCAATGCTCCCCATACAAGTAGTCCTTGACTTACGACCACAACTGAGCCCAAAGTTTATCTTGCTAGGTGAGACAGGTGTTAAAGTTAATTTTGCCCGATTTTACGACCCTTCTTGCCACAGGTGTTAAGTGAATCCCTGCATTCGTCAAATTAATAACATGGTTTTAAGTGACTCTGGCTTCTCCATTGACTTTCTTTCTCAGAAGGTCACAAAGGACGATCGCGTGACCCCAGGACACTGCAACCGTCATAAATATGAACTAGTTGCCAGGCATTCCGATTTTGATCACATGACTATGAGAATGCTTCAGTGGCCGCAAGCGTGAAAAATGGCCATAAGTTATTTTTTTCAGTACTGTTGTAACTTCGAACAGTCACTAAATGAACTGTTGTAAGTCTAGGGCTACCGTATAAGATCCAAACATTTCTTATCTTCTGGAGGAGTTCTGCTCTTGTTGAAGGAAGAAACATTTTAGGATTTGAGTAATCTTCTATTTAAAGATTTTTACTTTTTTATTAAGTCTTTCATCACACTAATTCAAAGTAGATATACTTGTAACACAGGGGTCTCCAATCTTGATCACTTTAAGCCTGGAGGACCTCAACTCCCAGAATTCCCCAGCCAAGGTTGGAGACCACTGCTATAGCATTTGCTTTCTAAGCATCTCTCTGAATATAAAGCAATATTCACTACACCGAAGAATCTCCAGTCAGGCTTTATGCAGCCTTCTGCAAGGATTCCTGAGAGAAGTAATCTATATAGAGAGGAATTCCAGATGAACTGCTTCTGGACTCCTACTGACCTGATTTCCCATCATTTTCCTGAACTTTTACTCACCGGTCCATCCTCAGCCACTGTAAAATGTTAGCAAAATTCAGTTGGGCTTGGACTGTACAGGTGGTCCTTGACTTGCAACAGTTCACTAAGTGACCATTCGAAGTTACAACGGCACAGAAAAAAGTGACTTATGATCGATTTTCACTTGACCATTGCAGCGTTCCCATGGTCACATGATCAAAATTCAAATACTTGGCAGGTGGCTCATATTTATGACCGTTGCTGTGTCCTGGGTGTGTGTGTGTCATGCGGTCACCTTTTGCAACCTTCTGAACAAGCAAAGTCAATGAGGAAGCCAGATTCACTTAACAACCGTGGTGCTAACAGAACAATTGTAATGATTCACTTAACAACAGTGGCAAGAAAGGTCGTAAACTCACTTAATAAATGTTTCACTTAGCAACATAAATTTTGGGTTCAATTGTGGTCGTAAGTCGAGGACTACCTGCAATGGATTTTACTGTGACTGTACAACCACTGACAACCTTCTCTGCTTTGTTCTTCTCCCAGCATCTGCAGGGGTGGCCTCAGAGAGACAAAAGAACCTGTTGGCATGGGCATGCCGGGGGAGGCCTCCATTCAGACCCGAAGAATGCGGTAAATATCACCCCTTAATCCATCCTGGGTTTTCTGCACCCAAGAAACACATGTCTACACAGTTGCTGGCGTGTTTGCCTCCGAGGAAGCAAGGAGGGGGCGAATCCTTCTGTCGATTCCTCTAAAGTTAGCCTTGGGTTCTCTGAAGCAGGTTGATTGGAAGCAAATCCCTATTTGCATAAATTGTTCAGAAAATTAGTTTTGACAGAAGAAGGAAGCCACCAGCTTATCTGCCTGTGATTGAAAATGACTGCATCCTGGGGAGAAAGGTGTCAATTTAAAGCTTTTTGATGGCTTTGACCAGTGTGAAAAGAGGAGAGGACTGACTTTTCCATTACACATTCATGCCTCTTTTCCTCCGCTCTCCTCCTTGATTATATCTTAGCGGGGGACAGCGTCTGTTTTATTTATTTAAAATGTTCCTATCTTTCTGACAACAGGCCTCTGGGGCAGCTGACAAGCAGCACAAATTAATATATAAGAAACACAGGATTCTTCTATCGTTGGCGGTGAATGAAAAAAGGGGATGCCATCTCCTATTCAGCTGCTTTAGTCAATTGTGCTTTTTAGATAGTTATTATTTCATGGTTGTCATTGAAAAAATGCCCTGAAAGGCAATATCAAACTATTTTTAAATATATCGGTAACTGACTTCTTGGGTTTTAGACCTTGCTTCTGACATGAATTAATATTTTTCAGTTAACATTCATTGTTCTCCACTTTCCTGCCTCATCCAACTTCCAAATGAAAAATTTGCAGGAAGACAGCTTCTGTAAGTTTAGAAGGATAGACTTCAATCCCCAACCCCCATCCTGTAAGTTTCCCAATGGCTATTTATCTTTGGCAGGAAAGAATGGCTGGGGAAAACTGGATTGAAGCTGCTTAAAATTGCCTATACATAGGCCTATCTCAGGCCACAGTATCTAGTCCCACCCATTGGTTATTGCAAGGTGCAATGTTAAGTTTTCCACTGCCTGGTTTCCCAAGCCTATGATCACACATTTATTGAGAACACACCAGCCTTCCTCTATTCCTGTGGAGCTGGGAAAATGACAGGACTCCCTTTCACAAACAAGAAGCTGCTCTTCCTACGTCTGCTGACTCAGAGATGGAGGAAGGTTGATCAGATGTCACACAATATATACTGTGGAGAGCTAGTGGGCTTGTATTGAAATTTTCTAAAGGAACAGACTTGGGTCCTGTCAAAGTTGTAGCACTTCCAAGATTGTGGGGTATGTTTATATGCAAGGAGCATAGTGGGATACCTTTAATTAAGGTGTTGCAAAAGAAAAAGGAGCTATGTCTTTATAAGAGCCAAGACAATGTTGCTTATAAAATGAGACCTGTTGGACCGTCATTCATTTGGCAAACTCTTTTTGTAATACATTGTTAGATGATGCTATGAAAATTTCCTATTGTATTAAAAATACAAAAAATAGACATGTTTCAGTTTTTGGACAAGAACGTGATACAACTCTATTAATTTCTTCCCCTTCTTTTATGAGGAGTGATTTGAATACAGGTAGTACTTTACTTACAACCACAACCGAGCCCAAAATTTTTGTTCTGCTAAGTTGAGACATTTGTTAAATGAGTTTTGCCCCATTTTATCACTTTTCTTGCCACAGTTGCTAAGTGAATCACTTCAGTTGTTCAGTTAGTAACATGGTTGTTAAAGTGAATTTGTTTTCCGCATTGATTTTGCTTGTCTGAAGGTCACCAAAGGAGATTACATGACTCTGGGACACAGCAAAATTCATAAATATGAACCAGTTGTCAAGAGTCCAAATTCTGAACATGTAATCATGGGGAGGATGCAACAGTCATAAGTGTGAAAAATAATCATAAGTCGCTTTTTTAAGGCTGTTGTAACGTCAAACGGTCATTAAATGAACTGTTGTGAGTTGAGGACTACCTGTACCATCCTTTTTCCCACCAAGTGTTTTGGAGGAGATAGCAGTAAATTAACTTGCCAAGATCTGGCATTGTACTCTAAACTTGTTGGAATCAGATTGTGCCCCTTCCTTGAGGGCAAATCTAGCAAGGAAACAGCACCTGAATTGGCTAAAACAAGGGTCTCCGACCTTAGCAACTTTTAAGACTTGTGGACTTCAACTGTTGAAGTCCATAAGTCATAAAGTTGCCAAGGTTGGAGACCCCTGGGCTAAAATGATCTTACTTTCCTTGATTGAACCTAAGAATTTGTAGAGACCAGTGCTGGATGGAAAGAAATTCCATGGTTTTTATCTTCAGTTGCTTGTCTTTGTTGCACTTCCTTTCCTTGCAATTTGCCCCCCCCCCCCACACTCTCATATTTAAAATGAGCTGTATGTGTCCAGGTAGCTGCAAGGGATTTAATCCAGGTTTCAGGCACATTAAACTGGAATATATAACATAGGCAAAACATATAGAATAATACTGGTTTTCTAAGGCAGGAGTCCCCAACCCCTGGTCTGCATATCGGCACCAGTCCACAGGCATGCCAGAAACCAGGCCCTGCAAACAAGCGAAGCCCCATCCAAGGGATGCAGACACTATGTGAAACCACACCCTCTCCTGTCCGTGGGAAAAATCTCCACAGAACCGGTCCCTGTTACCCAGAAGGTTGTGGGTCACTGTCCTAAGGTTTCACTTTTCAACACTTGTTCCTCCATCCATATGGTAGAATTTGCCTACCATCCCTTGGTAGGCAGATTCTAAGAGGACAAGAAAATTGACAATAAACCATGATTTGGGCATGATAGGAAGCATTAATAATCACTGTTTCAAATTCTGATTTGTTAAACAAAAGGAAACAGGGCACTGTCACGAGATGGGGCCACCCATTTTCCTAAGCCAAATGTGCTTAGTGCGACATGAGGTCATGAATGTCAATTCTAGGTCAAATCAGGGAATTGGAACTTGCTGATCTTTTAAGAGGAATCCACTGTGACAAGGAATGGTGGGATACAATGCTGCAGATCCTGACTGGCTCCGGTGTGCTCGTGTTTTCATGGTTTGGATGCAAAGGGTAGAATGCATAAGGCCCTTAGAGAGGCCTATATGATGAACTGGCTTAATTGCCCAAGTCTCCGTGCAATATTGTTCAGCATCATTAGGAAGTGTTTACTGGAGCTTCCCAATTTCTTTATTCTGTGAAGCTTTAAGCCAGCATGGGGTAGCTTTACCTCTGGCCTAAATCAGCGAGCTTTTAATAGTGATGATTATTTGCCCCATTTATTAAACAAACACCATCTTTCAAAATGGGTCATCTCCTTTTAGAATTCACTCCAGTTTAGTGAATGGCATTAAATGAAAATGAGCGTAGGGTTGTACCTTGGGGCTTGCAGGGAAGAGTCACAAAGGACGGAGAGTGGAAAAACAAGGGAGATGCATTTAGAAATATTAACCGCTAAGTGGCAAGTTGGAAGCTGCCATTGTCTCCAGTTGCATCCAGATTCGTGTTCTCTGGTATTGTTCTTGCTTAATGTAATACAATTCCTTGCTGCCCCCCCCTTTTTTTTTTTTTTTGCTCATAGTGGAGACCAATCATTTATTCTGATGGAAAACTGGGGAATAGCAACAGCAGATAAACCTCTAAGTGGCCTCAATGACTCTTAGAAAGAGTGCTAATGACCAGATGACTGCAAGAAATATAAATCCTTCCATCTGCCACCATTCATTCAGAAGTGAAGAAGCTTCTTGGATGAGAAGCGAAACATCTTTAAGAAAAAGTTTAAGGAAGTCCAGTTGTCGTTTGAAAAAGCACCTTTGGGACAACCATGACCTGGATGACTGAGAATCTATAAACATTTGGGGAATAGCAAGATTTCAGCAGCTGCATATTCTCTGGCAAATTGGAACCTGTCTGAACTTTCTTGCTATATCATTCTCCTAAGAAAGACATGGAGTCGCTTTCTATGGCACACCTGGGCATTTTACAGCCTGCAGGCCATGTCAGGCCTTTTGACTGGCCCATGACGTCAAGGGGCTGGTAGCAGCCCTCCACAATAATCCCAATTTCTCATGTGGTTCTTGGGAAGATTAATTGCCCACCTTTCGCTGTGGCTTTTTACACAAGTGAAAGCTGTCATTTGATGTTGCACGTACAGCATAAATCTGTGCAGCTATATGTGGACCACTGTTGCCAGTCATATCACTTTGTGTGAGAGTTTCATCTTGCGCTGACCGATTTCCCTGTTGGCAAAAGAGTGAACAGGTGCATAGTATCCCACCTTCACAAACGGATATCTAGCCTGGATGAGAAATGAGAGAGGAAAAACGACAAGAATCAAGCTATCCTAATTGGCTATAGATATGTGCCTTGTTTGAATGCCGGGAACTTGCCAGGATTCTTGTTTTAAGCCTTAGCCTTTATATCTGATTTGAAGAGATTCTCAGTCATCCAGTTCATGGTTGTCCCAAAGGCGCTTTTTCAAGAGGCAACTGGATTTTCCTATTTTTTCTTTGAAGACGTTTCGCTTCTTATCCATGAAGCTTCTTCAGCTGTGACTGGATTGTGGGAAATGGAAGGATTTATATTCCTTGCAGACAGCTGATCATTTGCATCCTTTTAGAGGGTAGTTGAAACACTTGGAGGTTTATCTGTGTCCTCAGGATCACTTGAGTGGTGCTCCTGGTTCTTTTAGTCCACAAATCCATTCCTACTCCCACACCATTCAAAGGGTGTTCATCTCAAATTGTATGGCTAAAAGTCTGTAGAGATTCTCAGGTGACCCTGAGGACACAGATAATAATAATAATAATAATATTTAATAATAATATTTTAATTTGTATACCGCCCTTCTCCTGAAGGAAGATAAACCTTCCAAACCTACCACTTGGATAAACCTCCAAGTGCTTCAGTGACCACCTAAAAGGATGCAAATAACCAGCTGTTTGCAAGGAATATAAATCCTTCCATTCCCCACCATCCTGTCAGAGCTGAAGAAGCTTCTGGGATGAGAAGAGAAACGTCTTCAAAAGAAAAAAAACAAAGTACAGTTGCCTCCTGACAAGCACCTTTGGGATTTGTATTTGATTCTGTTCGCAAACATTGTAGTGTGAAATCAAATCAAATATCTTTATGACAGACTTTGACCAGCATATATAATAAAAGAGTGCAGTTAAAAGAGAAATAGTGTAATATAGCATTTATTGGGGAAAGGAAATAGTTTATACAATTATTAGGGAAAGGAAAAAGAATAGAGCAATAAAACAGCATATCTAATTAAAAATTTTGTAGTGTTGTGTAACTTGGTGAAAACGTATTGTCAAACATTGTCAATAACCTTAAGTATATCTTATTTTTTTGTTGTTTCTGTACGTAGAACAATGTGTGAGAGAATACAGTAATAGAGCAGAATCTGATTTTTTTTATTTTGCTCCATCTGGGCTTACCATTTGTTCTTTATAAAGTTATAGAAGCCCATTTCTCTCTTGACTACAAATTTGAAAAATTAAAAATGAGCTTTGTTTTGATTGAAAGTCGCATTACCATAAATAGAGAGAAAGCAGTTTACTAGCTAATACTGCATCTTGGGTGTCATCATTGATTTTAATCTATCTATAGTCTAGGTCACGGGTGTCAAACTCGACCATGTCACATGATGTAACGTAACATATCGCAACATTTTTTGGCTTTGCGGAGTTGGGATGGTCCTGGCCTGTGGATAATACATATGGCCCACCAGTTTGACACCAGTGGTCTAAATCTTCCTAATGATGATTTTCAACTATGGTTTAGAGCAGGTGCAGGCATTTTTTTTTAATTTGAATTTGTATCCCGCCCTTCTCCGAAGACTCAGGGCGGCTTACACTGTGTTAAGCAATAGTCTTCATCCATTTGTATATTATATACAAAGTCAACTTTATTGCCCCCAACAATCTGGGTCCTCATACCTTTACATGGACCGCAGGAGTTACTGTGCAACTGTTGACATGTTTCTTGATGCCTTCTAAGCTCCTTGACTTGCTAAATTTAAACTTTGTAGAATCTTATTTGAAGAAAGATGAATAGAGATCTGGATTTGCAGTAATACCTCTGGGGCCCCTTATAGACTCCTAAAGGGTTCTTAGAAAATAAAATGGTTGGTGGCTATAGACCAGTGTTGGTTTGCCTTCTGATAAATGTGTGGCCTGTGATTAGGTATGTCCACCATGGTAGCCATTTTACAGAGTGTCCCATAACATGCTCCCAAAGTTCCAGATGAGCTTTCTGGCCCAAAAGGATTAGAGGCTTCCATATAATACTGTTACATCTGGATTTCCTACGTTTGATTGCTCCCTTGGAGCTAGTCTGGCTCAAATGCTAGTTGGCTGTTAATACTGATTAAGGAAGAGAAGTGATGCACAAAGGTTTCACACCTGCTTCCACCTCCTTACAAGCTGCTTTGGGTTTCACATTTCTGCCTGTTCACCGCCCTGAGTCCTTCGGGAGAAGGGCGGTATAAAAATTAAATTATTATTATTATTATTATTATTATTATTATTATTATTATTATTATTATTATTATTATTATTATTATTCACATGCCCTCATCCAGCATTTAATTTTTGCCTGCAGCCCTGCTTGCCCGAATCTTTTATGATCCAAAGTTAACTCTTAGAACTCAGAATCTTTGATTGTTACTGGAATTTTGATTTAGTGTTCCTCCTCCCCAGCATGGAGGGGAGCAGGTGCCTTGATCCTTAAATCCAGTTTACAAACTTGCTTTTGGTACATCTCCATTTTTTTTTTTACAGGTCTACACGCTGTTGACATTATTTACAATTTTGTAATGTGAGAACATCAATTGAAGATCTTTGGAATAGGAGGTTTTATGCTTGAATAAAATTATCCCTATGTTTTTAGTTTCACTGATTAAAAAGACCCATAAAGTGACAAAAAGGGTGTCTGTAATTTATTTGAGCTCTAAAAGAATTAATAATACAGGACCTGACAATCAGTTTATGAAGGAAACTTAGTTCTGTACTTGAATCTTTAGCAACCTTGTAATGCTCAATTACTCAACCTCATAGCCATTTAGTTCAAAAGATTTGACATTTTACATGCAATTAAACCACCTAGAACAATTTTCTTAATCTTAAGAGTGCTATTACTTTGCATCCATTGAACCAATTCTCTTTGATGCTGATTTTAATTCAAAAGTTCTCATCTACCTGTTGCTAACTAAAAATAGCTCACATTTCTTGGATTGGGACTCAGGAATCAACGTCCTTTGGAAACCTGTTGAGATCATCCTTTCCATCTCTCCACAGTTGAAAGAAATACATGGTGGAAAGATCCTCAGAGCAATGCTTTCGTATGTCTGGCCCAAAGACCGGCCTGATCTTCGTGCCAGAGTTGCCCTATCGTTGGGATTTTTAGCAGGTGCAAAGGTAAGAACACTGATACCAGCTGAAACTGGTGGTCAGGCTTATGCCAGGCAAAATATCATAAAGGGGAAAGAGAAGTTGATACAAAATATTTTGGTTGGGGTTGTTCTCACAAAACCTTTTTGAAGATCCATGAAAGGCCTCCATCTCTGTCTTGAAGAGCCGTTATTTTCCCTTGTGCTTTGAGACTGCTGTTAAGTGCCTACAAGATGTTTTCATTGGTGTGGACATTTGGTGAAAACATTAAAAGCTTGTTCTCAAGCACTACTCACAATGTCCTGTCCATGGCTTAGCCGGGCTGCATATCCCATCCTTCTTGTTGCCCTCAACCCCAAAACTAGCTACTCTTAATCTTCATTCATGCAGTTGTGCAGACACTCATTTTGATAAGCTTGCAGTTAATATGCATAGCTCATATCACTTGTAGGCGTCGTGGCAATTCTGAACAGACAACTTGCTATCTCTTGGTGGCCTTCATCCCTTCCAGTTTAAAGCAGCCCTCAGAGATGGTACATCATCTTCTGTTAGGCTCAAGTCAAGAATCCTTTGCCATGGAATTAATTTATGCAGGCTGTCATTAATAGAGACTGAATTTAAATGACAATAACTCAAATTGTTCTCTTGGTTGTATTTGCTAAGGTTCTGTTGAGAGTTTCCCAGGCTGTGTGATCATATATTTCAGCTCCGTTGATGAGATTGGACAGTGTTGAAATAGAATATACCCTAAGTGTATTCTTGGTAGCTTATTTGCAAGCATTTGGAGAGAGAGGCTTGTAATATACGCTTGTGGTGTCACTGGCTATTCTGAAAGAGGACAGAAAGTATGACAAGAAGAACTTTTTTTTTCTTTGTTCAAGACAGCCATTTATTCGTGGGCTTTTTATTTCGTATTCTCTCTAACAAGGACCCAAAGAAATCATCTTTGATAAGTGTTAATTTAATTCTAGTAGCTCAGACTAGTGCCTTTAGTATAGCAAGCAACGTCAGTCCATGGTGCTGGAGCGAATTTGCCAGTGGGCTTAAATTCCAAAATAAAAAGAATTATGTTATTATGAGGAGAGACTCACATTAATAGAATATACAGCCTTTGGTGCTGTACCAGGTCGAATCAAGGGTGCTCTTATCTGCATTCACCAGGCTTTCCTTACTAGAAAGCGAAGGAGGAGGCTGCAGGGAGGAGAGTACATGAGGCTGGTAAAGGAGGGCACTTTTTAGCTTTTCTTCAACACTTTCAAGGAGGGGGAAACAAGAAAAAGGTTGGCAGGTTGCCTTTGCATTTATTTATTTATTATTTATTATTTATTATTTAAATTTGTATACCGCCCTTCTCCCGAAGGACTCAGGGCGGTTCATAGCCAAGTAAATGAATACATTGTAGATACAATTAAAATACTAATAAAAAACTTATTTGAATTGGCCACAATTAAAATTTAAAGATAAAACCCATTAAAAACCCATAACTTAAGAAAACTAACCCAGTCCAGCGCAGATAAATAAGTAAGTTTTGAGCTCGCGGCGAAAGGTTCGGAGGTCCGGAAGTTGACGAAGTCCTGGGGGGAGTTCGTTCCAGAGGGCGGAGCCCCACAGAGAAGGCCCTTCCTGGGTGTCGCCAGACGACACTGTCGCTACCGACGGCACCCTGAGGAGTCCCTCTGTGAGAGCGCACGGGTCGGTGAGAGGTATTCGGTAGCAGCAGGCGGTCCCGTAAGTAACCCGGCCCTATGCCATGGAGCGCTTTAAAGACGTTCACCAACACCTTGAAGCGCACCCGGAAGGCCACAGGTAGCCAGTGCAGCCTGCGCAGGATAGGTGTCACTCGGGAGCCACGAGGGGCTCCCTCTATCACCTGCGCAGCTGCATTCTGGACCAACTGCAGCCTCCGGATGCCCTTCAAGGGGAGCCCCATGTAGAGAGCATTGCAGTAGTCCAGACGAGACGTCACAAGGGCGTGAGTGACTGTGCACAAGGCATCCCGGTCTAGAAAGGGGCGCAACTGGCGCACCAGGCGAACCTGGTGGAAAGCTCTCCTGGAGACGGCCGTCAAATGATCTTCAAAAGACAGCCGTGCATCCAGGAGAACACCCAAATTGCGCACCCTCTCCATCGGGGCCAATGACTCGCTCCCGACAGTCAGCCGCGGACTCAGCTGACTGTACCGGGATGCCGGCATCCACAGCCACTCCGTCTTGGAGGGATTGAGCTTGAGCCTGTTTCTCCCCATCCAGACCCGTCGGCTTCCAAACACCGGGACAGCACTTGATAGCTTCATTGGGGTGGCCCGTGGAAAAGTACAGCTGGGTGTCATCAGCGACAGCTGGTACCTCACACCAAGCCACTGATGATCTCACCCAGCGGCTTCATATAGATGTTGAACAGAAGGGGCGAGAGAATCGACCCCTGCCGCACCCCACAAGTGAGGCGCCGCGGGGTCGACCTCTGCCCCCCCCTCAACACCGTCTGCGACCGGGCGGAGAGATAGGAGGAGAACCACCGATAAACGGTGCCTCCACTCCCAATCCTCCAACCGGCGCAGCAGGATACCATGGTCGATGGTATCAAAAGCCGCTGAGAGGTCTAATAGGACCAGGGCAGAGGAATAACCCCTATCCCTGGCCCTCCAGAGATCATCCACCAACGCGACCAAAGCCGCCTCAGTGCTGTAACCGGTCGGAAGCCGGACTGAACGGGTCCAGATAGACAGTTTCCTCCAGGTGCAGGGGAAACTGATATGCCACCATACTCTCTACAACCTTCGCGCGAGCGGGTTGGAGACCGGACGATAATTACCTAAAACAGCCGGGTCCAGGAAGGCTTCTTGAGGAGGGCCTCACCACCGCCTCTTTCAAGGCGGCCGGAAAGACTCCTCCAACAAGGAAGCACTGTAATCCCCTGAGCCAGCCTCGTGTCACCTCCTGAGTGGCCAGCACCAGCCAGGAGGGGCACGGGTCCAGTAAACACGTGGTGGCATTCAGTCTACCCAGCAACCTGTCCATGTCCTCGGGAGTCACAGGGTCAAACTCATCCCAAACAACATCACCAAGACCGCCTCAGATACCCCGCCTGATCGCCACAATTTTGGTCCAGACCGTCCCTAAGCTGAGCGATTTTATCGTATAGATAACCGTTAAACTCCTCAGCACGCCCCTGCATCGGGTCATCCCGCCCCTGGTGAAGGAGGGAGCGGGTCACCCGAACAGGGCAGCTGGGCGGTTATCTGCCGGCGCAATGAGGGAGGAGGCGAGGAACGCCGCTTCCCTCAGTGCCACTAGGTAGGTCCTAGTATAGGATCTAACTAGTGTCCGATCAGCCTCTGAACGGCTGGACCTCCAGGAACTCTCTAGGCGTCTTCTCCGGCGTTTCATCCCCCTCAGCTCCTCGGGGAACCAAGGAGCCGGTTGGGGTCTGCGCCGGGTCAGAGGCCGCAAAGGCACGACACGGTCTAAAGCCCCAGCCGCAGCCCGTTCCCAGGCTGCAGCTAGTTCCTCTGCCGTGCCGTGAGCCAGACCCTCAGGTAGTGGCCCAAGCTCCGTCCGAAACCTCTCTGGGTCCATCAGGCGCCTGGGACGGTACCATCGTAATGGTTCCGTCTCCCTGCGGTGTTGGGTAGCATAGGCAACTATCTGACCTAATCCTTCATGCAGCTACCATGCAGGGCTGGGGTTCAGGATGCAAATAAGTAGTTTGGCCCATGAAAATTGTTAAGGGAATTATGTGGGGGCACACCTCTGCAGCAAGCAGTTATAGTTAAATATGTACATAGCTCTTTCTGCACCAATCCGTGTTCCCTTCAAAAGCAGCCTTATTAGACAAGAGAACCCACAGCTCTCCCAAACATGACTAAGGCTAGTTTTAGATCTGGATCTCCCCATCCATAATGCAACTGCTCTGTACTTTACATTAACCAAAAGGAAAAAAAATGCTGTTGGCTTTATTTTTTCCTTAAGATAAAAGTACAGGAGAGAAAAGAGCAAGGACTTCAGCAGATTAGAGCAGCCCATGGCATTAAGCTGCAAAGGAAGGAAAGGGCGTCTGGGGAAGACAATCAGAAACCTAGAGACCAAGAGCAAAGCAAGTTGTCTTAAGCAAGGACCTCCCCAGACTACATTTGGGGCATGGAGTATGGAAATGAGCTGCCTTGCTAGATCTCATAGAAGGCAACCAGGAACGTACCTTAGATAGACTACATATTATCCACAAAATCTCCTAAATGCTTTCATTTTATTTAAGCGAGATTATTTAAGTGCAACCCCTAACCATCCCTCCGCACAATAGGTTGCAGAGCCATTCTTAGCGAGTGACGGACGTCAAGCAGCTAGAGACAATCCAATCACTCTTTTCATCAGCCGGAGGGGTCTGTAGAGAATAAGGGGAGGTTTTAGGAAGGCAGGATGGTCAAAAAGGGCAAAGAGGCCCCAGTGCTGTGATCAGAGTTGTACCTCTTTTTAATGTGTGACATGTGTTGATCCCCTCCCTGTAAGGGGTGGGGGGGGGTCTGAGGTGATTCAGCAACTTGTACTCATGGAAATGCCCCCCCTCCCACCTTGAGTAGGTTCTTGAGTATAAAAACTACTTGAATCACAAGGTAGCCATTGTGTGAACTTCCATCACAGCAGTGGAGAGCGTTCATGCCTGGGTTGATCAGGTGCTGCTTGCATCATCTGGGAGTTGATCTGCAGACATGTAATCACACCCAGCTCACCATCCCTCTGTGTTGCCTTTATCAAGCTCTCTGCCTCTACAGTTACTGTTGTGGAAATCCCTTGTCAACTTCAGCTTTTACGTTGAATTACACAGGGAGTGCCTTGACAAGTACTAACTTTTTAAAAATGGAAGCATTGTATATTCCAGCACCTATGTGCTTACAACTATTTTTTTTTATTTTCAATTTCCTGCAAGAGCAGCTGCCTTGGCCAGGTGAGTGCAGCTGAGATCAGAAAATGCTGTCTTGTCTTAGAACTGGGAAGAGATGGAAAGCTGCTTCATTGGAAGAGGGGATTTTGGTATTCTCCATTAAATCTTTTAATAAAATAAAAGTGTGCCCTCAAATGCCAGCTCTCATTTTGAACAAGAAAAAATATAACCTCACCGGAGAAACGCAGCTTCAGCAGTTGTGGGTTTTGTATAACCAAAGAATAATGTGTAATTACCATAAATTGGAGCAGTAGCTAGGTTCACATGGCACTTGGAATAATAAATTAACCTGCAGTATAACTTCTTAGCCTGGAATGTTTTACCAATGTATAGTTAGGCTACGGTTTAGTATGATATGCCCAGTGCAGAAAACGAGAGCGAGTTTTTCAGTGTTAACTATGGCTGAGCTCAAAGGGCAAATACTGATGCTGTTTTGCACTATAATTCTCAAAAAACCAGCCAGCAATCAGCACATCTTCAAGTAGCGGTTGCAGGTATTCAGTTAATTAATTAATTGAAGCTGTCTCTGATTTGAGAGCACCCCAGAGGCATCTAGATAGCCACTATGCCCAGCCTATGCCCCAAGATTGCAGTCATGAAAAATACTTGAGAAGGGAGTGCCAGGTTTGTTTGTTTTTTTAGATATATGGCACTCTTCTCCCAAGTCTAGTGACCTTCAACATTCTGGACTACAGTTCTGATTAGTTGTAGACCATCTTAGTCTAAGGGTTAAAGTAGAAATTTCAAAACACAGTTAGAGAAGGCCAGTCCCCAGATTGCTTAATTCTTAAACGTTTTCCCACTCTTGAGAATGCTGACAACTGCGCCTGTAATATATTTAAGTCTAAAGCACTTGGAATTAAACAAAGATGACATTGGTGTCCAATATGCTTAAGTCCTTTATTTCAGCTAGAAGGGTAGGGAGAAAAAAAATTCTTACCCTTATGGAGGTCTTGTGTCTTACTCAATCTTGGATCCTCTCTACCAGACGCCTGGGAGTTTGAGGGTTTGCACAGAGGGTTTGCACTTCGTGTGCCTGGCACTACACTCTTCTGGAAGGAGAGCTCTGATGTTCCTATGACAATTCACCGCAGCTAACTTGCCACAGTCAACTCACCACGGGACAAGAGCTACACTAAGATCAAAGAAATGGTGGAATAGAATCATTAAAGAAAGGATGAAAGAGGAGGGACAGAATGACAAAATTTAAAATAATTTTTAGTCTATTTTAAGTAATTAAATTAAATTGAATTGTTAAATTGACTCACAGCAAGTTGTCCCGGGGTGAGTTGGCTACAGCAAGTTGGCTGTGGTGTGTTGCCCCATTCTGGTTCCCAGGAACTGTTGGAGCCTCTGTTCTAGCATGGGAGTCACAGCCCCAAGTGCTCCTACCACCACTGGGAACATTTTGGCCTTTTCATATCCCCTCCAGTTCCTCCTTCAAGCCCTGGTGCTTCTCCAGTTTCTCATACTCCAGTTTCTCATACTTCACGCTGCTATCACTTGGCACTACTACATCTATCACCACCACCTTATCTACTACCTCAATGTCTAGTTGGTCGGCTGTCTGGATCTGTAAATTGCACAGGAACTTATTTTTTTTATACTCCATGACGTTCTGGGGGATCTCCCATCTGGACTTAGGAAGGTCTAGACTGTACACTGTGCCAATGTTCATGTACACAATGGCAGCTACTTGGTTGTGCCATTCAGTTTATGCTGTTCCTACCTGCATCTTATGCCTTGTCACTATACGTTGGACTGTGTCTGTGGCATAATCTGCACCTTGGATCCTGTCTAGTGTGACAGACCCCCACTCCAATGGATGTGGTGTTATTGTGCTGCTAAGGGATCTGGAGCTTAAGTGCTGTCTTTTCATCCAGCTCTTTCCAGCACTGGTAGGAATTTCCAATGTCTTCCACCTTAACTGCCTGTTGATGTTACATCCCACACAGGGTCTTGTCTTGCCTTGCCATAACGCTTCCTTTGCTCAATCTTCTTCCCATATCTGCTGCTGCCTCAGTCATTCTCTTGGAAACTCAGCTTTGGGTGCTGCCTTGCTGATGTACTTCTGGATGCTGTGGGTTTCATCCATGACACTTTGCCCACCCTCTTTCTGGCTGGTGTACAGTGTCTGGGTATTATACTAGAGGGACTTCACATTGGCAGTTTCCACATTCTCCTTCGACCAGCTCACTGTAGCAGAAGGGCATCTGATGACTGGCAGAATATACATGTTGATAGTGTGGATCTCGTTCTTCCCATTGAGCTGGCTCTCCAGAACCTGTCTGATCTGTTGGTTGTACTTGGATGTTGCTGTCTTCTTTGCCTCTTCATCATGGCTCCCATGTGATAGTGGAGTACCAAGGTAGTTGTAACTGGTCTGTATGTTTGCTATATGATCTGCTGGTAGTTCCAGCCCTTCAATCTGATTATTCTCCCTCTTTTATTATCAGGTCACACTTCTCCAGATACTTTTCTAGTCTGAATGACATCCTAATGTCCTCACCATAGAGCTCTGGTTACCCAATCAGGACTGGTGGAGTAGCAAGTCGATGTCTCATTCACTCTTTGTTTACATCCTAATGTCATTCACATAGATGGAGTTCCATTTTTTAATTATATCCATATCCTGTCCTTTGATTATCTGGATGAGGGGGATCAAGCAGTAGGGACAGTGCATCTTTTTGGTGCATGCCACATTTGATGGTCACTTGTGTGAGCTGTCTTGCGTTGACTTTTTTTTTGTCACAACAGTATACACAAGCATCAACATAAAACAACAACACATCATATAAGCATATATATAAGCAAAAGTATGCAATAACTATATTAATTTTCCTGAAGGCCATCACTCTGCTAAACAAATAATTCCATCAACACTGTCAAACTATTTATTAAATCTGCATTACTACTAATCTTCTCATCGTTCCCATCACCCATCTCTTTCCACTTATGACTGTATGACTGTAACTTTATTGCTGGCAATCCTTATGATTTATATTGATATATTGACCATCAATTGTGTTGTAAATGTTGTACCTTGATGAACGTATCTTTTCTTTTATGTACACTGAGAGCATATGCACCAAGACAAATTCCTTGTGTGTCCAATCACACTTGGCCAATAAAAAATTCTATTCTATTCTATTCTAATGAAAGGAAACAATAGAACAGGAACGGTAGGCGCTTTTGTGCGCTTATGCACGCCCCTTATAGTCCTCTTAGGAATGGGGTGAGGTAAACAGTAGACAGTTTTTGGTTGAAGTTTTTGGGATTTTGAGAAGAGACCACAGAGTCAGATAGTGAATTCCAAGCGTTAACAACTCTGTTACAGAAGTCATATTTTCTGCAATCAAGATTGAAGCGGTTAACATTAAGTTTAAATCTGTTGTTTGCTCTTGTATTATTGCGATTGAAGCTGAAGTAGACTACAGGAAGGACATTGCAATAGATGATTCTGTGTGTTAAACACAGGTCTTGTCGGAGTTGGCGGAGTTCTAAATTTTCTAATCCCAGGATTTCAAGTCTGGTAGTATAAGGTATTTTGTTGTTTTCAGAGGAGCGGAGAACTTTTCTTGTAAAATATTTCTGGACACGTTCAATTGTATTGATGTCAGAAATGTGGTGTGGGTTCCAGACAGTTGAGCTGTATTCAAGAATAGGTCTAGCAAATGTTTTATATGCTCTGGTTAGTAGTGTAGAGTATTCCAGTATTGTCTTCCACAGTTCCGTTGAGTTCTTGAGGAAGGTTCTTAGTGCCCTGTTGACTTTTTCCAGTGCCAGGCATTCATAGATCAATGTGTACGGCACTAGATTGTAAACTTTCCAGAAATCAATGCAGGCTGTGCTCAGATTGGCCTTCTAGACTTTGAGTCTTGGGCAACTTCTCTATCTATGAGCAACTGCTGTTTTGAGCCCCTGGTGTTCCCCGTGCCCTTCTGAGCTGTGCTCATGTAGTGGCCATATGGTCCCATAACTTGGTGGCTATTATCTCAGGTCCTGCTGCATCTTTGCATCACTGTTAGGTGTCTGTTAGTAGTGTTCAGTTTCTACTGTGGGTGGCTCTGCTGTTAGTCTGTTCCTGCATTGCCGTTGGGAGTAGAAATTGGACCCTTTAGAGGGTCTTTGCCAAGGACCCCGACTAGATTTCAGCTGGGATTTAAACCTTGATCTCCATCATCAGAGATGGTGCTTTAACCACTATGCTCCCTAGCCAGCTAGGTGGTGAGGAGATATATATAGATATTATCCATCCATCTCCCCATAATAGCTGGATTAAATTCAGGAATTTGATAAGAGCTGCTGTCACCTCCTGTCACAGTTGCCATCATTTTGGCCTTTTGCTCATGGGCCTAGCATCCATTATTTATGAGTCAGGGATGTCTTTCTCTGTTAATTTTCTGTATCTGGGAGGGGAACTGGCTGGAAATGTAAAGTGCGCCATGCGAGTGCCAGGGGAACTTTAAAATGGATGACAACGCTCTCCTCACGAGGATGTCTTATCTACCTAATCAGCAAGGGATATGTCAAGGCAATATCTAAACTCATTTAGCCGGAGTCAGCCATACAGGCCCTTAAGGGAGGACTTTTAATGAAACATCTTCAGCTTGCTTCTCACACAGCTGCTGGTAGGACCGAGATGCCCCTCCAGGCATAACACCACAGAAAACTCTGCTCATCTTGCTAGTTCTTCCCGGCACCATGTTGTGCTGAGGCAGCCGAGCTCTTGCTCTGGGTGCCCATATTGGATCCGTGTCTGCCTTCCCTTCCAAAAGCACCGGGCTGTCTCGTCTCATTACTGGATCTGGAATGGAAACCCTGCTCCTGTTCTCTTGGTGGGATTGTGAACTGCTGTCTCTCCCATGAGAAATTATCTGCCAGAAAGAGAGGCTTTGAAATCCTTGGGTCTCTATGGAGGCTAAATTGATAACAACATATAAAAACAGAAGGTGGGAGTTAGAAAATAAAGTATACGTGTAGCATGTCAGATTGAAAAGGAAGGAGATATCCTTAAAAATCCCACCATTTCTATATAAATATAAAAAGGATCAAAAAGATATTGGGTATAAATAGAGCAGCTTTGTAGCATTATAACTAATGTAGGTGCCACGTTGATATTTATGTTTCACAAATGCTTGGAGATACACGTGTTTTTTAAAGCAATACATCATAATATTTAACCATCATTGCATTCCAAGTGCTCACTAAAATAGTTCTTGTTCAGCAGTGAATACTTAGGAGATGTTGATATAATCTAAAAAGAGTAGAAGCAAAAGAATCAGCTGCTTCTGTTCCAGGCACAAAGCTCCTCCTTTGCAGAGCTCCAGTGCAAACTAAAAATTGTGTTTCCTGCCAGGACAAATTTATCAAAATAACACTTCCCCATATTTTACCATCCAGTCAGAGTAAGGTTAAATGGGGAATACTGGCTTCCTCTTATATCCATTAATTAGAATAATTAATAAGGGGCTCCTAAGGCAAGCTATTTTCCAAATCACCAAAAGACAAGATGAGAAATGATGAATGGAAATTAACCAAGGAGAGAAGCAACCTAGAAGAACTAAGGAGAAATTTCCTAACGGTGAGAGCAGTCAACCAATTGAATGGCTTGCCTTCAGAAGTTGGGGGGGGGTGTCCTCTATTATTGCAGCCTTTCAAAAACAGACTGGACAATCATTTATCAAAAATGGTATATTCTACCATTTTGAACCTGCTTGAGCAGCGGGTTGGACTAGAAGACTTCCAAGATCCCTTCCAATTCTCTTATTATATATACATATAACTACTTTTATCATCATTTAGTTTGCTTACCCCTCAATATAGAGTACTAATTGTGTTTATGGCATGGTTAAAGTCTTTGGGAGATCTTGTTGCCCAAGTTGCCATACAGGAAAAGAAAACCCAAAGCTGCAAAGATAGAAGAGTAGAGTAGAGTAGAGTAGAGTAGAATAGAAACTTTATTGTCATTTTAAATGTACAAATCGCCATACATTAAAATGAAATTTTGTAGCATTCAGCTCTCAAAAGATAAATATTATGCATATACCCACATATGCACACATATATGACACAGATAAACATTACAGTCTAGTTCAGATGTATACATATACATAATGGGGGAAAAAGAATCCTACGAGTTTACAAGACGGATGGCATAAGGAACAAAACTGTTACAGAATCTGGTAGTCCTGCTAGAAATACTTTAAAAACTCCTCCCAGAGTGTTGTGACTCCGGCCCCCGAGCCTGTCCTCATGGAGGAGAATGACTCTGAGAGGGATGGGGAGGAGCCGACAAGGCCTTCCTCTCCAGAACCCTCCTCTCTGGCACCGCCCCAGGTTCCAGCTGCAGGCCAGGAGGAGGAGCTGACAAGGCCTCCCTCCCCCGGACCCTCCTCCTCCCTGGCAGCACCTCAGATTATAGCTACGGAAGATCAGTCTTGGATTGACCTGAGGCAGCGACGAAAAGATAAGCGTGTGCAGCAAAGGAAGAGGTCTGGCAGGCCCAGAGATTGCTGAGTCACTGAGCCACACCCCACAGGGGATAAAAGCGGGTGGAGTTGCCATCTGGCCCTTGTGACGGACAAAAAGCTACCCAAGTGCAAACTGCAGATCGGTCGTTTGGGAGTTAAAGGCCTGGACTGTGCAAAGGCTTTCTTTCTGTGAGCTCTTGGCAACAGATCTTGGACACATGGGCTTCTGTCTCCGTAAGAGATAAAGAACTCGGAACTTGGCAGGCCTTTGCACTGTAGCTGCCAAGTCTTTCCTTCACTACTGAAAATCAGGTCTGTTGCAGATATAAAGGACTGTGGGACACGCGTCTCTGCGTCTTCTCTGTGAAGTGGGGAGGGGGACAGAACATCGAGTGGAGCAACAGAAACAGACTGTAAACTGGGTGTGTGGGGTCTCTAACAATGCTTCAAGCTCTAGGCACATAGTGCTTATAAGCAGCATCCTGAATAATGGGAAGCGAGCTTCCTATAATCTTCTCTGCTATCCTCGCCACTCTCTTTAGGGACTTTCTATCTGAGGCACTGCTGCCACCAACCAAACATTGATGCAGTTTGTTAAAATGCTGTCAATGGGGCCTCTGTAAAAAGTGTCCAGGACAGAAGGAGAAAGATGAGCTCTCCTCATCTGATGCAGGAAACGCAGATGCTGCTTAGCACACTTCGCTAAGGATGACGTGTGGAGAGACCACTTCAGATTGTTAGTTATCTGCACCCCCAGATACTTAATACTATTGACCACCTCCACAGCTGCAGCCTTGAGACAAAGTGGAGTATGACTATGCCGGCTCTTTTTAAAATCTACAATGATCTCCTTTGTTTTGATAACATTCAAAACCAAGTTATTTTTATTGCACCAGCCCACCAGAGCCTTCACCTTGTCCTTATAAGAATCTTCATTGTCATCTGGATAAGATGGAAGATGGAACGAAGAAGTATGGAGAACACAGTGAAAGATGGAATGAAACTACTACAGATTGACATATTAGGCATCAGCAAATTGAGATATACTTTCAGCCAGAAGGTCACACTGTTGGGGCATGAGACACAAAGAAGGAATAATCTTGTTTTCATAATTAAGAAGGTTACAGTAAGAACAATATTCTAATACAATGCAATCAATAACCAGATAGTATTAGACTTCATGGATATCCCTTTAATATGACAATCATTCATATTCAGTTTATGCTGCAATCACCGGTGCAGAAGAGGAAAATGATGAATTTTTTGATCAATTTGAAAGTGACAAAACAGCCAACTTGAGATGAGCTGCTTGTGAGTGGAGACCGGAATGCCAAAGTTGGAAATATTAGATATACAGATCAGAAAGCCAGAGTACAGGCAGAATGTGATAAAAATGGAATGGCTCCAGGTTGACAAAAGAGTGAGATAAGACTGTATGTTCTTCCCTTATTTATTTACTTACTCAAATGCTGCAGACATAAGGAAAGCTGAAATGTTTTAAAATTAGAGGCAGAAACATCAATAACCTGCTCAATGCTGGTGACACTTCTCTGATAGCCAAGAATGCAGACGATCTGCTACCTCTAGGAATAAAAGTGAAGGAACACAGTGAAAAAATGGAACTAAAAGGAGACCAAGCAAATGACAGCAGGTATAACAACAATATCTCAGAATTGATATTGAATATATTGAAGTGGTTGGTAACATCTGCCTTTTAGGATCAACATCAACCGTACAGAAAGGGGTAGTTAAGAAATAAGCCACAGACTAGCACTTGGAACAATATCAGCTGCAGGTGGACATGAAATGTTTAAAATCAACAAGGTAGAAATTGAATTAGATTGAGAATTTATCTTCCTTGGATCAAAAATCGTTCATAATAGCAGATCTACACTTGAAATCAAACGCAGGATAAACTTAAGCCGCCCTGCAAACATGAATAAGATCTGGAGAAGCAAAGATACTGATACAAATACAAAAAACAGGCTAGTTAGAACAATAGTCTTCCCTGTAATGATGTATGGATGTGAGAGTTGGACACTTAAGAAGAGCTGAACAAAAAATTGATGCCTTTGAACTGTGATGCTGGCTCAAAGTATTGCATATACCATGGGCAGCCAGAGCAACTATCAGAGAGGTGCTGAATCGTATAAAACTAGAAACATCATTAGAAGCCAAATTTACAAGACTATGTCGTTTTGTGAGGTCATCAGTGGCTTCGGGGTGAGTTATCAGCTGTACGCTGATGACACTCAGCTGTACTTTTCCACCCCGGGCCACCCCAACGAAGCTGTTGAACTGCTGTCTCGTTGCCTGGAGGCCGTACGGGTCTGGATGGGGAGAAACAGACTCAGACTCAATCCATCCAAGACGGAGTGGCTGTGGATGCCGGCACCCCGGTACAGTCAGCTGCAACCGCTGCTGTCTGTCGGGGGCGAGTCACTGGCCCCAACAGAGAGGGTACGCAACTTGGGTGTTCTCCTGGATGGATGGCTGTCGTTTAATAATAATAATAATAATAATAATAATAATAATAATAATAATAATAATAATAATAATAATAATAATATTTTAATTTGTATACCGCCCTTCTCCCGAAAGACTCAGGGCGGTGAACAGGTTTGAAGATCATTTAGCGGCCGTCTCCAGGAGAGCCTTTTACCAGGTTCGCCTGGTCCGCCAGTTGCGTCCCTTTCTGGACCGGGATGCCTTATGCACGGTCACTCATGCTCTCGTCACTTCCCGCCTGGATTATTGCAATGCTCTCTACATGGGGCTACCCCTGAAGTGCACTCGGAGACTCCAGTTAGTCCAGAATGCAGCTGCGCGGGTGATCGAGGGAGCTCCTCGTTGCTCCCGGGTAACACCGCTCCTGCGCAGTCTGCACTGGCTACCTGTGGTCTTTCGGGTGCGCTTCAAGGTTTTGGTTACCACCTTCAAAGCGCTCCATGGCTTAGGGCCCGGGTACTTACGGGACTGCCTGCTGTTACCTTATGCCTCCCATCGACCCGTACGCTCTCACAGAGAGGGTCTCCTCAGGGTGCCGCCCGCCAAGCAATGCCGGCTGGCGGCCCCCAGGGGGAGGGCCTTCTCTGTTGGAGCACCTACGCTCTGGAACGACCTTCCCCCCGGTTTGCGCCAAATATTTTTTTTTTTTATTTATTTGATTTTTATACCGCCCTTCTCCCGAAGGACTCAGGGCGGTGTACAGGCAGAATAAAACCAACAAAGAACAATATACAATATACAAAGTTAAATATCAATTAAAAAACTTATTAAATGAGCCTGAAAAATTTAAGAAATTTACCATAAAACCAAAAACCCCATTAAAATTGAGTTTAAAATTCCATTCAAGCCAGCCCCGCGCGAATAAAGAGATATGTTTTCAGTTCGCGACGGAATGTCCGAAGGTCAGATATCTGGCGAAGCCCGGGGAGTTCGCTCCAGAGTGGGAGCCCCCACAGAGAAGGCGCCCTCTGGGGCCGCCAGCCGACATTGTTTGGCGGACGGCACTTGAGGAGTCCCTCTGTGAGAGCCGCACGGGTCGGTGGGAGGCATGTGGTAGCAGTAGGCGGTCCCGTAAGTACCCAGGTCCTAAGCCATGGAGCGCCTTAAAGGTCGTGACTAACACCTTAGTGCACCCGAGAGGCCACAGGTAGCCAGTGCAGCCTGCGCAGGAGAGGTGTTACATGGGAGCTGCGCAGCTCCTCTATCACCCGCTGCCGCGCTCTGACTAACTGAAGCCTCCGGACGCACTTCAAGGGGAGCCCCATGTAGAGAGCATTACAATAATCCAAGCGAGAGGTAACGAGCGCTGAGTGACCGTGCATAAGGCATCCCGATCAAGGAAGGGGCGAACTGCCAACCAGGCGAACCCAGGAAGGCCCTCCTGAGACGGCCAAATGATCTTCAAACGACAGCCGATCATCCAGGAGGACACCCAAGTTGCGCACCCTATCCTTTGGGGCCAATAACTGCTTCAACAGCCAGCGGGTTGCAGCTGGCTGAATCGGGATGCCGCATCCACAGCCACTCCTTGGAGGGATTAAGCTTGAGCCTGTTTCTCCCCATCCAGACCCGTACGGCCTCCAAACACCGGGACAGCACTTCAACAGCTTCATTGGGGTGGCCCGTGGAAAAGTACAGCTGGGTGTCGCCAGCGACTGCTGGTATCTCACCCCAAAGCCACTGATGATCTCACCCAGCGGTTTCATAGATGTTGAACAGCAGGGCGAGAGGATCGATCGCGGACCCCACAAGTGAGGCCCCTCGCGGCCCACCTCTGCCCCCGTCAACACGCTCATGCATCGTCGGAGAGATAGGAGGAGAACCACCGATATACGGTGCCTCCCACTCCCAATCCCTCCAACCGGCGCAGCAGGATACCATGGTCGATGGTATCAAAAGCCGCTGAGAGGTCTAACAGGACCAGAGCAGAGGAATAACCCCTGTCCCTGGCCCTCCAGAGATCATCCACCAATGCGACCAAAGCCGCCTCTGTGCTGTATCCGGTCGGAAACCGGACTGGAACGGGTCCAGATAGACATCTTCATCCAGGTACTGGGGTAGCTGTCGAGCCACAGCACTTTCTACAACCTTCGCAACAAAGCGAAGATTGAGATCGGACGATAGTTACTTAAAATAGCTGGGTCCAGAGAAGGCTTCTTAAGGAGGGGTCTCACCACCGCCTCTTTCAAGGCGGCGGGGAAAACTCCATCCAACAAAGAAGCATTGATAATCCACTGGAGCCAGCCTCGTGTCACCTCCTGCGTGCAAATTCATTGGAGAAAGCAATGATGCTAGGAGTGGTTAATGGGTCAAGAAGAAGGGGCAAGCAAAGAACTTGCTGCCTTGATAACGTCAAAACTGATACAAAGATGAACATCCATCAACTGAAAGAAACTGTTCTGTCCTCCTCCGCCTCCGTCCGAATGATGGCTTAATTAGCCGGCACTATCAGCTCTGGCGACAAAAGAGCCAGCGTCTGCCAAGAGCCCTTGTTATTTTCCACGACGCTGGTGGTGAGTCACAAACTTCAGCTCTAGTCAATCAGTGGATTTGCCTGTTACAAAGAGAAACAGCAGCTCTGGCTGCCTTTTATATCCTGTGGGCTGTGGCTCCATGACTCAGCACTTCCTAGGCCTGCCCCACCCTTGCTTCTGTTGTTCCCTCCTCTCCTGCCTACGAAACCAAGCCTGATTGCCAGCTGGGACTGCAGGCGTGGCCTGGGGGGGGGGAAGAGTCAGGGGAAGGAGGCCTCGTTATCTCCTCCACCTGGCCTGCTTCTGGCTCCTGGAGCTGAGCCAGGGAAGCCGATGGTCCCGAGGTAAGTCCTGACGGCCCTTCCCCCTCACTGTCCAAGTCACTTTCTGGCAGGAGGCCCGGCTCCAAATCACTTCCGGGCATGGGGCCAGGTTTGGGGGCTGGAGTCACAACACAAGCCATGTTTGACAGGGTAGTGTGGAGAGCACTTGCCTATAAAGTCATTAAGAGTTGGACATGACTGGATGATTAAAATTGCTACTAATGCTTGGAAGAACATTCATGAAGACCTTGGAGAAGATATTCAGACGCCACAGTATCACAGTATATCAAAATACTTGAAGCAGGCATACTTTCTGTGTCTATGGAAACAAAAGTTGGATTTTGAAGAAGCAGGTTAGGAAGACAATACTTCTGATGTTTAGTATTGGAAAAGACCAACGCCAATGATCAATACCAGCATGGACAGCCAAGAAAACAAGGAAATGGATGATCAAACCAACCAAGAGGCCTCACATGACCAGGCTTAAAATGTTCCACTTTGTAGCTCTCTGGAAAAGGTTCTCATGCTAGGAAAGCTAGAAGTAAGAGAAGAAGAGGCTGACCAGCATCAGGAGGGAGGGACTCGGTTACATTTGTAATGAATACACTGTTGGATGACTTGAAAAACCAAGTTAACCTTCATGGAGAAAATCTCTTGTCACTAAGTCAGTACCAACTTTATGGTGGCGCATAATTAAAAACTTCAACTTTGAACCAAGCGTTAGGTCAGTTTTCTATACTTCCATGAATAGTGAAGGATTCTTTTCTAGAAAATCGATTCTTGCTTGTATAAGCATGGCCTGGCTTCAAAGAAACGCATCCTAATTTTATTTGCCTAAAGAGATATTTAGCTGCAGCTTGTAGTGGTTCTCTAAATTATCTGGCAATTACAGACTGTTTGAAAGCAGAAGGGAATTTAAAACCTATTTCTGCTTTTATAAAACAAGGGGTGTTTTGCCATTAAAGTAATAGTTTTCAACTGGTAGTACATGAGTCTCAGAAAGAGTGCAGGTAGGTCATTGAAATGTTTGTAAAGTCTTCGATACTTACCATAAATTTTGGGCAAAGTGTTTCAGGCATGAAAAGTTTAGAACCCCTGGAAAGCATTTTATGGATGATCACGAGACCTTCTGGGAATTCCTAAAGTGGCTTTCTAGAAAAATTCATTTTAGTTGTTAATCAGTCAAGGAGGAAGGTAAATAAGCTGAACGTGACACTTTTGATTTTGACAGGTAGCGAGCAGTGAAGGAGAGGGAAAATGAGAACACAATGGGATGTAATATTGTGGTGCCTCATTCAGATTCATACTTTTACCCTTTGGGAATGGGAGAGACTGATTTTAAATTTCATATAAGCACTTTCAAAGGTAGGACTACATCAGTGGAGGATTTGTTTTTTTGCAAAATTATAGTAAAGCCAATTAATTTAATTGAAGATTCAGATGAATACCTAAAGGGATGGAGAGGATGGCTTTACCCTTTTAACTTTGGGGGAAAAATATATATCTCTTAAAACTCACCATGGTGTATAGTCTGTTTTTTTAAAAATATATATATAGCTGGAGAGGGAGCTTTCCAGAATTGTCATTATAGTAAGTGTCATTATTACTGAGTAGGCTCTCGCAGGGAAACCAGTTTTATGGCTTCTAAATGATGGTCACCACAATGTAGTACAGATGGAGTGGTATCGTGCCAAAAACAGAAGAATGAATTAAAATTGAGTTTCCAGGCAAGCTGGACCGAAGGGAGTTGACCAACGCTTGCTGCTTATCTGAAAAGCTAGTTAGAAATTAAAATTCTAAAACAAAATGCTTCTTTTAAGCTTTAACATCTGTCGAACACATTCTCTAATTCCTTAGAGTTTTATGTCGGAATTTTCCAACATTCTGGGGTTTTTTCCCACTGACTGTGATTTGTGATTGTAACATTTTAAATGTGTGAAATCTTCAGGGATGTTGTGTAATTCTAATCCAAGTAAACTCCTAGAGGCAAAGCAAGACTCCAATATGAAATAGTGATGTGGAACATTTAAGTTTCTAATAGCCCTAAAGCACCCATCACAGTGAACAGCTTGAGGGACAAAACAGGAGAGACGTCTTTCCCTAAAACCTTGGTATCTCTTTAATGAAGCCTTATCCTATTTAAACATTAGATTGGGGGTTGTGTTATTCAGGGCCTTTTAGTGGTGGCCCTGGAAAAATGAACCACTCCTGATAGGAAGGATGTTCTCATGTTGATTACTCTTAGTTGCTCTTCAGCATTCATTACTTTCTAACTTGGTATCCTTTCTGCTTGTGTATCTGGGTTAGCTAGGGAAGGGCAATCTCAGGCTGGTTCTGTTACTAAATCATCTAGTACCAGATCATTTAACCACTGACCAGAGATATAAATCAAGTCCAGCGTGCCTCCCCATGTGCGAGGGGCCATCATTTACTCGAGTCAGGTCTAAGGCCGTCATGGAAGCCTCAAACTCCCGAGCTGCCGTTGATGACAAGCCAACTGACGGCAGGTTGAAATCCCCATAACTATAAGTCTGGGGTCTCAACCGCCACAGCGGCAAGCACCTCCAACAGCTCTGGCAGGGCTGTGGTCACGCAGCAAGGAGCCAGGTACGCCACCAACAAGCCCAACTGGCTCCTATGGCCCCACCGCACATAGAGGGATTCACAGCCGCAATCTGAGGAACAGTGGCCTCCTCGGCTCTAGATCTTCCTTAATGACAACCGCCACCCCCACCCCTACCTTGGGCCTCGGCTGATGAAATGCTTGGAAACCTGGAGGACACATCTCAACGAGGGGAACCCCCTCTGGGCCCAACTAGGTCTCCGTAATGCCCATAAGGTCCATGGACCCGCCTGAATAAGATCGCAGATCAGGGGGGCCTTGTTAACCACGGACCGGGCATTACACAACATCAGCCGAAGGTCCAAGCTCTGAGGATCATGGCCACCTGAGGAACGGGTGGGGGCTGGGGGGCCGGAGCACGCGATCGCATTTAGACATCGAACACGTGCTCCCAACTCTCGATACGCCCCCCCCCGCCATATCTGCCCCTCCCACTTACCGTACAGATCGAAAAGCCCTCTGAACCTGGAACATCGCCCTCCCCCACCGCCTTCGGATATCTGACCATCGGACCTTTCGCCGGGAATTAAAAACTCACTTATTTATTCAAGCGGGACTGGACTGACTGATTTTTTAAATTCCAAATTTTAAAGTTTTAATCCTTTGTAATTTTATATGGGGTATTTTAGGTTAGGTCAATCTGACGGTTTTAATTCGGCCACTATTGAATAGGTATTTTAAATTGATATTTTAACTTTGTATACTTGCTGTTTTTATTTTTGGCTGTACACCGCCCTGAGTCCTTCGGGAGAAGGGCGGTATAAAAATTTAAATAAATAAATAAATAAATGTCTGATTTACTTTGGTCACCTCCTGCGTGCAAATTCATTGGAGAAAGCAATGATGCTAGGAGTAGTTAATGGGTCAAGAAGAAGGGGCAAGCAAAGAACTTGCTGCCTTGATAACGTCAAAACTGATACAAAGATGAACATCCATCAACTGAAAGAAACTGTTCTGTCCTCCTCCGCCTCCGTCCGAATGATGGCTTAATTAGCCGGCACTATCAGCTCTGGCGACAAAAGAGCCAGCGTCTGCCAAGAGCCCTTGTTATTTTCCACGACGCTGGTGGTGAGTCACAAACTTCAGCTCTAGTCAATCAGTGGATTTGCCTGTTACAAAGAGAAACAGCAGCTCTGGCTGCCTTTTATATCTGTCGAACACATTCTCTAATTCCTTAGAGTTTTATGTCGGAATTTTCCAACATTCTGGGGTTTTTTCCCACTGACTGTGATTTGTGATTGTAACATTTTAAATGTGTGAAATCTTCAGGGATGTTGTGTAATTCTAATCCAAGTAAACTCCTAGAGGCAAAGCAAGACTCCAATATGAAATAGTGATGTGGAACATTTAAGTTTCTAATAGCCCTAAAGCACCCATCACAGTGAACAGCTTGAGGGACAAAACAGGAGAGACGTCTTTCCCTAAAACCTTGGTATCTCTTTAATGAAGCCTTATCCTATTTAAACATTAGATTGGGGGTTGTGTTATTCAGGGCCTTTTTAGTGGTGGCCCTGGAAAAAATGAACCACTCCTGATAAGAAGGATGTTCTCATGTTGATTACTCTTAGTTGCTCTTCAGCATTCATTACTTTCTAACTTGGTATCCTTTCTGCTTGTGTATCTGGGTTAGCTAGGGAAGGGCAATCTCAGGCTGGTTTTGCACATAGCTGTAAGCCATGATTGAGTAGTAATCCAAAATTGGTGGTCTTGTATCACACGGTAGGGGAGAGGCTACAGCAATCTCATTTGGGGTTAGTGTGTAATGTGAACCTTATTTCAGAAGATAATGCTGGTCTGTGGCATTCACGACTCCCCAGGGTTGGAGCATGCCCTCGGTGCTTTTTAACGTCTATGTAAATCTACCGAAAGGACTTAGCCATCAATTTCTGCGCAGTTGACTGCCATAACTGCACTGACTTTAAAAATGTTACTTGATTCAACTGGCTTTTATTAGAGAAGTGCTCCTCTATTGATGTTTTAGTCCTGTGGGGATTGCTAGGAGTGTATTCAGTTGAGTGAAATAGATTTTAATGTATTTTATATTACATAAAAGTTTAAAGTGTTGCCATTGCTTTTTTTATTTTTACACTTGTAAGTTCTGCTGCTGTCCTATGTCGCCTTCAGGCAGGTAGCTTAAAAATAAAGTCAAAATGAAAGTAAATCAGGCTGTCTTACTGAATTTAGCATGGGGAAAAAGCGATTGCTGAGCAGGTCAGCACCTGATGGCCACTGGTTGGTTTTGCAAAGAAGGAGGAAGGTAAATAAGCTGAACGTGACACTTTTGATTTTGACAGGTAGCGAGCAGTGAAGGAGAGGGAAAATGAGAACACAATGGGATGTAATATTGTGGTGCCTCATTCAGATTCATACTTTTACCCTTTGGGAATGGGAGAGACTGATTTTAAATTTCATATAAGCACTTTCAAAGGTAGGACTACATCAGTGCAGGATTTGTTTTTGCAAAATTATAGTAAGTGTCATTATTACTGAGTAGGCTCTCGCAGGGAAACCAGTTTTATGGCTTCTAAATGATGGTCACCACAATGTAGTACAGATGGAGTGGTATCGTGCCAAAAACAGAAGAATGAATTAAAATTGAGTTTCCAGGCAAGCTGGACCGAAGGGAGTTGACCAACGCTTGCTGCTTATCTGAAAAGCTAGTTAGAAATTAAAATTCTAAAACAAAATGCTTCTTTTAAGCTTTAACATCTGTCGAACACATTCTCTAATTCCTTAGAGTTTTATGTCGGAATTTTCCAACATTCTGGGTTTTTTTCCCACTGACTGTGATTTGTGATTGTAACATTTTAAATGTGTGAAATCTTCAGGGATGTTGTGTAATTCTAATCCAAGTAAACTCCTAGAGGCAAAGCAAGACTCCAATATGAAATGGTGATGTGGAACATTTAAGTTTCTAATAGCCCTAAAGCACCCATCACAGTGAACAGCTTGAGGGACAAAACAGGAGAGACGTCTTTCCCTAAAACCTTGGTATCTCTTTAATGAAGCCTTATCCTATTTAAACATTAGATTGGGGGTTGTGTTATTCAGGGCCTTTTTAGTGGTGGCCCTGGAAAAATGAACCACTCCTGATAGGAAGGATGTTCTCATGTTGATTACTCTTAGTTGCTCTTCAGCATTCATTACTTTCTAACTTGGTATCCTTTCTGCTTGTGTATCTGGGTTAGCTAGGGAAGGGCAATCTCAGGCTGGTTTTGCACATAGCTGTAAGCCATGATTGAGTAGTAATCCAAAATTGGTGGTCTTGTATCACACGGTAGGGGAGAGGCTACAGCAATCTCATTTGGGGTTAGTGTGTAATGTGAACCTTATTTCAGAAGATAATGCTGGTCTGTGGCATTCACGACTCCCCAGGGTTGGAGCATGCCCTCGGTGCTTTTTAACGTCTATGTAAATCTACCGAAAGGACTTAGCCATCAATTTCTGCGCAGTTGACTGCCATAACTGCACTGACTTTAAAAATGTTACTTGATTCAACTGGCTTTTATTAGAGAAGTGCTCCTCTATTGATGTTTTAGTCCTGTGGGGATTCCTAGGAGTGTATTCAGTTGAGTGAAATAGATTTTAATGTATTTTATATTACATAAAAGTTTAAAGTGTTGCCATTGCTTTTTTTTATTTTTTTTTATTTTTTACACTTGTAAGTTCTGCTGCTGTCCTATGTCGCCTTCAGGCAGGTAGCTTAAAAATAAAGTCAAAATGAAAGTAAATCAGGCTGTCTTACTGAATTTAGCATGGGGAAAAAGCGATTGCTGAGCAGGTCAGCACCTGATGGCCACTGGTTGGTTTTTGCAAAGATTTTTGCAAAGAAGGAGGAAAATGGCTGGTTTTTCTCCAGCTTTTAAAAGGAGCGATGAATCAGAAGTGTGCTTGTGGTGCTGTTGTGTTTTACCTATATATCAGCACTGAGCAACCCAGAGGTGGTTCACTATCCGGAATCCATTTGGTAATCTTCAGAGCTACCAGAACCACATTTCTGAAATGCAGCAACACATACCCAAATCTTGAAAGTGATATCTGGTTCCAGTACCCCTCCTCCCCCAAATCATGTATATAATTTCTCATCAAGCTGTGTGTTGATACTAGTTAGGTGTAGCCAGAAGAAGAAAGAGGGGGGATATATTTCCCTATAAATGGGAAACCGGTAAGAATTCTTCACCTCCCGTGTGAGTAATGCTGTGAAATAATGACCTGAGCTGCTGCCAGCTTCCAGGCTTCAAACATACTAGAAAAACCTGCCTCCCTCCCTCCCAGCTACCCTCCTGATCCATGCCAAGCACGCACACACACAGAGTAAAGAGGTCAAAAGTTTCTTAAATGTAACATAGGTTTTACAAGCAGC
The DNA here is from genome assembly GCF_028640845.1 of Ahaetulla prasina. Classification (NCBI taxonomy): domain Eukaryota; kingdom Metazoa; phylum Chordata; class Lepidosauria; order Squamata; family Colubridae; genus Ahaetulla; species Ahaetulla prasina. Next base: position 25,496,905 of record NC_080549.1, on the reverse strand, counting down.
AGCAGGCAGCACAGCTGTGTGTGCAATTGCAGGTAGGCGTTGGTACAGTTACGTGAACAAAGAAGCTCACCTGCAAAAGGTCCAGATCCAAATCAGGATATAATACCTTAGGTGCATCATGTTGCTCTCAACTGACCACGTGGGGCTGAATTTTTGCACTTGAACTGCACTCATTGTGCATTGTTTGCTAGACAACCATTTTGTCTTTTATTTTTCAATCCATGTGCTCTATTTTACAGTTCTTAGGTTGTGAGCCACCCAGAGTTATCTGGAATCAGGCAATGCCAAAATTGAATAAGTTGAAATTAATTGTTGAATTTTATTTCTACCTTGGGCACATCCTTTGTAAAACTACAAGTAGTCCTTGACTTACAACAGTTTGCTTAGTGACCGTTTGAAGTTACAACAGCACTGAAAAAAGTGACCTATGACCATTTTTTACACTTATGATCATCGCAGCATCCCCATGATCACATGAATAAAATTCAGATGTTTGACAATTGACTCATATTTATGACGGTTGCGGAGTCCCAGGGTGACCTTCTGACAAGCAAAGTCAATGGGGCGAATCCGGATTCACTTAACAACTGGGTTACTGATTTAACAACTGCACTGATTCACTTAACAAATATGGTGAGAAAAGTCATAAAATGGGGCAAAACTCACTTAACAAATTTCTTACTTAGCAACATAAATTTTGCGCTCAATTGTGGTTGTACGTTGAGGACTACCAGTGTAGGAATGTTCCTCTTCCCCAGCCAATTTTCAGGGATGAATTTCAGTTTCTATCTGGCAAGGTTCCTGGTAACGTTTCCCCCATTGTGTCTTTTGATATACCAGGTTTATCTTGGCTTAATGTCTGTCTTGTCAAGAAAGGCGATGGAGTTCTGTCCTCAAAGTCTTGGGGTTGAAACGCTTTGAGCAGCTTCCAGTGGCTCTAAAAATACATTCCATGCAGGATAGAGTTATTTTCCTTTGTGTCTCCCAGTCATGTCAACACTTTAACGAGCACTTTCTCAACCAAGGGTAGTGGAGATGAAGGCTGCTTTTTATGGAAAGGGGAAAACGTGTCACTTCTGCTCTGGGCAGGCAGGCCTTGTCCTCTTACGCTGTTGTGCCTGAAGGCCGTAGTTTTCTGCCAGTAAGTAGACTGTAGCAAAATATCACCATTTCAGCTTCTTCAGAGAAAACACTTATACTTTATAAATAAAGCATTTTTAGCATGTCTTGCATAACCATATACATAATGATCTTGCATAATATCTTATGCTTTTTAGGCTATGAACATAGTGGTTCCCTTCATGTTTAAATATGCAGTAGACAACCTCAACCAGCTGTCTGGAAATGTTCTGAACCTGAGTGATGCACCCAATACAGTTGCAACCATGGCAACAGCTGTTCTGATTGGATGTAAGTGTGATGCTTTAATCTGCTGACAGGTGCTGACTTTCTTCGGGAAGGCTTGGGAACATTGGTGCACCTGACCTTTCACGGGGAAGCATCTGGGGTGAACGTTGTTCGCTGGAGTCTCTCCTACTTTGTTATCATGAAGAAGGAACAGAACTGCGATTCGCTTGAGTTGTATTATCTGCTGGAATAATAGCCTAGTCTCCAGGCCTGCTTTTGTCTTGTGTTTTCTTTTTTTTTTTTTTTTAAAAACAACCAAATATCTGAAGATGAAATCTGTTTAAAAGTGACTTAACTGATAACCTTTGACTTCTCATCCAGACATGTTAACATTGGGGGGGGGGATTAAAATCTCTTGAGGATGAATAAAGTAAAATTATTTAGAAATTAAAGCCTTTTTCTCTCCCCTCCTCCTTTTACCAGACGGCACCTCACGAGCGGGTGCAGCGTTGTTTAACGAAGCCAGAAACGCTGTCTTTGGGAAAGTGGCCCAGAGTTCCATCAGGAGGATAGCCAGAAATGTCTTCCTCCACTTGCATCAGCTGGACCTGGGCTTCCATCTGAGTCGGCAAACTGGAGCGTTGTCCAAAGCCATCGATCGAGGCACCCGCGGCATCAGCTTTGTGCTCAGTGCCCTGGTGTTTAATCTGGGCCCCACCTTGTTTGAAGTTGCCCTCGTGAGTGGGATTTTGGTACGTGTCGTTTTCATTCAATTGCGGCACCAATCGTTTGTTTGAGTTCCATGTCTAGTGGCTCTCAGATGTCCCTGGTGCTAGGTGTGGCCCAGTCCTTGCCTTTCCCAGAACGCTGCTGGAGAAAAGAGGAAAAAGAAGGGGTCAGAAAGGCAGAGAAGGGCTGTTGCGGCCATCTTACATGGCCCCATCTGCCCTTTGCTTTGGTGAAATCCGCCCGGTTCTATCCGGTTTGCTGAACCAGTAGCCGCTGGCGGCGGGAGGCTCCGCCCACCCACCGGGATGTCATTACATCCTGGGTTTTTACACTCTGCGCATGCACAGAAGAGGCGCCCGCGGACTCCTGTTCCTGAACCGGTAGCAAAGATAAGTGGATTTCACCCCTGCTTTGCTTCATTTTCACCCCCTTTGAGAGCCCTGGTGGCGCAGTGGTTAGAATGCAGCTTTGCAGGCTGACTCTGCCCACTGCCAAAAGTTCAATCCTGACTGGCTCGAGATTGACTCAGCCTTCCATCCTTCTGAGGTCAGTAAAATGAGGACCCGGATTATTGGGGGCAATCTGCTGACTCTATAAAACCGCTTTGAAAGGACTGTAAAGCACTATGAAGCGCTATATAAGTCTAAGTGCTATTGCTTTGGCATCCTGAGGGCAGGCAGCTCTTGGTACTTTATTGTGCTTGGCGCTTAAGGAAATACAGACATAGAAAGAGTGGCCCCACTGGATGTTCATGGCTGTTAATCTATAAATAGAAGCATCCACTAAACATCATCTGAATGTGATGCTGATACAGGGAGCTGGTATGGTAAGCAAGCTAACTGGTTGAATAAAGACAGCAGAACCTAATTTGATTCCAGGAGAAGTACCCAGTGTCTGTTGGAAAACCTCTCCTTAGCTGTAGAGCTGCTTCTGCATTTATTTTAAGAATGGCATTTTCTACAACTTAAATGCACCTGAGCTCCGTTTGTATCGGACTCATGCAAAACATTTGACATGGCCGCTTTGCAAGGCAACAGCTCAGGCCAAAGCTGGGCACGCAGAAGCCGCTGCGGAAAGCCTTGATAGCCATTGCCCTGAGCTTTACAGAAGGAGCTGCTCTCTGTGGTGCTTGGAGGATGAATGCTTTGCTTGCCCCAGTGAGTTTTGCCTTCTTCCCTACATTGCAAAATGCTCCGTGTTTACTGTACAATGACAGGAGGATCCTAACAGGTAGAGATAGTTCTTGCTTAGTGACCGTTATGACGGCCTCTGAAAGGTACTTTGTGCCCTGTAAAGCACCTCTGACAATTGTGAAATGTCACACACACCCCGTGCAGTCACATGACTTCATTTTGGATGCTGGGCTTGCATTTATAAGCATTTGCAGCGTCCCATGGTCACATGACCGTGATTTGCAATATCCTTTCCAGAGAAAACAGAAGAAAATGTGCATTGGATAATGCTGCATTTGCTTAACTTCCATGTGGTTCACTTAATGACCATGTTGACTTGCATTACAATCATTTGGTGACCCACTTAAGGATCACCTCAATTTACGACCAAAATTCCTGGCCCAATTTTGGACCTAAATTGAAGACTGCCTGGATAATATCTCCCCACTTCTCTGAAAAAGAAAACCTTGTTGGTAGCCTCTACTTCTCAGTAATGCAGCACATAAGCTAAGAGAGAGCAATGCTCACAGATTATTGCCGCAAAGGCTAGCTGTCAGTATGGTTACAATGGCCCAGATGCTTCTTTTCTTATTCCATGCTTTCCATCTGGTGTTCTCAATATTCCACAGCATTTGAACCAGGTTGACGTTTAAAAGCATACGCATAATCCTTCTCCTTCCTTAAATTAGCCAGGCTTCAAGCAGGAGATCCATAAGTGTTGTGCCAAATCTCAAAGAGGAATGTAAAGACAGGATATGAAACCCTTCCCCCCAAGTCAAACAGTGGTGGCTTTTGAGTTAATAACGCCCCGTATCTTTCATTTAAATGGGTGGGGTTTGCATTGTGCCAAGAAAAGGAAATAAACCCTATTCTAATTGGAGCTTAAAGTGTGAAATCTCTCACAGCTGCTTCTCCAGACAGCAAATGCCAAGAATTCACACATGACAGAGTAATAAGTATCATTTTAGAACTGTGTTCTTAACCTTGGCAGCTTGAAGATGTGTGAACTTCAACTCCCAGAATTCCCTAGTCAGCTATGCTATCAGAGGAATTCTGGGAGTTAAAGTCCGCACATCTTCAAGTTGCAAAGGTTGAGAAACACTGGTCTAAAGGAAAAGAAACGAGGCTTTAGGATGTCTTGGGTCTGTTTCCTGTTTTTGCTGCTAAGGGTAAAATGTGCCCAGAAGCTCTCATTCATCAAAGCTGAGGTCATGCAAATATCCCAGGTTGGACTATCCCCAAACTTTCAACAGAATAACAATTGTTCCTTTGGAAATCTTGGAGTCACTTCTATGGGCATAAAAGATCATCATATGATGGAGCCTTATGCAGAGTTACGGCAGTGCCTTGCTTGGCTGCAGCTGCTTCAGCTCTCAAGTGTTGGGGTTTTGGAAATGAAAGACCCATCCAGATTGAGTGATTCTTTAAGAATTATGACAAGGAAGCAGAATTGTGATGCTTTTTATATGACCACCAGTCCATATTGGATATGGAGATATTTAGTGAAAGAAGAACTATTGGTAAAACTGTTCTGGAATAGCTTTATACCATATAGGTTCAACCTTGGTGACACAGTAGTTAAAATGCAGTATTGCAGGCCAATTTTGCTGACTGCCGACTGCCAGTAGTTTGAGTGTTACCTGCTCAAGGTTGACTCAGCCTTCCATCCTTCCAAGGTTGCTAAAATGAGGACCCAGATTGTTGGGGGCAAGAGGTGGCTCTGTAAACCGCTTAGAGAGGGCTGTAAAACAATGTAAAGCAGTATATAAGCCTAAGTGCTATTGCTAACTCTCAATACTTTTTTTTCCTACTACCAGTATGTATTCAAAATGGACTGTGATTAATTTTTGTGTGTGTGTATTTTGAAAAAGGTGGCAATAAAGGTTATCTTATGTTAATTGGAAACATTACAGCTTATTTCCTGACAAATCTGGTAACCTGCCCATCTTTTCCTTGAATCAAAGCTCCTGGATTCCATTCCTTCCTTCCTTTCATTTCGGTTGAAAACAGCTCTCTGTACGCGCTTCTTGTAGATAAAGATTCTTTCCCCTTCTCTGCTGTAAGTTCAGTAGCTCAAGAGCACAAGTTGAGCGTTTGTATCTGAGAGTCTGTGGCCTTGTGGAGCTGCTCCTAAGTGCGCATGGTGTCAGGGAGCTAAACTTCCTGTACCATAATCTTTCCACTCCATTTCTCTTTGGCCTGTAGACAGTTATTACTCTTATCTCTTACATGTATGTCTTGTCCAGAGAGCTTTCTGTACATTGAAGTTCTAACTAAAATGACTGGAATCCCCTTTTTTTTCTTTTCTCTTCCCTGCAGTATTATAAATGTGGTGCGCATTTTGCACTCGTAACCTTGGGGACATTAGGAGCATACACGGCATTCACAATAGGACTTACGCAGTGGAGGTAAGACAGACCCTGGTGAGATTTGACTGCCTGGTGGAGCTGGATGGGAATAACTGTCTCTGCCAACCTTTTGTCTTGCAGAACTAAATTTAGGATCGAAATGAACAAAGCAGATAACGATGCGGGGAATGCTGCCATTGACTCTCTGCTGAATTATGAAACTGTGAAGGTAAGCCATGAACGTGTTTAACTTTTCATATTGTCATTACTTGGGCAGACCTTATTAACAATGCATATCTTTTATGTGTATCCTTTACTCAAAAAAGATGATTTTTTAAAATTCCTTTCTGTTACAAATAATGACTTAAAGGATTACTTTTAGCCTAAATAGGTAAACAAATTTTCACCTGCTTGGGCCATAAGCTGTTAATTAAAGGTAAAGGTTTCCCTTGCACATACATGCTAGTCGTTCCCGACTCTAGGGGATGGTGCCCATCTCCGTTTCAAAACCAAAGAGCCAGCGCTGTCAGAAGACGTCTCCGTGGTCATGTGGCCGGCATGACTCAACGCCAGAGGCGCACGGAATGCTGTTACCTTCCCACCAAAGGTGGTCCCTATTTTTCTACTTGCATTTTTTATGTGCTTTCGAACTGCTAGGTTGGCAGAAGCTGGGACAAGTCACGGGAGCTCACCCCGTTACAGGGCAGCACTAGGGATTCGAATCGCTGAACTGCCGACCTTTTGATCAACAAGCTCAGCGTCTTACCCACTAAGCCACCGCATTTCTTAAGCTGTTGATTACCTGTGTTTAATACAAGAATGCTGCTTCTCCTTTCATACTTTCCCTCTTGGTTTGCTTCTTAAAGGAGCCAGATGCTTTTTTCACTGAAAAGTCTGCTTAAGTGTGTTTGACCAGCTGTATGGTACTTTATTAATTCCTGTTCAACTGAAAGCAGAAATGCAAGCTCAGAACCCAAGCCATGATGGGCAACACAGTTTAAGGGCTAGCTAATGTGGATGGCCTGAATAAACTTAAGGTTAATCTAAATTTTAAAAATCACTATATCAAGAAGAGTCATATTGAGAATATGGAATAGTATAAACCTAGACTCTGCTCAAAAATGATTTTCTGGGTTTTAGCAGAAGCAGCATTATATAGGAAAGAAACAGCAGGTAAAGAGAAACGGTAACCTGCATGTTGTTAGACAAAAATATGGAGAAAATATAAGATGAAATCAAAAGAACAATTGGCTCCTGGAGGGATTTAGTTTTCAATGCGTTTCGTATGTAGAGCTCAGAGAAAGAATCAAGGTAGATAACAGGACATTTGGAATTGAGCAACAAAAGAAAGAATCTGAAGTTGAATTATGTATAAATGGCGAACATGTAATTGTTAAAATGAATGAACTCTTACTGATATTTGAAACGGAGGATGAACAAATGAAAGAGAGAATGATAAAATGGGCTAAAATTTCAAATAGAATATTGTTGGGAGAGTGAAAAAACATGGAAAGGGTTGAAATTTTCATCAAACCTTTGTTAAAACAACATTTCTATAAAATGATGTATCGATGCTATATGACTTCAGAAGAATTAGCCAGTCACTCTCTCTCAGCCTTAGGAAGAAGGCAATGGCAAGCCATTTTTTAAAATGCTGCCTTCCCCAGTACTGCAGGAAACCTTTTCACATCAGACAAGTTTGCAGTATTCATTGGGTAGATACATGGCATTTCTTATTTATCAATATTTGACAAGGATTTCAAAAGCTTACAACTCAGTTTGCTACGCAGACTGGAACAATATCATTAATATTTGCTGGGTGCAGCTGTAAAAGTAGGATTGTCCCAATCTGAATCCATACTCATCTGGAAAACTGAATGGTAGTTCTGGGACTGTCAGCTCTAACCCCATACGACGCCTGTGGTCTTGCTGGCTCTTTAATCACTGAGGATGAGCCATGGATGAGAGTTACAAGAGAATGTGCTATTAGGATGAAAAGACTGCATTTGGCCGGCAAGAACATATGAAAGATGGTACCAGATCATGCTCAGTGGTTGGTCCCATTGATTCACAGAAAACAGATACAGGTAGTCCTCAACTTACAAATATTTATTTAGTGACTTCAAAGTTACAACAGCCCTGAAAAATGTGACCGTTTTTCACAGTTACAGTCGTTGCAGCATCCCTGTGATCATGTGATCACAACTTAGATCAGCGGTTCTCAACCTGTGGGTCGTGACCCCGTTGGGGGTCGAATAACGATTTGCCAGGGGTCGCCTAAGACCATCAGAAATATGGGAAGTATACTTGCGAGTCGAAGAATCATACTCCAATGGTTGACTCCACAAGCCAGCTGCAGGCTCTTCAAATCGCTAGCCGAATTTGGCTTCAGGCGCGTTGAATTAAAAAAGAAATCTTTGCTCTGATGTCTCCCTCTCAAGCCAGCTGCAATCGCTCCCAATCGCTAGCCTAATCTGGCTTCAGGCACGATAAACTTAATAGGGGAGGAGTCTCCGCTTTAATGCCTCTGTCCTCAAGGCAATCGCAAGCAGTTCAGATCACTAGCCAATACGGCTTCAGGCGCGATAATTCAAAATGAAAATAATTTTATGGTTGGGGGTTGCCACATCATGGGGAATTGTATTAAAGGGGTCGCAGCACTATAAAGGTTGAGAACCACTGACTTAGATGCTTGGCAACTGGTTCATACTTATGACCGTTGCTGTGTCCCACGATCTTTTCTCCCTTTTCATAGTACTTCAATAATGAAAATTATGAAGCCCAACGGTATGATGGATTTTTGAAGACCTATGAAAATGCCTCATTGAAAACTACCTCAACTTTGGCTCTTCTTAATTTTGGACAAAGCGCGATATTCAGCATTGGATTGACAGCCATCATGGTGATGACCAGCAAGGGAATTGTTGCAGGTACCTCTTAAATGTCCAAACCCAGTTCTTCATATTAAACTCATGTGTCACTTCCCCTCCACTCTCTGCTCTACCACAGGTTGATTCTTTTCCTTGCTCTGTTCCAATGCATGTCCTATATTCGTGGTGACGCCCCAGGTGTTCCCCCCAGCCACCCCAGCTGGCACCGCCCAGGACAAGGAAGGGGGTGGGTTTTGCAGCAAGGGGTTGCAGGTCCCTCCTTCCCGTTATTCTGCTACGTTTTGTAATCGTGTGATCTAAACACGTGGCTGTCATCTGACTTCAGCTTTAATATGAATCTGTGCTGAATATAAATTTGAGTAGAGTACATTATAGCTTTGAACATAGAATAATAGAGTTGGAAGAGAGCTCGGAGATCTTCCAGTCCAACCCGAACAAGAGACCCTATAACATTTCAGTCTCTCTTTAAAAACCTCCAGTGATGGAGCACCCACAGCTTCTGGAGGCCAGCCGTTCCACTGGTTAATTATTCTCATTATCAGGAAATTTCTCCTTAGTTCTAGATTGCTTCTCTCCTTGGTTAGTTTCCAATCATTGTTTCTTGTCTGGCCTTTTGGTTCTTTGTAAAAAATAAGCTTGCTGTAACTTATTTTGAACAATTAAGCTACATAGCTGAAAACTGCCTTATTGCTCGTCTACCTTTTCTTTGTCACGAAGGTAATTTAACTGTTGGCGATCTGGTCATGGTGAACGGATTGCTGTTCCAGATTTCCTTACCCCTTAACTTCCTGGGGACGGTATATAGAGAGACGAGGCAAGCGCTCATAGACATGAACTTATTGTTTACGCTGCTTAGCATAGACACTAAAATCAAAGTGAGTATTGTCTATAAAAATCTTCCTTTCTAAACGTTTGTCTTGTATGCTAGTTTAAAATGAATACAGATTTGTTTTTAATGGCGAAATTTAAGCAGTTACTGAAGACCCTTCATTTTAATGTTGCATTTCTGAAAGAGTTTTTTTTGGGGGGTGGGAGCCAAGAGGGTATGTGTAATCTCTCTGCATTTTATATAAGTGTGCCCTGTGCATTGAAAGTTTATTCTGTCATTTTAATTAATGATGCAGAATTGATTGTGCGAAAGGCTGCTTTGGAGCCAGACCATTCTGGCAAACAAAATTATTGAGCTTGAAAGAAGAGGGGAGAGAGAAAGAAAGAAATTTACCTGTGCCTGAAACTGCTAGGGTTGTTTTTTTTTAAATTATTATTACTTTTAACCTCTTCAGGCATTTGCTTGTGCCTCATTTTCAATTAGATCGATTGTTTAGCTTGTTAAGCTCTTTAAAATACCTTCTGGGCAGTGTATAAAGCGGGACTCTTCTTTTAATAGGATAAAGAGCTGGCTCCACCCCTGCAGATCACCCCACAGACTGCTACCATCGCCTTTGATAACGTGCATTTTGAATACCTTGAGGGGCAGAAAGTCCTCAGTGGCGTCTCTTTTGAAGTCCCTGCAGGAAGAAAAGTGGCCATTGTAGGAGGCAGTGGGTCAGGGTGGGTAAACGGATGCACAAAATTCTGCATCATTGATTGATTTCTTTTTTCTTTCCTTTTTTTAACGGCAATAAAAACTTGGGTTTTTATAAAACTTGGATTTTAACAATATGCAAAACATTATTCTAACCCTGAGTTTCCTTTTTTATTTTTATTTTTAGGAAAAGCACAATTATGAGATTATTATTTCGCTTCTATGAGCCTCAGAAGGGAGAAATTTATGTTGCTGGCAAGAACATACAAAGCATCAGTTTGGAAAGCCTGCGGAAGGCTTTAGGAGTTGTGCCACAGGTATGGGGTTTTTTTCCCCCTATCTTGAAAATCATCCTAATGTTGCAGGCCCAGAGACTGATGTAATAATGGGGAAACTGAGGCGATGAAGCCAAATAAAGAAAGCAATAGAAGAAGAAGAAGAAGAAAATCCAGATCAGATCAGCAGGCCCAGCTTGTGTGAATAAAACAGTTTTTATCTGATGATGAAAACCCCCCAGAAAAAATAGGTCTAAACTGATGTCCTTCTGAAACTAGTCACAAAAGCTGAAAACAGCCACCGAAAGGATTTTCCGTTAAGTCCTGTGTTGCTTCCATGGAAGCTGCTGGCTGGGGAATTCTGGGAGTTGAAGTCCACACTTAAGTCGCCAAGGTTGAGAAACACTGCTCTAGAGAAGCAGTCGTATCTTAATAATGCTCAGGTTATTAATGTTAGGTGATTCTTGACATGGCACTGTCTTGGGCATGTTTTCTCACTTTTAACATAGGACACTGCAACCGTCATAAATACGAGTCAATTGCCAAGCATTTGAATTTTGATCACATGACCATGGGGATGCTGCAATGGTCGTAAGCGTGAAAAACGGTCATAAGTCCCTTTTTCAGCATCGTGACTTTGAACGGTCACTAAATGAACTGTTTTAAGTTGAGGACTATGTGTATTTATTTTGTTTGCGTGTATCTTAGGATGCTGTTCTCTTCCACAACACCATCTTCTACAACCTGCAGTATGGCAATATCAATGCCTCCGCGGAAGACATCTACGCGGTGGCAAAGCTAGCAGGAATTCACGATGCCATTCTCAGAATGCCCAATGGGTACAACACCCAAGTAGGCGAGCGAGGTCTGAAACTGTCAGGTAAGGAAATCAATGGGCCACCTCCCTTTTCCTGTCTTGCCTCAGGCCGGATGCTCAGCGTAGGCCTTCCGAACCTGACCTTTAATCAGCAGACAGAGAGAGGCCAAGTTTAATATTAAATGGTCATCCAGCAGCTGGTCTGATCCTTCTCTGGAAGCAGCTCAGAAAGCTTTATTGTCAGGAACCGAGGGCTGGTAGGCTCCTCAGGCGCTCCTCCCCAGGATGATGGCCAAATAAGTATTTGATTAGATGGAGACAATTAGCGGTAGCTGCACAGATTTAAAGATGGAGGAATACAGAGCTGTCATGCAGCCAGCAATTGTATCTTCATCATCATTGTTGTTGTTAAGTCTCCAAGGGCTATAAGGACTCATCACCGTATCAAAAGTGGTTTTTATTTTTGAAAAGGCAACTGGAAAATAAAAACCACTTTTGAGACAACTATGACGTGGATGACTGAGAATCTTCATAGACATTCGACTCATCACAATGTCATAACATCCAAACATGGTATCATCATAGCTGTGAGTACTTAGACCAGCAAGCTGTCAGTCACAGTTGGGTGACTCTCTTTGGTGGGGGGACTAGAGGGGTAAGCTGGTGTGCCTTAAATCTTCTGTTTTCCTCTCAGTCCAAAATGTCAGAGAGGCTTGTTTGGCCTGGGTTAAGTGGTTAAAATGGGTACCATTTCTTACGTCTTTCTTGCTTTGCCCCTGTACTCCCCTCGCCAGAAAAAAAATGACCCACTGTCTCCGGGTTGCTGGGGGTTTGGTGAAACTTCTTGTCTGTCCAACTGTATAAGGAAGTTTGTAAAGGTTTCCCGTGACATGTCTGATAGGAATCAAAATTGGAAGCTGTAGATGTCCAAATTGTTTAAAGGTTGACGTGTGTCTCTTAACTGACTATTTAATGGCAACGTTTAGTTGAGGGGGATGATGGCTGTGATGATAGAGAGCACTTATGATAATCCTGTTTAATTTTCCTTGTGAGATTCTTAAACGATACGAAAGAAGCATTCATGTGTCATATTGTAGAAAAACATATTTTTGTTAAGGGATAATGCGTTCTAAGATTGTTTGACATTACAGCCTAAATATATGATCGAAAGAAGGGAAGAATCACTGTTTAAGTAGATGCTATATAGTGCTATTAGAATTTGTGTCTGATTTGCAAGATCCAATCTGGGTCGGTCACCAGGACTAGCGGTTTAGTCTTTCAAGCCCATCCTCAGGGAACTTCTCTCTCACCAGAATGTCTGCTTTAGGCTATTCTATGCGCCGAGCACAAGGAAACAAGAGCCAATGACTTAATAATCAGCCATTGACACCCCAATCAACAGCTAAAAAGCCACACACAACCAGGCACAAATATTACTCACACACTAGCCCAAAGCAGCCATTCTGGTGAGAGAGAAGTTCCCTGAGGATGGGCTTCAGCAGGAATCTGAAAGCTTGGAAAACTAAACCTTTGGTTCCGGTAACTGACCTAAATTGGATCCTACAACATTATCCTGGGACACATAATATTTGCCTTCGTTCGTGTATCTAATTTGCATCAGCATAAATGAAAGTATGAAATGATGGGTTGAGGAAAATGCAAACAAAAGGGTTTATTATTTGTTGTGAAGATGAGTAGCTGTATTAGCATGGAGTATTAGCACAGACAAATTTGGAGCTGGATTACCTGTGCTATAATTTGAGAGCCAGTTTGATCTAGTGGTTATGGCACTAGGCTGGAACCAGGAGACTGGTGAGTTCTAATTTCATTTTACGACTTTTCTGGCCACAACTTGTTAAGTGAATCACTGAGCTTGTTAAATTAGTAACACGGTTATGAAGTGAATCTGACTTCCTCCTTGACTTTCCTTGTCAGCAAGATACAAAAGGGGATCACATGATCCCGGGACACTGCAACCGTCATGAATATGAACCACCTGTCAAGCATCCGAATGTAAATCACATGACCATGGGGATACTGCAACAGTCATAAGTGTGAAAAATGGTCATAAGTCACTTTTTTCAGTGCTGTTATAACTTTGAACGGTCACTAAACAAACAGTTGTAAGTCGAGGACTACCTGTATTACCTTTTGAAACATGCTGCACTTCTAAAACCTCTCTCAGGACTTCGCCATCTGTAATTCCTATGGATTCTGCCCCTGTTTGGGTAGCTCTTTACGCAGGGAAACTTTGGATGAGAGGCAGGGAATCTTGTTCTCCAAATGAGCACCTGTCCCCTCTCTCCCTGATGCAAGAATCAAAAAACTGCAGTTTCTGCTGAGCTGTTTATCTTACGGTGGCCTGGGAGATTTCCTGGTATCAGGCCAAGAGTTGCTTGCCAAAGTCTTTCAGGATAGTTAAATCTGTGATAGTGATCTCCACTGAAAATCTGTTCAAAGTTGTTTCTGGTACTTTTAGAAATGTTAAACCTAGAGAAGGAGAGAGGAATGTTTGTTCATGATTTATATAATGCTCAGCATTTATTAGGGTAAAATGTCTTTCTTGTTTCTTGCTGGACTTTTAATTTCTAATTTGGAAATTGCAGCCACGCAGTAACACAGTTTAAGAAATGGCCATTTGTTCTATAATCAAATGCTATACTTTTAATTATGGCATTGACTTATGCTGAGAAGGTTTGCAGGAAGGTCCCTGCTGCAGAAATGAAACTCATTTTTCTCCAAGTATATGCAATAATATGCAATAATCATTACATTACAGATGGTAAACTCCTCTCCCTTTATGTTATCATGTTGCTGGAAATGCATTGTCAAGAAGTGTTCTAAATGATTTTTATGAGTATATTTAAAATCTGGTTTTTCTTGACTTTCTAAATATTATGAAAGACTTTTGCACAAACCACGGTTAGGAATAGCTCTCATAGAGCCAATTTGGTCTAGTGGTTAAGGCATCCAGCTAGAAAACGGGAAGTGAGGAGTTCTAGTCCTTCTTTAGCCGTGAATACCGGCTGGTCACTCTCTCCCATCTCACCTCACAGGGTGGTTGTTGTGGGGGAACCAGGAGGAGGAAGGTTTGTTGGATATGCTCGCCACCTTGAGTTATTAGTTAAAATTAATAAAGTCAGGAGACAAAAAAAATAAAATTATGGGAAAACGTATATTTTGACTATTATAGGAGATCGTAATGGTGGGTTATAGTTTTTATTCTTTTTATATAGGCTCTTTTATTGTTTGTAGGCCTCTCACTGAGAGTCATATAATAGATGTCGATGGAGATTCTCAGTCATCCAGGTCATGGTTGTCCCAAAAGTGCTTTTTCAAAAGGCAACTGGACTTTGTTTTTCCTTGAAGATGTTTCACTTCTCATCCAAGAAGCTTCTTCAGTTCTGACTGAATGAATGGTGGAGGTGGAAGGATTTATATTCCTTGCAGTCATCTGGTCATTAGCACTCTTTCTGAGAGTCATTAAGGTCACTTGGAGGTTAATCGGCACCCTCAGGGTCATCTGAATAGTGCAAAAGGGGTGTGGAGGCTTCCTGGAACTGGTGAAAGGAATGTGTTGTGAACAGGAGATACAGTAGGTGGTGTTGTATCCCTTTCCCCCCACCCCATCCCTCCCCCGTTGAGAAAGGGCTGTTCAATCTTAATGTAGATGGTCTTGTTGACCCCTCTTTCAAGCCAACTTTTTGGGATCGGATGGATGGATGGATGGACAGGCGGGCGGGCAGGCGGGTGGACAGACAGACTAAGTCGTTGAATGCAAGTGTGTGTGCTAGGATGCCACAGTTCATGGTAATTTTCCAGTGTATAAGCACCTATGACTATGTGCACAGAATTCATGTTGTATCTTAAACAGAAGGACTTTGTAATTCTATTGGATCTGAAATAGTTCTCTTCCCACACTGTTCTAACAACCAGTCTCAGTCCCAAATTGAAGAGCTCCTTCTCACATTTATCCTGAGATTGTCATAGGTGGTCTTTGAAATGGGATTGGAGGAAGACCGGAGAAAAAGACCTTGCATTATGGACCCATTGCTTTTATAAATACTGGCAATAGCAAATACAATACACTTCAGGGTAAGCATTTTATAAAGGAAGCGAGAAGCAGAAATCACATCTTGGGTGAATAGTTCAATTTCTGTTTATTGCTCAGCTTCAGGACAGCCACTTAAGGCTTAAAGTGAAATGAGATTATTATCCTCCTAAAGTGGCTTGCTAAAACAAGGCTATATTAGTTAGAAGGGCACATCAACAGGAACATGAAAACATTAAAATGGAAGCTTGTCAGATTTTTGACATGTAGCACAAGAAAGGAGACGCATATATAACCATTAATTACTTTCAAGGCCTCCAAAATCCGAAATGGACTTTAAATATTTTAAAACAGGGCTGTACGTCTCAAGGTAATAATGTGGCAATATGGTGTTTGACGTTACAACGGTACTGAAAAAAGTGACCCATGACCATTTTCCACACTTGTGTACATTGCAGAACTAAGAACTAGAACTAAGGAGAAATTTCCTGACAATGAGAACAATTAATCAGTGGAACAACTTGCCTCCAGAAGTTGTGAATGCTCCAACACTGGAAGTTTTTAAGAAGATGTTGGATAATCATTTGTCTGAAGTGGTGTAGGGTTTCCTGCTTAAGCAGGGGATTGGGCTAGATGATCTCCAAGGTTCCTTTCAATTCTGCTATTCTGTTACTCTGCCACAATGGCTCTGGTGTCCTTCATTTCAGAATGGCCTTCCAAGCAAAAATAGTTTTCACTGACTTCATGTGCCTGGGTCTTCCTTTTTTTAGGAGGCGAAAAGCAGAGGATTGCAATAGCCAGAGCCATCTTGAAGAATCCTCCCATTATTCTCTATGACGAAGCCACATCATCCTTAGATTCCATTACAGAAGAGGTAGGTTGGCTACCCCGCTCCCCACGACATCTTTATTGCAGTCCTGCATTTTGCCATCCCAGACTCCCGTGATCAAATTTGGAATAGTGAGAGAACCAGCTTTCCCAGAATTGGATGGAGAAATGAACCCACTTCTGAATAAATTATAGCAGAAAAGTATTAAGTAGAGCAGTTGGAATTGCTTGACCTGCTCACTCTTAAGAGGTGAGGTTTTAATTTGAAGAAAAGCAGCTGGTTGCCACTTAATATTTATAAAAATTGGCCTTCCCCATGATTTTTGCATGTGAGCCATAGAACCATGGGGCATCTTTCTTGGGATGCAGAGTTGACTGTGGATAATGCTTTCATTTGGCACCAAATTATATTCGCAGGTAGGGTTGTAAGGCATCAGCGTGTTGTGAAACAGGTGCTGTGACATCACAGTGGCAGCTTCATAATATTATACATCGACACTTGCACCTCCAGCCACTTCCCTAATTTGCCTTGTCCGAAGCCAAAGCTCACCGTGTCTGTTTGTGTTAGGTTACCTGACATACCAGGACCTCTGATCATGAAAGGGGTCTGACTGTGGATGTCTGACACATAGTTCATTTCTAAAGAATAGAAGGAGACAGATGCACCTGTCAAGAAAAATCTCCTTGGATTCCGTTCACTGATCATGATAAGAATTTTTAGTGAGCTTGTTTATTCTACTTGTTTGTTGCCGTTCATTTTGCTATATTTATTATGAGGTTGTCAAATGAAGTTGAATGTTTACACAACACAGCTGCACTTTAAAAGCAGCTAGTAAAATATGACTCCTTTCCCCCCAAAGTGTGCAACGGGCAATCAAAAGGGTATTTAAGGAAAAGCAGAATTTGTCTGTTGCCTTCCTATATTATAAAGGAAGCAAAAAAATAAATCACGGCTGAAGCAGGCACATTTCTCCTGTTTAGGAACTAAAGTTTCCTCTAATTTTTCCCCTGGGATATCTAGATTTTGCAATGAAGGAATCTTTTTGTGGTTTTCGTAGCATGTGCGTTAAATTAAACACAGGTAGTCTTTGATTTACAATTATAGTTGAGCCTAGAATTATAGTCATAAATCAGTACAATCACAAGCCAAGTCAAGCATGATGGACCCAATTTTTTGCCATTTTTTCTGGCAGTTCTTAAATGATGCAGTCATTAAGTGAATCCATTTCCCCCAGTGAGCGTTTTATTTTTAATTTTTTTTTGCTGGAAACCAAAAGTAAACACTGGAAACAGGCAAAAAAAAATACCCATTGCAAATCACAGAAATGTGACCGCAGGACCCTCCTGTCGTAAAGGTGAGCCAGTTGCCAGGCACCTGAAATGCAATTATGTGACCGTGGGAGGAGGATGCGGCCATTGTAATTTCAAACACGAGTCATAAATAGCTCTGCAGAAATTGGTTGTGGCTTTGAAATTGTTACTAAGCAAACAGTCGTAAGTTGAGGACTTTTTTCTTTGTTGGTGACATTGGAATGGCTGGCAGCTTGTTTCTATGTGTGATTAAATCATTCTCATTTGCTAATTTATTTTAAGATGAGTTCTCCCCCTCCTGCCACCTATCTTTAATCTTTCAGAACATCTTGAATGCCATGAGAGACATCGTAAGGCACAGAACATCCATCTTCATTGCACACCGGTTGTCAACAGTGGTTGATGCTGATGAAATAATCGTCCTGGATCAGGTGAGACCCAGCTTCCTGATGGGAAGGAGCTTTGGCAGACGTGTAAATGTCATTTGGGGCTACTCAATTTCCCAGTGCCACTTTCCCCTAAAAAGCTTTTGATTTGAAATACTGAAACGTTGTGAATGTGTGGATGCATATTTGTATGTGGAGTGTGTTACAGAGAAAGACAGATGGATTGAGGGAACAACATGTTGGGTTTTGAAGTGGATTATCATTAGTTTCCCTGGGGGCTCAGCGATGGTACGAGCATAATACCCCTTTTTCAAATTCTAATGATTTTGTGTTTTTATTAGGCTAGATCCCCTAATGTGAATCTGATGGTAGTTTTATTGTTCCAAGAATATATTTCTGGAGTACATATTACACATACATCCCTTATGTTTCCTTTAAAAAGAAAGAAAAAGTAGATGGTTATATCCTGCTTCCATGAACATTTATGAAGGGTTAGGTGCTTCCTATTAAACAATAGGTTTGACAATCTGTGTTGGTATTGGATATCTCTAGAATGTTTCATTAATATATATTTGTCCTATTCCTGCTTTCACATAAATGCCACTGATGACTTACAGCCCAGTAACAAAATTAGAGTACCAATCGTTGTACAGGAAAACTACACAACCCATGTGTAACAATTCAATCTTTACACAAATAAAGGGGGACCTGAGCATATTCAGTGACCATAGAATGCTATCTGATCACACGGTCAGGAGAAAGCGGTAAGTAAAAAGCCTCAGAAGGAAGATTGGAATGGAGTATCCTTGGAAAAGGGTGTGGTTGGCTGAAAAAAACCCTTTATCTATGCTTTCTTGCGAGCATTTCCTGCAAGAAACAAAATAGCAGAGTTCAGTATCTCGGCACCATGAAGATATGTGGAACAACTCCCAGAATTCCCCAGCTAGCCATGACGTGCTGGCTGGAGAATTTTGGGAAATGAAATCCACATATCTTAAAGATATGTTTGAAGTTTGAAAAACACTGGAATGCTTAATTAAACGCAATCCAAACAATGCCCAAGCAATTATCAGCAGCTAAAAAACAAATCCAGGCGACATTAAGACCTACAGGAGATTAATACGATTTTTATTTACCTCTAAAACGGTATGACTGATATCAATTGGGGTTGCGTTGTAAAAGAATCTGTCCCTGGTTGAAGGACATTCCAAGTCAGGTGTCACCTATACTTGAATTATTCCCCCTGTTGTTTCTTTGCTCTGATCTCCCTGGAAACCAAGATGGCAATGAGCTTTAAATAATGAGAAAAGATGCTTAGGGACGAGAGGGTCAAATTGTCTTCCTTGGAGCCATTGCAATGTAACAGGTTCCCTTTTGCATAGCTTTAATGCCCTGATTGATTTAAGATTCTGCTGCATTAATTTAGGTCTGCATTGTTTCCTTAATACGCTTATAATGCAGAATTATGATGCGTTATTATTAAAGGTGATCAAGCCAAGCTAACCCAAAATAAAGATCAGTTACATCCACCAAAGGATCCTGCTCTTCTCTGCTCAATGATTGTAATAAAGGTCTTCTGATGCCACCCTCCACTTGATGAAGCCTTGGGAGTCCAAAGTCCCCTGAGGGTCACAATGAGTAGGGGACAGTTACTCCTTTGTATTAGTGTGCACATTCGTGCTGAATGTGCCTAAATGCAGGCATAAAAAAAACTATAGCAAGCAGAGTCTTCTTCCCCCCACCCACCGGTCTTTCTCACCTCACCATTTTAGCAACCTTAGTAAATTAGAAAGAGGCACTAAGTGTGACTTTGGGTCCAAGCAAAGAACAAAGCTGGAAATTGTATCTTGATGATTACCATTAAAGGAGGAAAATGGTAAACTTTTTAAAAATCATGCCAAGCCATCATTAGGTGGGTTCATATGTTACCTACAGGTAGTCCTCAACTTATGACCACAATTGGGACCGGAATCTTGGTCATTGAGCAAAGCAGTTGCTAAGCAAGATGCCCACGTGACTGTTCACCTCAGTGATCACAATCCCAGCACTCTCCATTGCGATTGTCAAGTGATCTCCCAGTACCTTAAGCAGATGGAGAGAAAAGCCACCAGTTGAAGGATTTCAGTTCCACGAGGCCGAAACCATCTGGCAGCTGGCCTTTTTGCTCTCCAAGAGCTGCCTGCTGGAAGGATTTCAGCAGGCAGCCCTTCTCAAACTTTTCTACAGACCTCAGAAAGGTTTCAGCTCCTCTCCATCCCCTCCGCTTGCAACCTTCCCTGCCAGGTTCCTCATTGACTTTCTGGGGAAGCCGGCAGAAAAGATTGTAAATAGAGAACCTATGATGGTGGGGTGCTTGGCAGCTGGTTGCAGATGTGAGCCCTTGGGGGTGGAGGCATTTGGCAATGGCTGGAAGTGCTTTACGGGCCAAGAAGCAGCACCCTTTCCAGGGCCCTTGTAGCTTTGAACAGTCGGTCATTAAACAACCAGTCATTAGTAAGGGATTAGGTTCAAATTCCTATTCCTCCCAGTTACTTGTTGTATTTACTGTTGCCCCAAAGGTGCTTTTTCAAGAGGCAACTGGACTCCATTTTTCCTTGAAAACGTTTCACTTCCTATCCAAGAAGCTTCTTCAGTTCTGAAAAAGGACCTTTGGGTTAACCATGACCTGGATGACTGAGAATCTCCATAGATATTTACTGATGTCTTCCTCTAGTGCCAACTGAAGGCTGTTTCAGGGAAGCTGCTGCCATCTGGTCTTTCACCAGATTTTCTAGTCTCCGTGAAAGCTATCAAAATGATTTTGGTGGAGTTCCTGAAAAATTCAACCCTTGAAGGCTGAATCCAGATACGAACCAGCCCTGTTACTGTTTTAACAGAGCCCCATATGGAAGAAAATACTTTCCTGGAGAGCTCCTCGGGCTCTTCCTTCTCTTTGTGGGACGGTAGATTCAGAAATGCTCCTTTTAATAATGGGATTGTCCCCTTTTTCCTGGCTCTGAAACCATCAAGAAAGGTGGCTACGTTCTTCTTTTTGAGTTTTATTTTAACTATGATAAACTCAATGGCTTGTTTCCCCTTATTTTATTACCGCTTTCTGAACATTCAGCTGATGATTATATTTCTTACCTATTATCAAATGAACAGATTTTTATTACTTGCAAGCTGTGGTGAAATCTAAAATTTTTTCCTACATGTTCTGTGGGCGTGGCTTGGTGGGGTCATGTGACTGGGGCGTTGCTATGTAGTCATGTGACAGGGGTCAAAAGACAAAAACTCACTAACAAATGTCCTGCTGGGGGTTGGACTAGATGACCTCTAGGTCCCTTCCAGCCCTGGATTTCAAGGTATCCTCTGAAGCTGCATATAGTGCCAGATATGTGGTCCTTCCCTCCTCTCCTTTTTCCCTCCCTTTCTTTCTTTTTCTCTCTTTCTCCCCTCCCTCCCTCCCTCCCTTCCTTCCTTCCTTTCTTTCTTTCTTTTTTCTTTCTTTCTTTCTCTGCACTCCCCCACCCCCGTTTTTGGCCTAGCAGGCCTCAGCGAAGCCTCCTGGGAGCAAAAACGGACCCCCAATAGGTAATAGGTAAAAATGCTTTAAAAAGTAAAAAAAAAAGTTCCGAGGATGGTGTGGCACAGCTGATTGTCAGAACCTTTTTTTTTACTTTTTTAAGCATTTTTTTGTTACCTATTGCCCGAACGGGTAGTAAAAAAATGCTATAAAAAGTAAAAAAAAAAGTTAAGACGATCAGCTGTGCCGTGCGATCCTTGGAATTTTTTTTAAACTTTTTAAAGCATTTTTTTTTACTACCGGTTCAGGCGAACCACCCCAAACCAGTAGCATTTCACCCCTGCTTGCAAGGTATTGAAATTCTGTGTGCTAGCTAATAACTTCCAGCAAAGTGCAATTGTGGATTCACTTTTTGTGTATGAGCTGTGATGGCGCAGTAGTTAGAGCATTGCAGACTGACTCTGCTCACAGCCTGATGGGGCTCAAGGTTGACTACCGAGGTCAGTAAAATGAGGACTCCGATTGTTGGGGGCCAACTCGCCACAGGATAACTCAGGACAAGAGTTACACTAATATTGAGAAAATGGTAGAACAGAATCATTAGAGAAAGGCTGCAAAAGAACAAATAAAATGAAATGAAATGGGCCTCTGGTGGCTCAACAGACTAAGTCTGTCTGTTATTAACACAGCTGCTTGCAATTACTGCAAGTTCAAGTCCCACCAGGCCCAAGGTCGACTCAGCCTTCCATCCTTTATAAGGTAGGTAAAATGAGGACCCAGATTGTTGGGGGCAATAAAAGTTGACTTTGTATATAATATACAAATGGATGAAGACTATTGCTAACATAGTGTAAGCCGCCATGAGTCTTCGGAGAAGGGCGGAATATAAATTCAATTTTTTAAAAAAATTAAATAATAATGAAAATTAGTTGTTTAATTATTTTAAATAATTAAATTGAATTGTTGAATTGCCCCAGTGCGGGTTGTCCCATGGTGAGTTGGCCGTGGCAAGTTGTCCCTTTCTGCTCCTCTGAACAAGTTAAAAACAAACTGAGCATTGTGTTAGTTTGAGAAGAAGAAAACAAGCAACAAATAAGATGCATTAGGTGCTCAAAGCATTTGTTCTCAAAAAATATCCTCGATGAAGCTGCCTCTGGCCAGCCTTCTCATATATTCTTCCTCTGGGTACCTCCGTGATTTCATCTTTTCATTTTACATGACCATTGTATGAAAGAAATTGAACCATTCTACAGTATTGGCCTAATAGGGCCATTATATCATTGTTACTGGATTTTTTAAAAGGCCCAGTTGAGCTGGCTCATTAGTAATAATGAAATGCCAGAGAATGCTTAGGCCCCCTTAAATATCTTGCCTCTGTGAACTCTTATAGACGAGGAATGTGGTGATGAGCTCAGTGAGGTGGCTTCGTGCATGCCTGGCTCCCAGCTGTCTCATCAATGCTGGTTTCTTAGAAAACAGGTAGCTAAAGAAAGGCAGGACCAAAATATTAAAATAAATTAGGAGGTGAGGTGAGAAGGCTGAATGACCTCTTCCCAGTTCAGTGTAAATATTTGTAGTTTTGGGTACAATAAAACACTGAATCAATACTTGATTTATATAAATATACAGTGACGACAATCTGACCAGTTTCATTGCTGTATAGGAAGCTTTCTGTTCCTCTAAAACTGCTTCAAGCGCATCAGGGTTCTTTTTTTTTTTTAACCAATGAATTGTAAATTAAGACTGACCTATTGTGAGCTTGATGGGGTGGTTTTTTTTAAATGATTGCAAGCAAAAGAGAAATGTGGATAATGTGGATAAGAGTCCCGTTGATTTACCACTTTGTTCACCCAACAGATGTTGCAAAGCTGCAAGCTTCAATTATAAATCAGACATTTAAATCAAAACTGTTGCTTCTGATGTCACTGTAACCTCCAGACATTGGAACATACAGAGACAGCAAACTCTTCCCGAAAGTTTTAAAAGACTTTTGGAATATCTGCATTGCCTTCCTCTAATAAAAATCTGTCATTTTGAGTTAGTCCTTTGTTACTTTCTGAGCCAGTCTTAATACATATTTACAGCGTCACTGCATTATTCCTCCCTGCTTTGGTAAATCCCTTTAGATCAGGGGTCTCCAACCTTGGCAACTTTAAGCCTGGTAGACTTCAACTCAGCAAAGCTGGCTGGGGAATTCTGGGAGTTGAAGTCCACCAGGCTTAAGGTTGCCAAGGTTGGAGACCCCTGCTTTAGATCACTTCCTCTGAAGGTTCCTTTAGAGTTTACCCTTCTGGCGGCTTCTGGTAGATTATACACCACTCAGCCGTTTTGAAAAGGGAGTACAGAAAATTTGAAAAAGAAACAAAAAGCCAACAGTTCAGATGGATCAGCTTTATATGAGAGAATGTAGAGAGGCTGGGAGATTAATGGATGGAAAGCTATCCATAAACATCCAAGAGAGAAAAATGGGGCTGTTAGCAACTCAGGCCAGGCAACCTCAGAATCGGGGGCATTCTGAGTTTTGCCCTGTTTTATGACCTTCCTTGCCACAGTTGTTAAGTGAATCACTGCAGTTGTTAAGTTTGTAACATGGTTGCTAAGTGAATCTGACTTCCCCATTGACATTGCCGGTCAGAAGGTCACAAAAGTTGATCACATAACCCCAGGACAGAGCAACCGTCATAAATTGAGTCGTTGCCAAGTATCCAAATTTTGTTCACGTGACCATGGAGATGCTGCAATGGTCAAAAGCGTGAAAAACGCTCATAAGTCATTTCTTTCAGTGCCATTGTAACTTTGAACGGTCATTAAACAAACTGTTGTAAGTCGAGGACTACCTGTAAACTATGGCTGGCTTATTACCGATATGAGTGAGAGAGCTTATGGTTTGGATATGAGGGTCCATGCAATTGTAGAAGCTTGCAGCCCTCTCGCTAGAAATCCACGATGGTTTTCAGCATGATGCTTAATCTAAAGCCAAGTTGTGGTGGCCCAGTGGTCAGAATGCAGTATTGCAGGCTAATTCACTGCTCACCGCCGGCAGCTCGATCCTGACTGGCTCAAGTTGACTCAGCCTTCCATCCTTCTGAGGTTGGTAAAATGAGGATCCAGATTGTTGGGGGCAGTGTGCTGATTCTGTAAGCCACTTAGAGGGGGGGCTGTGAAGCAACATGAAGTGGTCTATAAGTCTAAGTGCTATTGCTGTTGCTAATGGGCTGCTCCTTTCCTATTGAACCCACGGTGTTCCAGGTGTGTTTTCCTGAGGCAGGTGGGGCCTCTCCTTGTTCCAGAGAAGCAGTGCTGTGTGATGATGGACTTCTGATTTCTTTAAAAACAGGGCAAAGTTGCAGAGCGTGGCAAGCATATTGATCTGCTTACCAGCCCCAACAGCCTCTACTACGAGATGTGGCACACTCAAAGCAGCCGGATGCTGAACAGAAGCACCAGTGAGAGGTGGGAGGAGAGAAACAATCACATGTCCAAAGAGGAGGAAAGGAAGAAACTGCAAGAAGAAATAATCAACAGTGTGAAAGGCTGTGGGAATTGCTCCTGCTGAGCCTGAGTCTAAATCCACCCCCGGTTGATGCCAAGTAAAGTTTGCACTGAAGCTGCATTCAACCAAGTACAGAGTTGACGAGATTTTGTTTGCTTTGGTTAGCGGGCTTTTCTCCATGAAACCGGATCTTGGTGGCCAAAGGATTTTATATCTGCTTGTCAGTGAGGATTAGTTAAAACTGCCCTGGACTGCCTCATTAACACTCACATTTAGTAATAATCTCAGACGAGCTGCAAATCCACCTGGAATTGTTTGCAACGTGGCAGAAATGGCTATAGCCCAGCCAGAATCACATTATCTGGCATTCACTGTTAAGATGTTGCATTCTAGTGCTGTTCCTCACTACTGCAGAGTTAAAGGTGTTTTTTAATATATTGATTTTAAGAGAAGCCAATTAAATCAAGTACAAATATTCATGGGGGGAAAGGATGCTGTTCATATTCTTTAGTTGTTGCATTTGATAGAATTTGTATCCTTTTATAAAGGAGGCATCGGGTTTGCAGTTCAATGCAGAAACATTTTTGCCTCAATATTTACTGGTTTCTCACAAAAGAAGTACATATTTCTGCAAGGACTAAATTTTCAGTGTTAAGAACAGAAGAGAGCATCTCAAAATGTCCGGTGCGTCTTTCAAAGCAAAGCAGTAAAAGCTGGTTCATCTCAGTTCTGTAATCTTCCCAGAACGGCACAAGGAAATGTTTCTATTAAATTCTAATGATAATTCAATACAAATATTGTTAGAATTATTGTCTTGCCAATAAGTTGCTTTTCTGTAGCAAGGCACAGAGTGTCTTCATTCCTCAGGCACTATCCGGACTGCCTTTCATTTGGGCCAAGTTATGTCAATAGGTATCGATGAAGGAAATGTATAGTTGGGAAAAGTAATGTGTAAAAGTAACCCTGATTAAAAATAGCTATCCGTTAGGCCCTTCAATACAAAGATGAATAACTTTTGCTGTGCCCTGCAAAACAAACCCCTTTCATATGTGGTAATAGGTCAAAGTGGGAATTGGGGATTCATTCTTCAACTGGATAAGTTGCTCTTTGATGGCATTAATGGAAAAAGTTTTCCTTCCTTCCTTCCTTCCTTCCTTCCTTCCTTCCTTCCTTCCTTCCTTCCTTCCTTCCTTCCTTCCTTCCTTCCAGGCCACTGGAGGAAAAAAACAGTCATTATTAAATTCCAAGAATTGACGGTATAATTTATCCTGCTTTCAGTGTTTATTTTTCTTTTCAGTGTTTATTTTTCTTTCCCAAAATGAAAATGCTTGTCTATCTTAATAGAATAGAATAGAATTTTATTGGCCAAGTGTGATTGGACACACAAGGAATTTGTCTTGGTGCATATGCTCTCAGTGTACATAAAAGAAAAGATACGTTCATCAAGGTACAACATTTACAACACAATTGATGATCAATATATCAATATAAATCATAAGGATTGCCAGCAACAAGTTATAGTCATACAGTCATAAGTGGAAAGAGATGGGTGATGGGAACTACGAAGACTAAGAGACTGGTATATACCTCCAGGCACCATCTGTGCCTCCTTGGAGTGTTCATGCTTCTTCCACCAGAGCTTCATGAGCTGGCTGTCCTCCTTGTGGCCATTGTTCCAGTGAAAGGTACACGTATCCTGCACGCATGGAGCGTGTGTGTAAATGAGGCTCCATAGCGCTGTGATTTGTAATTTATCAGCTGTGTTCAATGGTCATTTGAATAAATACTTTTCATCAGAACTACAACCATTACATCATCTGTGTCAAGCCTGCTGATCTTCTCCATGCAAATGTTGGAGGGCAATTTGAACTGTGATTGGTTCCTTGTAAATTTGGTACAATGATCCTAGCAACTTTAGGCCTTATTTCAGCAGTTTTATATCCAGAGTACCTTTTCAACAAAGTGATATCACTGCAAGCATGCTCTAGGGTGATGTCTATCAACCTTGGCGACTTTAAGATGGGTGGATTTCAACCATTAAAAAGCGAAAGTTAGAATATTTCAGATGTGATACAACAACCAGAAAAATACACCATACTTCACTTAATCCTCCAGGGAAAGATTGAAGGCAAACGAGATCCAGGCAGAAGAAGAACATCATGGCTTCAAAATCTAGGGGACTGGTTTGGACAAAACTCAGCAGCACTTTTTCATGCGGCTGTTGATAAAAATAGGATCGCCAACATGATCAGCAATGTCCAATGACGGATATGGCACAAGAAGAAGAAGAAGAAGGATTTCAACTCCCTGAATTCCCCAGCCAACCTGGCTTGCTCTTTGGGGAATTGTGGGAGTTGTAGTCCATCTATCTTAAAGTTGCAGAGGTTGAGAAACGCTGTTCTACTGAAAAAGGAAGCAAGCAATACTGTGACATTCTTAGGTTTTGCCTTTGTGGAATAAAGATTTCTGTAAAAACGCTAAACAGGACCAATTTTCCTTTTAGAGTAATCATTCCTAATTTTCAAGTGTTTCTCTAGATCTCATAATTTGTCCCTTCTGAAATGAGCAGGGAAATTGACTTCAAAGCCTTTTTTCTCTCTCTCTCATTTAGATAGACTACGGTGTGAAATAAAGTCACATTTTATTACTGTCGAGCAGAGTTGCTCATTCTTGGCAAGTTTAAGATGGGTGTATTTCAACTCCCAGAATTTCCCGACAGCTATGCTATGCTGGCTGGGGAATTCTGGGAGTTGAAGTCCACCCATCTTAAAGGTTGGGAAACACTAATGTAAGGCAAGATTAAACAGCACTTTCGCACCAATATCTGTTCTGCAGCTGATGGGAATGTAACATTCCCTGTGGCACTTTTCTGCCCTGAATTAAAGACTGACTCCACATACCAAGTTGATTCTGAATTTTTGGCTCAAACACATTTGTCGCTGTCTACTTGTTTTTCATTCCCTTTGCAGATTCCTCTCCTCTGGGGAAGGTCAGGGTGGAGCAGAAAAGAGGAAGGGCCGCTCTTTTGGAAATGGGCACTTCCCCTAAAGCCTGGATTTAAGCATTTGTTGGAAATTAAAGCAAAAATACTTTTTCCCCCCCAATTTCACACTCCTGATCCTAAGGATCCATACATTTTAATTACCTCAACTTGTAAAACAAAATTTAGGAGGGCGTATTTGAAGGGGAGGGAGAAAATCTTAGTACTTGAATTATTAACTTAAGATACATGAAGTTTTTTACACTTCTATTTTGATTGGCATTTAAAGGAAACGGGCAAAAATTTAGGGTGCTCAAATTGCTTTACATTCAAGCAGAAATGGGGGGGTGGGTTTGGAACATGTGGGGGGGCTTCTTGTCTCCCATTTGCAAAGCTCTTTACAGAAGCTGCATTTTGTCTTGGGATGATGTGGCTGCTTTAAAGACTCACAACATTGAAAGACTCACATTCCAAGGAATCTTTTGGTCCTCTAATCCAGGGGTCTCCAACCTGTCTCCAATTCCTCTGAGGAATTCTGGGAGTTGAAATCCACAAGTCTTAAAGTTGCCAAGATTGGAGACCCCTGATCTAATCCGATGGGCTGCAGAACCCAACAGGAGGCAAATAAATCTTCGAAACAGGAGTCTTTTTAGATTAGATTAACAGAGTTGGAAGGGACCTTGTAGGTCATCTAGTCCAACCCCCCACCCAAGCAGGAGGCCTACACCATTTCTGACAGATGGTAGTCCAGTCTCTTCTTGAAAGCATCCAGGAATGAAGCTCTCACAACTTCCGAAGGGAACTTCTGTTCCATTGGTTGATTACTTTCACTGTCAGAAAAATTCTCCTTATAGAAGGTTGAATCTCCTTGATCAGTTTCCATCTGTTATTCCTTGTCTGGCCTTCGTGTGCTTTGGAACATAGCTTGACCCCCTCCTCTCTGTGGCAGCCCCTCAAATATTGGAAGACTTGCTGTCATGTCTCCCCTGGTTCCGTCTCTTCACTAGACTAGCCAGGCCCAGTTCCTGCAACTGTTCATTGTACCTTTTAGCCTCCAGTTCCCTAATCATCCTGGTTACTGTTCTCTGCACTCTTTCTAGAGTCTCAACATCTTTTTTATAGTGTAGTAACCAAAACTGGATTT
This sequence comes from Ahaetulla prasina, assembly GCF_028640845.1. Lineage (NCBI taxonomy): Eukaryota > Metazoa > Chordata > Lepidosauria > Squamata > Colubridae > Ahaetulla > Ahaetulla prasina. Next base: position 25,468,103 of record NC_080549.1, on the reverse strand, counting down.
TCGACAGTCTTTTATGTAGTTTTTAAAAAATATGTACATTTGATAGATTTTATTAGCATAATATTTCATTTACGACGTATCAGTATGTACTTTGGCATCGTAGCTTCTGGTATGGACATACTGATAGCAAGATGACAATTTGATTTTTTCTAGTCTGTGATCTTTTGGTACGGTAATTGCATGTTGCAAAATGGCTTCATGCTAAGAATGTGCTAATTTTCTTTTATAAAACATGATGAAGTTCTTAAGAGACATTGGTAACTGCCATTGACTATTCAGTTCTCTTGTGGCCTTCAGTCAGTGGCTGGACGTTTTGCCACAGATCAACCAAGTCAATAAAGTTGTGATTTTTTAAACTAATCTCAGAATAAAACTGTTGAGCCTATTGAAGGGGAATTCAAGGAAATATGGACTGTGTTGTGAGAAGGATTTCTCACTCAGCATGAACATTTTTTCATTGGGAGTACATAGTTGTGGATGTTACCTGAGAGCTATAAAGAAGACCTGTATTCAGGTGAATGTATTTTTTACTGGCAAACAAATGTGAGAATGTCTGATCCTGAAGTCTTTCCTTGATATTATCCGATGGAAAATTTTGGTCATTGCACAGCACCGGAGCATTTCTCATGTTTCTACATGCTGACTTGAAGACATTCATTTAATAATTGCTCTCAATTTCTTATAACATCTTAGTTATGTACTGCAGCCGTTTCTCAACCTCAGCCATAGCTGGCTGGGGGATTTTGGGAGTTGAAGTCCACCCCACCCCACCCCAAATGTTGCAGAGGTTGGGAAACACTGAGGTAATGCCTTAGCAGGTTCCATTTTACAATTTCTGAACAGATTTCAGTGAACAGAGAACAAGATGGAATTAGCAGGAAACAGTGTGGAGAGCCAGCTCGATTGGCTGTGTGTACGATTTCATATTTCTCTGCAGATTCACTTGGCTTCTCTTCCTGAGTGCGCATTTTGAGGAGTGGAACGCTAATTGTACTAACAAAAATTATTTTGAAATTCAGATGTTTTACATTTTATTTAGACCTTTAATTCCCTTCACTAGTGTAAATATAACTTGGGCAGAGCAAATAACCAATTTCCAAGCCACAAAATAAAAAATCAAAAAAACAACAACCCAGAAGCCACCCCAGTGAAAGTATTGTATATAAGATGTCTATTATGAAGTCTTCTTAACGTAATTCATGTTTAATGTGTGTAAATAATTATTACTGGAATAAATGATGAACTGCTTTTTGAATAGAAATGGGTGTCCTGTTTAAATTATTCTTTCTGATAGTGGCTTCTTCAAGAGCAAACCAATATTTCCGCCAGAACAGAAGGCCTGGTTATTTTAATAGCATGCCTCATCTATCCAGAGGGAGCTGCCTTAGAATTATTCTTGGATTAAAAGTCATTGTTTGTGCAGCATTCAGTAATGTCAGTGAAATGAGAATAAATTGTCACGCTTTGAGCCTTAACAATCAGCAATGAAAAATCTCACCTCAACGGATAGAAAAAGGAACTCCACAATGCTATGATGCTCTTATAAATACCTCATTATTACAATGAGAAAAGAGCTATATTAAATTGTTTAGGGCCATATCTTGTTTTAGACTCCACTCATAAATATCTTTTAGCTTTTCTTTTGTGGAAAGCTTCTCCCAGTAGCAGTCATGATTAATGGCCATTGCTTCCCTACGAAGGTTCTCCAGATGCATTGAGACTTGCTATGCTGGCTACGAATGACAGAAGACTGGTTTCCATTATCGTAATTCTGCAATTGGTCAGTTGGAGCAGATGGGAACTTGATCCAAGCCAGAGGTCTCTTTTCCACCAACTGAGTTTTGATGCAAGATGGGAACAGCAGCAGCGTTTCCCCTCCTTGGCTGGTTCGGTTCTGCCTTCTTTTACCATTGCAACAATCTTGGGTTCAAGATGACCCCCTCAACTTCATGGTTGAGAATCCTCCTCATTGCCCATAAGATGGCGGCAGATTCTGGGATTAGTTTTCTTTCGGGTTGCCTACAAAATAAGAGGAAGAGACTGTCCAGTATCTTCTTAAAAACCTCCAGTGATGAAGCACCCACAACTTGTGAAGGCAACCCGTTTCACTGATTAATTATTCTGTCAGGAAATTTCTCCTTAGTTCTAGATTGCTTTTCTCCTTGGTTAGTTTCCATCCATTGTTTCTTGTCTTGCCTTCTGGCGCTTTAGAAAGTAGATTGTCCCCCTCTTCTTTGTGGCAGCCCCTCAAATATTGGAACAATGCTATTATGTTATCCCCTACTCCCATGATGTGCCCTGTGGCACGCGGAGCCATTTCTGAGCGCACATGAGCCCGTCGCCCTAAATCAGCTCCACCGTGCATCAGTGCGCGCCTCCCACTGGCCAGCTGATTTTGGGGTCTCTGCCATGCATGCAGGAGACGCGCGCATGCCGTCTCTCCCTTCCCAGGAGTCTCCACACGGCCCATTTTGGATGCCAAGTACAGTGCTCGCTCAGAGGCTCTGGGAGAGCGAAAAACGGGCCTAACGGAACTCTGGAAACAGGCCCTTTCTCCGGAGGGCCAGGGGAGACTATTTTCGCCCTCCTGGAGGCTCCAGGAAAGCCTCTGGAGCCTGTAGAGGGCGAAAAACAGGCCTACTGGGAGTCCGGAAACAGGCCGTTCTGGCCCAAAACAGGGTGCAAGGTTGGGTTGCATGCACATGCGCAGGGGGGAGCACAGGGGGGTCACACATGCCTGCGCAGGGGGGCTGGGCAGCCAGGGGATTATGTGCGCATGCACAGGGGGGCAGGGCGTGCCTGGGGGGCATTGCATTATGGGTGTGGCCACGTGCTTTTGCCCCCCCCCCGGAGGAAAAAAAAGGCTAGCCATCACTGCCCTACTCCTTTTCTCTAGACTAGGCACATGTAATTCCTGCATCTGTTTTCATCTCTAGGCCTTTAATCATCGCTCTTCTTTGTACTTTTTCCAAAGTCTCAACATCTTTTTTGTAATGTGACCAAAACTGGATGCAGTTTTCAGGTGTGACCTAACTAAGGCTTTATAAAATGGTACTAACACTTCCATGTGATTTTGATTCTATGTCTCTGTTCATACAACTGAGGATTGTATTAGTTTTTTTAGCTGCCGCCGCACACGGCTGGCTCCTATTTAAGTCTTAATCCCTCTTATTTAAATCTGAATCCCTTCCAAAGACTGGTAAATGTAATTTAAGGCTTAGACATAAGTTTTCATACCGATAGTCCTCAACTTATGACCACAGTTGGAGCCTTAATTTCTGTTGCTAAGCAAGGCGGTTGCTACATGAATCACGCCCAATTTTACAGCCTTTTTTGCCATGGTTATTTAGCAAAACACTACAGTTGTTAAGTGAACCAATTGAATCTAGTGTGTTGCTATCTTCTAAGAGCCTCCAATGGAGCATATTCATTTCACATTTAGGCACTCCCAACACTCAACCTATTCAGGGTCCTCCAAGTCAGGGGTCTCCAACCTTGGCAACTTTAAGACTTGTGGACTTCAAACTCCCAAAATTCCTCAGCCAGCTTTGCTGGCTGAGGAATTCTGGGAGTTGAAGTCCACAAGTCTTAAAGTTGCCAAGGTTGGAGACCCCTGCTCCAAGTAGTATAAATTTTTTACTTTCCTTCTATAGTAGGGCTGGGCAACCTGGCACAGCTGCCTCAGGAATTCTGGGAGTGGAAGTCCACAGATTATAAAGGGGCCATAGTTGCCCACCCGTGTTCTATAGCAGCGGTCACCAACTGGTGGTCCGTGGAGCACTGGTGGTCCGCGAGAAAATTTTGGTGGTCCGCAGAAAAATTATTTACATTATTTTATATTGCATTAAATCAGAAGTCATCAAACTATAGCCCCTGGGACAGATACGTGCAATGAATGTTTGTGTTGCAGCAGAGTCTCCCCCTTCAGGCTCTTTTTCTCCGGGTCGGGTCGGGGGGGGGGGGGGGAGAAATTCTGACTTGGCGTCTGCTTCAGCCTCCTGGTGCAGGGCTTTGGGTTAAGGCTGGAGGGAAGTGCTGCTGGTGGCAAAGAGGGCCTTGTTCCAGTGGGACTGCATCATGGCCTGGAACTGGCTGACCATCTCAGCCTGCTGTGTCTCCAGACACCGGCATCTGGCCTTGCACTCCCTTCAGAGGCAGGTCTTCCCTTTGCTTGGAAAGCCTATGCTCCTAGTCCTCAGTGAGGTGCTTCTGCTGAGCCTCCTTCTCGGTCAGATCCAATTTGAACTGAGCTATTTTGCCAACTTTCTCATGGTGGCTGCTTAGCTCCAACAACTGCTTCCTGTTGGGGCCCTAAGGAGCCCGAGCGGGCAGGCAAGGAGTGGCTGGGAGGGGAGGGGCTGGCGAGGCGCCCTTTGACATGAGTGACATTGAGTTGGCCACGCCCACCCAGTCACATGACCACCTAACCACGCCCACCCGGCCAGTCATTAGGCAGATCATATTAGTGGTCCGCGGGATTTAAAATTATGAATTAGTGGTCCCTGAGGTCCGAAAGGTTGGGGACCCCTGTTCTATAGAGTATGCACAGAAATGAGGCATTTGAAAGAAAAGTAAAGCTAGTCAGTCTGACACCACATTTTTAAAAAAATATGTTTACATTTTAGCAGAAGACAACATCTCATTTTTAAAAGACTGTAAAAGATTTAGCTTTGCCCTTGTGATGGGGCAGCATCAAATCTAGGACCGCCCATTTACAGAACTCCTATCGGTTGTGGTCATCTCCTTTCTTCCCTGAGTAGCGTGAAAGCTCTGTAGATCTTCTGAAGCAACCCAGAGATTCTCACCATGGCCAACTTGCTGCGGGACAAGAGTTACACTAATATCAAAGAAATGGTGGAATAGAATCATTAAAGAGGATGCAAATGGGAGGACAGAATGAAATGGGAATGACAAAAATAAAAAAAATTTTTAAAAAAAATTTATTTTAAATAATTATTTAAAATAATTTAAAAATAAATAAAAATTTATTTTAAATAATTAAATTGTCCCACAGTGAGTTCTGTCATGGAAAGTTGACCGTGGTGAGTTGGCTACTGTTCTGTCCCCCCTCGCCTCCGTCCAAGCGGTGGCTTAATTAGCCAGCACTATCAGCTCTGGCAGCAAACTAGCAAGCATCTGCCAAGTGTCTCTGTTATCTCCCTTGACGCCAATAAGTCACCCAGGGACAAACAGTACTTCAGCTCTTAGTTAAGCAGTTAATTTGCCTGCTACGAAGAGGCACAGCAGCTCTTGCTGCCTTTATATCCTGTGGGGTGTGGCTCCATGACTCAGCACTTCCTAGGCCTGCCCCACCCCTGCTTCTGTTGTTCCCGCCTCTCCTGCCTACGAAACCTAGGGTCCAGCCAGGCCTGATTGCCATCAGCTGGGTCTGGAGGCGTGGCCTGGGGGGGGAATGAGTCAGGGGACGGAGGCCTCGTTATCTCTTCCACCTGGCCTGCCTCTGGCTCCTGGAGCTGAGCCAGGGAAGCCGGTGCTCCCGAGGTAAGTCCTGACGGCTCTTCCCCCTCACTGTCCAAGTCACTTTCTGGCAGGAGGCCCGGCTCCAAGTCACTTTCTGGCAGGAGGCCCGGCTCCAAGTCACTTTCTGGCAGGGGGCCCAGCTCAGGGGGCGCAGACACAACAGCTACAGTGAGTTGTCCCATTCCATACTTGTGTGTTTCCTGGGGTTCTCTCTCGGGAACAACTACCTCAGCAGCCAAAGGAATTGTGTTTGTCATAAGGGTAACAATGGCGCACAGAGACAACTTTAGACAGTAGTATGGCACCTAACTTTGGTGCGCTGCTCCCCCAAAATCTCTGGAGATCACAGCCACGTGGTCTCCTGGAGGTTGGAAATTTAGAATTATTTGCTCGTTAAAGTGATGCATACTAACATTCCCTGGTTTTTTTCCTATTGAGCATGTTGCTATTATGGTATCTTGGGTCCCATCCTCAAAAGATTCAACCTATTGTAGTAAATTGCACAGTGGCTGTTTTTATGATGTGAGGAAAGAACAACGCATCTTTAAAAACTCGCCTCAGGCCACGTTGTAGAGCTGATTCTCAAGGGCTGGAAGACAAATGTGTCACCCAACATTGCTGCACATTCATTACGATTCTTCTATGTTTTATAGCTATCAATAAAATTGTCAAGGAAAATATTTACGTCACTCCAACCTTAAAACGAGCCTTCTAATGCTTTCAGCCTTGGGTGTCTTTGTGTGTTCCTTTTTGAAAGTCGGAGGTTTTACTTCCAATACACAAAATACTACATGAACTCTATACTGTAACCTCCTTTTGAGTAGGTTAAGATGATGTTCTTTAGTGTGCTTTGTGCTTATACGTTCTCCTCATGCAGGGAAACCTTGAAGGCTGGAATGGCTTTAGGTGGCTACCATGGAAGTCAGTATTTACTGGCACAACTCTGGGATATATAACATGTTACCAGGTGAAAGCGGGGGAGGGGAGGAACTCTTAAGCTTTTTGAAGTAGATCTAAGAATAAAGAATGTAGAATTAGATAGAAAAAGAAATTAAACAAGGAATACAGATAAGGTGAAGAGAGATACAAGGTTTTAATACAAAGAACAGAAGAGATCAAAGACAAATTCCTTGGGTGTCCAATCACACTTGGCCAATAAAATTCTATTCTGTTCTATTCAAAATCTAAAGAAATGATTAAAAAATCTAATTCAGAAGATAACGGGAAGGGGTTTTGGAAAAAAAAGGGAGGGCAAAGCCATTGCCCCAAGAGCAAAGAGGTTACAGAGACCTCTTTCTCACTTGAGAATTCAGAACGTGAGTTGGAAACATCTGTAGAGATTCTCAGCCATCCAGGTCCTGGTTGTCCCAAAGGTGCTTTTTCAAGAGGCAACTGGACTTTCTGGTTTTTTTCTTTGAAGACGTTTCACTTCATAAAACTCCAAGTGCTTCAACAACCCTCTAAAGGACGCAAATTACCCACTGTCTGCGAGGTATATAAATCCTTCCATTCCTCACTATCCTGTCAAAGCTGAAGAAGCTTCTTGGATGAGAAGCCAAACGTCTTCAAAGAAAAAGTCCAGTTGCCTCCTGAAAAAGCACCTTTGGGACATGAGTTGTAAATGCTTCCATGTTGGTGCAACTATCCATTGAATGTCTCTTCAATAGGGTCTTTTTAGTCCAGAGGTGGAAGGAGGACTGATCAGAAAGTATATCAGTGAAGCCAAAGGTGTCTAAAAATTGAATCATGGCAACTCGGTCAAAATTTGTTAATCTGAGACATTGCTTGGAGGAGCAATGAAATGTGTCAGATTAACAAAATTTGGTCCAGTTGTCATGATTCCACCTTTAGACACTGACCAGAAATAGACGCTGGGATGATCATCTCTGTTCTGTGATGTGACCTTCCCTCCTGGCACAAATTCTTTGTATGCCATTGAAATGCTCCTTCTCTTTGGCTTGCATAAATTTTATATTATAACTCTATACAGCTGTTCACTCCTTTCTCAAGTACCTCTTGCCTTCAAGTAAGAAGAGATGGAATCTCAAGGGACTTGGCTGTTCTGAGCTGATCCAGGGAAGTCATTGAGAATTTTATAGAAGGATCTATCAAACGGCCTTCCACAACCAGACCCCCGACCTCTTCCCCACTCTAAATGCATAAATAATATTTCTTGCCAGCTGGAACTGACTGAAGACCCTCATTTGCTGTGCAGGTCTTTTGCTGTAGAATATAGGACTACAATGCAGAAAAGCTCCTAGAAGTTAGAGTTCTTGGAAGCTGAATTTATACACAAAACCATAGCAAGGAATTTCTGGTCAAGTGGAGGATGCAGAGAGGCATGGAGGAAGCAAATTTTGAATATCTGGAAGTCCAGGGAAATCATCCAGTAGTGAATCTGAGATACAAAAGTGGTCAAACCATCTCCATTTTGTCTGTGGTCAGTCAGATAATTCTGGGATTTCAGACAAGTGGTGTCTTTCCCACTCAGACTTGCCAAAACGAAACTCCTTATACTGATCAATTCCTTCCCTGGATTTACAAAACACCTTGAACCAAGACTAATCAAGCTGGTTGAGCTGGCACACCTTAGAACAGGGGTAATCAACCTTTTTATACCTACCGCCCACTTTTGTATCTCTGTTAGTAGTAACATTTTCTAACCGCCCACCGGTTCCACAGTAATGGTGATTTATAAACTAGGGAAGTAACTTTACTTTATAAAATTTATAAAGCAGAGTTACAGCAAGTTAAAGCATGTAATAATAATTACTTACCAAATACTTTATGTCAGACTTTTCACTAAGTTTGGCAGAATAAATCTTTATAAAACAACTTACTGTAGTTAAATAGTATATTTTCAGAAATTTAAATTGTCACGGGGAATTTTATGAAAACCTAATGAAAATGTTTTTAAATGATATGATTTTTTTTAAAAAAGTCAATTAAATTAAAAAAAGGAAAGTGCTTCAGTATTGGACAAAACCCCTACCGCCCACCATGAAAGCTGGAACACCCACTAGTGGGCGGTAGGGACCAGGTTGACTACCACTGCTTTAGAACATAGGGCTGGAATGGACCTCGGAGATCTTCTAATCCAACCGCTTCCTCAAGCAGGAGACTTTATATTGCTCTGGAGAAATGGTTGTCCAAACTCTTCTTGAAAACCTCCAGTGATGGAGCGCCCACAATTCTGGAGAAAGCCATTCCACATGCCAGTGTCAGAGAAGTTCTCCTTATTTCTAGGTTGAATCTCTCTTTAGTGATCTTCCAGCCAATTGCTTCTTCTCCTGTTTTGGAGAATAACTAAACTCCCTCTTCTCTTGGCAATCCATCAAGTATTGGAAGGCAGTTATCATGTTCCACCTAATCCTCTTCAATAGACTAGGCCCATGATGGTGAACCTATGGCACGAGTGCCAAAGGGGCATGTGAAGCCATGTCACCAGGCACGTGCAGCCTTGCCTGTTTGCCTTCTGGGTTTCTGGTGCGCATGGTCACACGACAATCATGTGCACTAGAACCTGGAAGTTCAGCTTTTCTGGAGTGTGATCCCTTTGTGCACACCACAGTGCCAAAAACTGGCCCGCACATGCACGCCAGCCAGCTGATCGTCGGGCACGCATGCGCGCTAAAACCCAGAAGTTTGGCTTTTCCAGAGCGTGGCCTTGATGATCATGCAATGTTTCAGTGTGACCTTTTCAGCACTCGGTGCCAAAAAGGTTCACCATCACTGAGCTAGGCTCTCTCTCAACCATTCATCATAGAATTTAGCTTCTAGACCCTTTATCGCGTTTGTTGCTCTTCTCTGTGCTTTTTCTAGAATCTCAATATCTTTTCTGTATCATGGTGACCAGAAGTGGATGCAGTATTCCAAATGCGGTCTTATCAAAGCGTTATCAAGTGGTATTAACACGTCACGTGATCTTGATTCTATCTCTCTGTTTATGCAGTCCAGAACTGTGTTGGCTTTTTTGGCAGCTGCGGCACACGGCTGGCTCATATTTAAGTGATTGCCCACTAGGACTCCAAGATCCCTCTCACAGTTCCTATTGCTGAGCCAGGTACAGCCTCTTTTGTACCTCTGCATCAAGTGTCAAAGGTTGCCTGACTTGGTCTTCTGAAAGCATAAGGAAGCATCTTCCGGTTCCTGGTTTCTATTTGCCTGGTGGCAGAATGAGCTTCAGGGAGAGGAAGCTCAATTTCTCTCACCTGGAGGAGGGTCCCTTTCTCTTGGGAGGATAGAGATGAAAGCTGTAAATGAAGAAGGCCCAACAGCCAGGAAGCCAAAGTGATCCAGTTGGTCTGTGACATTTACATGAAAAGCTCTTAAGCACACAAGAGAAGAACATTCTCCTCTCTTCTTATATTGTGTACATTTCGGCTTTGCATAGAAATGTCAACGACCTCCTGTCCTCTTTATATAGGTTTCCTGGTCTTTAAGATATGTTGCCCTTATGGAGGCTTTTTCTCTGTGAACCACCATCAACTGAGAATAACAGAAGCTGAAGAGTCCACAAAAACCAGAAAATACTTTGGCCAGCACCATTTTTCCCCCGCAGGTCTCATGATTATCTAATAATATAGTCATAATTACCTGCCTTTGGAAAAAATCAGCATTTGGTTCTTTCCTTATCCAGGCTGCCCCAGTGCAGTCTGGCACCTGAAAGCATCAACTGGAAATAGCCACGAATGTCTGCCGTGTCACACTCTAAGCAGAAAGAAGTCTGCGGCCATTTTAAAGGTTTGTGCTTTGGAGATTGCATATGTGAGTAGGTTCGAGGGGCAGATGCCCTTGCAGTACAGTTTTGAGAATTTGTGTGTGAAGAAACAGGTATTGGGGGGAGTGGAGGGAGAAAGGATGGGGAGAAAGGGAAGAAATGGTGAAGGAAAGGTGAGCTAGAGTTACCTATCAATGTGATCTCGATTCTGTCCCTCTGTTAATGCAGCCTAGAACTGTGTTGGCTGTTTTGGCAGCTGCAGCACGCTTCTGGCTCATACTTAAGTAGTGACCAACTAGGACAGGCATCTGCAAACTTGGCTCTTTTAAGTCTTGTGGACTTCAACTCCCAGCTTTGCTGGCTGAGGAACACTGGGAGTTGAAGTCCACAAGTCTTAAAAGAGCCAAGTTTGCAGACCCCTGAACTAAGACATCTAGAGATGTCTTTCACAGTTACTGCTGTTGAGCCAAGTACCTCCTATTCTTTACCTGTGCACCAGTTTTTTTCTGCATAGGTGCAGGTTATTATTTTTCTCACCACTAAACTACATCTTATTAGCTCAGACCTGATGCTCAAGCCTGCCAAGATCCTTTTGAATTTTGAGTCTGTCTTTCAAAGTGTTAACTGAAGTAGGCTATGATCTTGCAGATGATATTATCTGGGAATAAGTTGACCCACACATTTTTAACCCAAATACTCTGAATAATGATTCTGCTACTGATAAGCCGGTTGTGAAAATTATGCAACATATGGTAAGTTTATCCATGGATGGATGGACTTATCTGTGAGTATATATGGTAAGTCTTAATTTTATATTCCAGAATTGGAAGAAGTTTAGCACAGGCATTTTTCTCTTTAGCATACTGTCTCTGCAGCATATTCATGTCAGGTTTTAAATATTTCTTATACAGAGGTAAACGTTAAATCAATAGGACAATACCAGCAAAGGAAAGGAATTTATAGAAACAAAGATAAAGGGGGTTATGTCAAAAGATTGTTAACAGCCGTCAAGAACAAGGCCAGAAAAAAATTATTCACAGGACTTACAAACATCTAAGAGAAAGTTTGAGGAACGTAATTGTGGAGAATTTCAAACAATTGATGGTGGTCAGATGAAGGCCAATCATCGCTGAACTTCATCTGAGAAGCTTGATCTCCTCACTGGTGGGGTGGAAAGAGTCAGTAAGACTGAAGATGCCTTCTAACAGTGGAAGAGCAGGGAGGGTGTTTCATGGGCAAAGGTACAACGGAGAACTGGTGAAGGGATAGTAGAGCTGCCTTTTCCCTTAAAACAAAGGAAAATGGGAAAAGTTCTTTCTAAAGGCTATAGTAATAATATGCCACAAAGAAAATGATGTTGGCATATAAAATTCATAACCATATGGACATATACTGTGATAAAACCTCCTGTAAGTCCAGCAAACGTGTGACTTAGAACAGGGGTCTCCAACTTTGGCCACTTTAAGACTTGTGGACGTGCATAAGAGTACAAATGTGCCTACCGCTCCTGTCCTATTGTTTTTCTTTTTTTTCTTCATGTATATATATATATATATATATATATATACATATATATATATATATGCTTATACCTCCTAATATTCCCTCATATATATGTTTATATACTATATAATCTTTTTGTGTGATGCTTATATATATTGTTGTGACAAATAAAATAAATAAATAAATAAAACTCCCAGAGTTCAGTTGAGTGTTTACTGGCCGGATGCCCTTCCTGACACCACAGCAGAGTTCAGTTGAGTGTTTACTGGCCGGATGCCCTTCCTGACACCACAGCAGATATTTTTTCTTGGCACCCTGATAGAGAAACATCTGCCCCTATTTAGGATTGAACTCTCAACCTTGTAAATGTGAGGTGAACATCTTCACCCCTAGGCCACCATGCCGCTCGGAGAGGAGATAAAAGAACGGGATAATTTTGTCTATGGGAGCACAGCTGGGATGGGATCTCAATTGCAGCATTGGGGATTCACTTTAGCTGGCTATTCCAGGATCACCCTGTGCAAAGGAGCTGATCAAACCAGGAATGCTTTATTTGCTTAACCAAATATGGCAGCTAAACAAGAGTGACACCTTTGGGGAGTTTTCCCGCCTTTTCCCACATAGTGCATTAATTTCTCTTTGGTGCATTATTTGTTCATTTGGTGCTTTCAGGAATGATCATTTTCTTCAAGATAGCTCTGCAGGAGCTTAAACCATTCTTGGTACTCTACGTTCCAAGAAAACTGAGTACTGGTGTCAGTGCGCCAGTTGTTAAATAGTACAAGATGCGTAATGAAGGAAAAGGCGATCAAGATGGCCTTAAGCAGGAACAAAAAACGGAAATTTGGCTTTTCCCATCTTCCTTCTGTGCAGTGGCTGGAGTTGGCTGAACATCCAGTCGAAACCAGGCATTGTTACCAATGTTTGCAGTTCATACAATCCTTGCCCGTCTTCTGAAAATACACTTAAAAGCGTTTGCATAAATTTGGCATCAGCTGTGTCACACTTAAAGATTACAGGACTGGCCATTTTTGGCATTTGTTGGTGTGAATTGTCTCATCTATTGACTAGTAGCCATCCAGAGGATGTTCCAATTCTTTGCAGGCACGTTTCCATCTGGTCAAGCTTTAGGACTCAAGCTGTTTATAAATAAATGTTGAAAAAGGGGCCTTTACCAGTAACAATCGGCAGCAAAAAAAACAAATCTTTCTTTTCCTGAGACATTTTAAAATTTTAAATTGTCTCCTTTCACCTGAAATTTGAAAGGGAAAGTAATTATCCATTTAGGGAAAAAGCATTTGCTCCTGCTAGGATTCTGGAGATTACAGGTAGTCCTCAATTGAGCCCAAAATTTATGTTGCTAAGTGAAACATCTGTTAATTTTTCCCCATTTTTTTCTTGCCACTGTTCTTAAGTGAATCATTGCAACTGTTAAATTAGTAACCCAGTTGTTAAGTGAATCTGGCTTCCCCATTGACTTTGCTTGTCAGAAGGTCGTAAGAGGAGATTATGTGATCCTGGGATGGTGCAAATATCATAAATATGAGTCAGTTATCAAGCATCTGAATTTTAATCACTTGACCATGGGGACACGGTAACGGTCTTAAGTGTGAAAAACGGTCATAGGTCACTTTTTTCAGTGCTGTTGTAACCTTGAACGGTTACTAAATGACTGAATGTTGTAAGCCGAGGACTATCTGTACAGGAAGTCCTCAACTTACAACAGTTTATTTAGTGACCGTTCAAAGTTACGGTGGCAGTTATGACCATTGTTTGTCCCTTAGTGCAATATGTGAATCCAGTCATTGTGGGTTCTAAACCATAGATGATGGCTTAGCATGTTTGAAGTCAGCCAGCAGGGGCTTAGTCAAGTCTTTCCTAATTTGGCGGAATGGCTGACTTCAGTCACTGATACTGCAAAAGATTCCATGGGCTTCTAATGTCCTCAATAGCCCTTACAAGTATTACAATTAAGAGTCAGAATCAAAGTTTGGCCCTCTATTTTAACATTCTAGGAGCTTCTTGAGACAGAGCAGTTCTGTAGACCATTCAGAAGACTGTCACCATTATGATTAATTGTTAATTCAATTATTTTTATCCTATGCTTCTACCATGGATATTGCACTGTAGTTTCTGGATTGTAAAGTGTGGATATTTTATTGTTGATCGCCATGGGTTTCTAACTGATTATGGCATATGGATGTAATCAATCAACCTATCAATGTCTTTTGCTTGCTAAAACCCAATGTTGCAGAGTCATCTTGATGGATGTTCAAGTGTTTCTTTCTAAAGCATGGCCGCCACTCTCCTCACGCTCAGAGCTGATCATGTAATGGTGGTCTACCTCTAAGCATGCTTAGTCTACAAATCACCAAATCCAGGGATTCTGACCAGGAATTCTGAAAGGTTAAGTCCCATCAACTTTGGAGGGTAGCAGATGGAGGAAGACTGAACCCACATCAGGTGATCAACTCTTACTGAACAAGACTTGATGTTCCCCTCATTGTAATTCTTCAAGTGCTTCTCTCTTGACTGCCGCTTCTTTTGAGGGTACTCTGACGAGTGAATCTGGGGAGAAAGCTTTATTTCAATTCCAGTGGAAGTTCATACTGAGAGGTCAAATGATAAACCAGTTTCAAATCATCTGCAGAAGATGTCCCAAGCAAAAAGAAGTGAGCTCTTGCCTTCCTCTCTCCAATTGCCATCAAGGCTGGAGCAGACCTGATCCCAAATCCACAACATAAATCACACTAATCACACTGAACACAAGACTGAACTCTACATACAACCATACTCTATTTTACACATCTGACTCAGTGAGGACTATTCCCTAACTTCTACAACTCCCGCCTTCATTTTGTGGAGTGTCAAGCTTGATGATAAGTATGAACAAGTTGATTTTTCCCCCTGCTTATCAGTGCTAAAGGGCTTAGAGTGGGAACTTCAGAAGCTCTTCAAATGTTTTCCTTTTTTCAAAAATCTTGGAATATTAATAACAAAAGAACTGGAACTTAATCCCTGCCAAATAAATGGATATATGCAATTAAGTTAAGAATAGGAGATGCTTCCAAGATTCAGTACTGTATATTGGAGTGTGTGGGTGATTTTTTTCTGTTTCGAAAGTCATCTGAACTGTATTTCATTTTTCTACTGGGTTACTTTTTTTGTTTTCCATTTTTACTTTTTTTTTCTTTAACTGATGGTGGCTGCTGTTCATTCTTCCTCTGCTTTGGCTCTAATCTCTGAGCAGGTTAACACAATACATGAAGCCAGACTTGGTGCTAATCAGGGCAAAGACTCACCTAACAAACAAACTCTAAACGAGGCTGCACATTCTGACATTTTCTCATGCTTTTGCTTGCATCTCAGGAGCAAAGTTTAGCTAGCAATTCCTGCCTACCAACTTCCAACTGAGAAAAATAATCGAACAGTAAACAAACAGCCTCATCAAGGAAGCACCAAGAACGCTCCCATCAGCGCTGGCAGGGCGAGCCACTTATATATAAACAGAGAAGAAATCCCACTTGCTTCCAGCACTGATGATGTTATGTAGCTGGGTAATGAAACATCTGCAAAAAACAGCTGAGCTCAGATTGCACCAAGGAGCCATAGTCATCGTCCTCCTCCTCCTCTTCTCTCCACTCCCTTCTGGCACTGATGATATTACCTAGTTGGGTAATGAAAGAAACATCTGCAGAGACTACCAAGGACCCCACAGGTCAACCTCTCTTCTATTCATTCTTGCTTTCTGTCAGGCTCTGCTATCGCTTTGCAATCTTCATGTATTTCTCAATGGTCTTTTATTTCAGATACAATGAAGGCCAAGATCAAAACCTGGATCAATACTTTTAGGGTTCTATATATGCTCAGGAGCATATCCTCTAACAGGGGCTCCTGCAGAATTCTTAATTTCCAACATAAACGAAGATGTCTTAGTTAGTAATTGAACTCATCCAAACCATAGTAGTCCTCAATTTAGACCATAGACTGAAAAAAATTACTTAAGACCAGCCCTTCCATGTATAACCATCACAACATCCCCACAGCCACATGTTTAAAATTTGGGCACCTGGCAACTGACTCACATTTTTTTTTTTTTATTGAAAGAGTTTTAAAAAAACAAAAACATTTTTCCCCCTTTTTTCCCCCTCCCTCCCAAAAAAAAAACACAAAACACCCCCCTCCCTCCCCCACCCCCCGGCTTCCCGGGTCAATCACAAGGTAAAGTTATACATAAACCAAACATAGAATAAAATTTTCCCTTCCAATCCAAATAACCACATCCAAAGCTTTTCGTCTCCCAACCCCCTCCCCATTACATAAAATAACTTTCTAATTATTCAAAGGCAATCTGATATTTCTTAATCTGATATCTGTTTTGTAGATAATCAATCCATTTTTTCCATTCAATTAAATATCTTTCCTGCGTATTGTCTTTTAAAAACGCTGAGATTTTAGCCATCTCAGCCAAATTAATAACTTTCAATATCCATTCTTCTATTGTAGGTATCTCTTCTTTCTTCCAGTATTGTCCAATCAACAGTCTTGCTGCTATTATTAAGTTCAGAATCAATTTAGTCTCAATCCCTGTACTGACTCACATTTATGACGGTTGCTGTGTCCTGGGGTCATGTGATCCATTTGGAAGCTTTTGACAAGGAAATTAATGGGAAAGTCAGATTCACTTAACATCCGTGTTAATATGGTTAACCACTGCAGTGATTCACTTAATAACTGTACCAAGAAAGGTCATAAAATGGGGCAAAACTCACTTAACTATTTCAATTAGCAAGAGAGATTTTGGGCTTAGTGGTGGGTCAAGGACTACCTGTGATCTTCTTCATATGACTTCATATGAAGTAAATCTGTCTATGTTCCCCTGGAAGTGACACTGTGGTATTGCAACTCAAGAGTTTACTCATTCAGAAGCAATGCAGGTAGCCCTCCTCTTACAACACATCATTTAGTGACTGTTCAAAGTTACAACGGCCCTAAAAAAAGTGACTTCTTTTTTTTGAATTTATATCCCGCCCTTCTCTGAAGACTCAGGGCGGCTTAAATTGTGTTAAGCAATAGTCTTCATCCATTTGTATATTATATACAAAGTCAACTTTTATTGCCCCCCCCCCAACAATCTGGGTCCTCATTTTACCTACCTTATAAAGGATGGAAGGCTGAGTCGACCTTGGGCCTGGTGGGACTTGAACTTGCAGTAATTGCAAGCAGCTGTGTTAATAACAGACTGCATTAGTCTGTAGAGCCACCAGAGAACCCAATGACAGTTTTGCACACTTAAGGCCGTTGCAGCATCCCCATGATCACATGAACAAAATTCAGATGCCTGGCAACTGACTCACATTTATGACGGTTGCAGTATCCCAGGGTCGTGAGCTCATCTTTTGTGACCTTCTGACAAGCAAAGTCAACAGGGAAACCAGATTCACTTAACAACTGTGGCAAGAAAGGTCGTAAAATGGGGCAAAATTCACTTAACAAATATCTCACTGCATCAGAAATTTTGGGCTCAACTGTGGTCGCAAGTCGAGGACTACTTGTACTTAATTTTCTCTTTGGTGGAGTTTACAGTAGCATCACTCCTAGCTCCCAACTGTATGATGTGGGGGGAGGGAAATTGATATCTTGGGGTTCGGATTCTCTCCTACCATTGCAAAGGTGGCTTCTGGCCTCACCTCTGACCACCGGAGAAGACCTGAGTTGGTCTGTATCTAGGGTGTCAAACTTGATTTCATCAGGGTTGTTTGACCTTGGGGGCCGGGGTGGGCATGGCCAGCTTGATGCCACTTGTGTTGGGGGCGTCTGTGGTGGCCCGAGACCTCTGCCAGCGAAAATGGGCTCCTGAGCTCCATTTTCAGCCACAATAGCTTCTTGCTGCCCTCTGTCAGTGAAAACGGAGCTCAGGGGGGAGCACACATGGCCCCCCCAAGCTCCGTTTATGTTGGAAGAGGGAGGCAGGCCATCACGGCTGAAAATGGAGCCTAGGAGGGCTGTGTGCGGCCCTCCCGAGTTCCATTTTCACTGGCAGAGCAGCACAAGGGGCCAGTCCTTTGCTGTTTCTAAGGCGGCCCCCAGGCCTCGAGTTTGACAGCCCTGGTCTGTATCATCAGGAGCTTCTCTCTGTTGTGGTTGGACTTCTGATACTGGATAATTGAGATGCTGGAGGCTGGGAAGGAGTTTGCCAGCAACACCCTCCCTTTCCCACATATACACACGGCTGCCCATAAATTCATCCGGTGTCAAAAACTTAGCTGATCACCTTTGGAATCAGGAACCAAACTTCTGCAGTTGACATAATCTCTAAATTCATACCTCAATCCTTTCCAACTAAAATCTTTCTCCAGCATGATTTATCGAGTTTGTTTTTCCACTAAGCTGCAGTTGGGCAGTGAAGATTTTAGCTTGAGGCCGTTTGGGTGAGATTTCAATGTCTTTCCTCCGTATAATAGGCTTGGGTTTGCCGATCTATTAAGGTACTTTTATTTTTCTTAGTGAGATTGGAACAGGTTTCTGCACCAGGATAGGCAAGCTTTCTACCGCTTCATTTAAAACGATCCGCCAATCTTACATTTTCCTGTGTAAACTCTCTGAGTGCACGCCTGGTAATTCCGATGCCACAGCCCATCTGACGGTTATAAATGGAGCAGTGACCTCTTTGTACCTCTGTTGATATAAAGCTTGTCTCTCATGTCTTCTCCCAGTGACTTTTTCTCTCCCCTCCCTCCTCCTCTTTTCAAGTAATATCATAATAATTGTATCATCAATTTGCTGTTCCTGATTTTCAAGAGATCCCTAATTTACTTTCAAATCTATCTTCATGAATACAGTGTCCCTCCTGATTTGGGCTGGTAAGCTAATGACTTTTCATTTGCAGAACCCCATTCATCCAAATTAAATGTATCAGGAGAGACTACAGCTGCACTGACTACAAGAATTTCATCTACAGTAATTGCTGAAGAAACCTTTCTAAAATATTTTTTTTTAAAAAAATATCTTCAAGATTTAATTCAGGAAATGGTCCATGTTGTCCTCCTTGGGCTTGTTCTTCAGATGAAAACAATGGCCACAACTGAAAGCTGAGGGAGATGAGTGGTTCAGAAATGTGAAAAATAAAATAAAACTAAATTAATAAAATAAATTCTCATTAGAAACTTGTCAGTCAAGTGGTAAAGCCAGTGGAGCATTAGATCTTCCACCTCTGCCCCATGACATACAGTAAATACACCCAAAGGTTTCTCAGCTGAGTCACAGTGACACGACCCAGAATTTGTTTGATTACTCATCATCAGTTGGATTGTCTTCGGGGGAATCCCATGATTAAATATCCACCACTTCAACCTGTCCCAAAGGTGCTTTTTCAAAAATTCAGAAGCTTCTTGGATGAGAAGTGAAATGAAATCAAGGAAAAAGAAAGTAAGTCCAGTTGCCTTTTGAAAAAGCACCTTTGGGACAACCATGGTCTGGATGACTGAGAATCTCCATAGACATTTCAACCTGTCCTTACCACAATCTCCAACTCTTCCAAGGATGTTTTAATGATTTCTTTCATCCTGTTCATCTCCTTTCCTTTAGGTTTCTCCCTATTTCTTCTTGCTGGAAATAGACCAAGAACCAATAGAAGGAAGCTTCACAGAGGAAAAGCCAAACTCAAAAAAGGTGGAACTTTCTGACCGAGAGCCCTTGAGAAGAAGCCAGCCTTGCAAGATAGGTCCAGACAAGGAGCACATCCAGATAAACCTGCTCTCATGTGTTTTGGAGAATAGTTGACCTCTCCCTTCTCTGTGACAGCTCTTCAAATATTGGAGTCATGTCACCCCTAATCCTTCTCTTCATTAGACAAGACATACCTAGTTTTCATAGCCATTTATTGTATGATTTATCCTGCAGACTCCTAATCATCTTTGTTGCTCTTCTCTGCACTTTCTGGAGTCTCAGCATCTTTTTTGTATTGTGGGAACCAGAACTGGACATAGTATTCCAAGTGTTTTCTTACCAGTGCAGTATAAAGTAGAGCTAACAGTTCATGATCTTGATACTATCTGTCTGTTGATGGACTGCATTAGATTTTTTGGCAGCTGCAGCACACTGCTGGCTCATACTTAAATGCTTGTCACCTACATCCCTCTTGAACCAGGTACCATCTATTCTATATCTGTGCTTTTCCTGCCTAAGTGTAAAATATTACTTTTCTCACCACTGAATTGCATTTTGTTGGATTGGGTCCATGTTGAAGTCTGTCAAGACTCTTCTGTATCTTGAGCTTATCTTTTAAATTATTGGATATTCCCCCCAACTTGGTGTTATCTGTAAATTTGACAAGTTCCCCTTCTATTCCCTTATCTAAATCATTTACGAAGAAGTTGAAAAGTACTGGGCTTAAGACAGAGCCTTAGGGACCCCACTGCATACTTCCCTCCCTAGAGATGTCGTTCCATTGAACACTACATGTTGAGTGTGGTTAGTCAGTCAATTGCGAATCCACCTGGTGGTGATGCTATCTATCCCATGTTTTTCTACCTTACCAAGGAATAGGTTATGGTTTACTTTGTCAAATGCCTTACTGAAGACTACTACATCCACAGCATTTAGAGTCAGAATAATGGGGCTGGACGGGACCATGGAGGTCTTCTAGTCCAACTCTTGATCCATTAATTTAGTCACTTTATAAAAGAAGGGAACAAAGTTTGTTTGGCATGATTTGTTTTTAACAAACCCATGTTGGCTTCTAGTAATAACTTTGTTCTTTGCTCCATCCCTGTTAGTTCTTATCCCACAACCCTGAAAGCTTCATTTACTCCTAGCAAGAGCATATCCTGCCTGGGAAGGTAGCAGGCCAGGTAGAGACACACTTTCGGATGCCACCTCTACTTACCTGCTACTCAATAGGGGCACTTCATTCAGACCAGTTTTCTGAACTTGGTCACTTGAAGATGTGTGAACTTCAACTCTCAGAATTCCCTAGCTAGCATGATTCTAAACACCGATTCAGACTAATAAATATCTTAACAGCAACAACCACAAAACTTGAGGGCAGGACAAGAAGTAATGGGTGGAAGGTCATTAAAGAGAGACCCAGCCTAGAACTAAGGAGAAATTTTCTGAAAGTGAAAACAATAAGTGAAATAGCTTGCCTCCTGGAGTTTTGGGTGCTTCATCACTTAAGGCTTCAAGAACAGACTTGACAGTCACTTATCTGAAATGGCAGTGATGGTTAATCTTTTCGGCACGAGGTGCTGAAACTGAAGCGCATGGGCAAGCGCATGGGTGTGTGTGCATGCGCCAGAACCTGGAACACACATGTGCGCCGGACAGCTGATCTTTTGTGCTGGAACCCAGAAGAGAGCAGCTGGCCAGAGCGCATGTGTGCAACGGAACCTGGAAGCGCAGCTGGCCACGGCACTTGTGCCCACAGAGAGTCGTGGCACCTCCAGTACGCGTGCCGTAGGCTCACCACCACGGGTATAGGGTCTCCTGCTTGAGCAGGGGGTTGAACTAGAAGACCTGCAACACCCTTCCAACCCTGTTCTTCTATGTACAGCTGGTTCTTCAAACAACCACTCCATTATGGTGAGGTGTGCCCTAAATTTCACATCTGGTCCATCTCGGATTTAAATTTGCCTGTGTTCATTAATTACTTGCTAATGGAACAGCATTAATTGATTACTCTAGCCACTGTATATATTAAATTCTAACCAGCATAGCTTCCAATCCAGAATTATTCTTCATCTCATGGGTTGGAGAACTCAGGTATAAGAATGAGGCAGGCATCGATAGTAAAACGTCTTCTCTGAATTTGTAACATTCATTCTATATAATTCCTTTGATATAAACATGCAAATTCCATATATATGTTTTTATTATAGCAACATGTCTCCTGGAATTAGTTGAAATTTACAGGGCAGGAAAGCAACCCCTTAATTATTTATGTACCGGCTGTAGTTCTTTTATGAAAGATTTCTTTTATCTTCACCAAGACAGTTTTATTTTTTCTCATTGGAAACTTCTGTTCAATCACTCTATGTCGTTGGGTTTGAGGGTGTTTTTTTTTTTAAATAAAGCTGCTGGGTCGCTCTTAAACCTTGCAGTTTTCCTCCAAGCAATTCTGAACACTCTTCTCCACTCACCGGTTCTGTACCGAGCTCCCTTTAGTTGGATGAAAGCCGCCCTCGAGGGCAGCCGGGGAACAGCTTCCCCAACGCGGCGCCCTCCAGGTGTGCCGGACCTCGTCTGCCTGAAGTCCCAGCCCCGCACAGCTGCAGGGAAGGGAGACGTTGCAGGCCCAAGAGCCGTTTTGACTTCGGCCAGGAGCTTAGCGAGCGAAGGCTGCTTAACGCCGCCCGGGGCCGGTCCCGAGCAGGAGGGCGAGCCCGAGGCTGCGTTGGAGGCGTCCGGAGCGGCGGCGCGACCGCACGAAGAAGCTCCCGTTCACCGAGCCCCGCCAGCGCCCGCTCGCCCTCCGCCGGGCCGCTTGCCCCGGGCGCCGCACTTCCACCCAGCCCGGCCCCATCGCGCCTCAGCCGGGCTGCCTTCCGCGCCAGCCTTAAGCGCGGCTCGGCTCGGCTCCTGGCCCGGCGCGCAGGGCAGGCGAGGGCACCGGCGCGGCGCTTCCCGGCCGCCTCGCGCCTCCCCCGCCGCCCGCTCGCCCGTCCGGATCGTCCGCCGCCCGGTTGAGCGCCAGAGGGGTCCGGCCGGAGGCTCCGCGTCCTTCCTAGGGCAGGTGGCAGCGCCGCCTTCAGCCCCCACTGCCCGCCCCGGGAAAGGCGCGCCCGCCGAGCGGGAGGCGGCCGAGCGGGCTGCGCGGGGGATCCGGCGCGGGGGGGGGCGGGGGGAGGGAGCGCTGCGGCCCTTCTGGATGGGCGAAGGCAGCCGGGGGCGGAGGCGAGGGGAGGCGGGGATCGGGCGCCCCTCCTCCTCCTCCCTGCCGCCTACCTGCCCGAGCGGCGCTGCGCGGGGCCGGGGTGGCGGGCGGGTTGGCGGCGGCAGCGGCTGCTCCGTCCGCCTCTCCATCCTTGGCCCCTCCCGGCCGTGGAGGCGGAGGCGGCGGCGGCGAAGGCGGCGGAGGAGGCGGAGGCGGAGGCGGAGGCGCGGGGCAGAGGCAGGCGCGTCCACCTGCACGCGCCGGAGCGCAGGGCTCATGGAGGAGCCGCCGCCGCCGCCGCCGGAGCCGCCAGTGCCGCAGTAGCCGATGCCCTGCCTCGCCGCCCGCAGCCCAGCCCGGACCGGCCGCCGCGCCGCAAGGTAAGCCTCGGGCGGGCGGGGCGGGCGGGGGCCTTTTGTGCCAGCGGGGGGGGCGGCGGCGGCGGCGGCTTTTCTCCGGGCGAGCTGCGGCTGCAGCAGAGGCGGGCGGGCGGGCGGGCGGGCGGGCGGGGGAGGCCCGGCCGGCGGAGGGGCGAGGCGGGCGGCGCAGCCTGGCGGTCCCTGGCCGCCCCCCCCGCCTGCTGGCACCGGGGCAGGCGAGGCCGGCAGCTGCGGGGAGCCGGGCGGGGGGCGAGGGGGGAGGGGGCGGTTGGCGGCGGCTCAGCCCGGCTCCTCTCTGGCCGCAGCCGCGGAGGAGGCGCGGGGCAGGCGGGCATCGCGGGGAACGGCCGGGGGAGCCGAAGCGCTGCCCAGCCCGGGGCTGCCTGCGGGGGCGGGCGAGGCGGGGGCTGCGGGGCGCGCCCGGCTCCAAGTTGCAGCGCTGCCTTTGTAAATCTGCCCAGCCGAGGGAGGGGAGGGACGAGGGAGCCTTTGTTGGACGCGGAGCCCTCGCCAGCCGGCCTTGCCCGCCGGCCTGGCCGGCCCTTGGCGCGCGGTCCCCGGGGGGACCGGCCAGGGGCACCGGCGGGCTCGGCGCTCGGGGGATGCAGCGGGGCCTGGCGGCTGCCCTCGCCCTGCCGGCTCCGAAGTTCAATGCGGAAAGCGGCGGGAGGCGGAGAAGAGCCGTCGCTCGGCTGGGCTCGGCTGGGCTGGTGGCGGATCCCGGGCCGCTCCCGCCGCCTTCCGCGGAGGCGTCGACGAGGCCGGGCTGAGTCCGGCTCTTGAGCCCGGGGCGGCGGGAGCGCCATCGCCTGGCCTCGGTGCGGCGGCTTCCGTGGTTGGGAGCGATCCCTGCTTGCGGCCTTTCCATTCTTCGGCGGGCGAAGGCGGCCGAGGGGCTTCCTCGCTTTCTGCCTTTCCCTGAAGCCCCGCAGCTCCGAAGGGCGCCGGGAAGAACTCGGGGCGGCAGGGAGCAGCCGAGCCATGAGAAAAGCCTCCCCTCAATATTGATCCCCTCCCGCATCAGGTCGGCTAATCGAGTGAACCTGGCGGAGGGTCTGGGACTCAACCCGGGGGGAGAAGGGAAAAGCCCCGCCATGGATCCCATTCACCGGCTTCCCTGCCTCCCCAGCGCCCGGTGCTTCCCTCTCCTTGGGCCGAGAGAGCCCAGGGCTGGCAGGGGCAACCTTTGGCCTGCGGGGATGTTGGGAGACCACAGATTCATTCGGGAAGGGAGGGAGCAGCAACAAGTGCAAAGTGGCTTTTCTTAAGTCTCCTGTGCAATAAGAGGGGATCTGATGGTGGTGCATTAAAGCAGAGAGAAGGCAGATGGAAGATTTTCGGGGTGGGGGTGGGGCTCACGTTTTTGCTGAAAATGATGGAGCAGGAAGGGAGGAAAGGGAGGAAAACTGGTAATAAACTCATCTGGATTTTCAAGCAGGTGGTGTTTTTTTTTTTAAGCTGCCTCTGGAGATGTGAGGGATTGAACCCATGGCCTTCTGAAGTAGGTGGACTTCTGCCAGGCTGGGCCTGAAAGGGTTGCGGCAAGGGAGCCCGTAGTGTAGTTCCTCACCTTTGCTGCTCTGCTGCACGTTGTCCCCCTGAAGGCCTCCAACCAGCAGGGTTGAGGTGGCCGGTCCTTTCCCTTCGCCCAAGTCCATCCATCGCTGTGGTAGAGCTGTCTTCTGAGCATGGGTGCGTGTGGCAGAAGCCCTCCAAGACAAACAGCTTAGATGTGGGGTACAGAAGTGGGGAGCTACGTTGCAGAGCTCCATCTGGGGAACGTGTTGGTGAAGGCTTCATGCAAAGAAAGGCCTCGTTCGCAGGCCTGCATTAAGAGGAAGTCTTCCAACGGTCTTCCAGGGAATCTCCATCTCCGCTCCTTGCCTTCTGCGCCTGGGGAGCTACGTGGATGGAATCACAAGCCCCATGTGCCCACTGGGGGACTGGCCGCCTCTTGGTGGTAATGTTTTTATTGGCCAAAGGACTGGCTGACTTTCCTCCCTGGCATTTGAATCAGGGAGGTAGTTGCTGATGCTGCTTGAGAAGCATGGCTGCTCAGTAGCCCTTCGGGGGGGGGGGGAAACTGGATGCTAGGAAAGAGATTGTACATAAGTATCTGTGCGGCATTACATAAGCATCCCATTTTATTTAGGTCTTGTATTCTGTTGCATCCAAGGAACTTGGAGCAGGAATGTGCCTGAAATACCAGATCCAATTATTATTATAAGGCACAACCTTCTCCCTCCCTCCCCCTCTCCTCTTTTTGTTTAACCCTAACCACTTGATTAAGCAAGCACAGGCTACCCGGTTTTTAAAAGTCATTGGTTGGATGTGACTGTAGGAATGTCGGTGGCCTCTGGAATCTTTGGTTTGCCAAGCCAGGCGCTGCCCTTCTGGGACATCAGAGCCAGCAGAACAATGGACGTGTGGAGGCTGCCAGCTGAGGAGCAGCCAATGGCAAAGCAGGCACAGGGCAGAGTTATGAACTTCACGAGGCCATTGGTGGAAATTCTAAGAGCTTCTGAGCACGTGCCAGCCTCGGTTTGATTGTATGTGCTGTTTGCTGGCTATCACCACTTAGGATGGCTCCGGGCAACTTAGAATAGGTCGAGAAGGGCAAGGAGGAGGAAGAGAGATGGAAGGAGCTGAGGATGTTTACTCTCGAGGAGAAAAACTGAAGGAAAATCTGTTAGTGCTGTTGAACGATTTACTGACATCAGTGGCATTGGTGTCCAAACAGAAAGCAGCTTCCCCTTCTCTGTATATGTCCAAGGAGAATCGTTTTGAAGAGATAAATCATAGAACATAGAACAATAAGGTTGGAAGGGACCTTGGAGGTCTTCTAGTTCAACCCCCTGCCTGTGGCAGGGGATCCTATACCATTCCAGACTTTCTTTGGGCTTAATGGGATATGGATGGATGTGATCATAGAAAGAATAACAGAACAGAATGATAAAGAGTTGTTTTAATTTGGCTTCTTGTGCCATGGGGGTAGGGCTAGATGACCTCAGAGTCCCTTTCCACCTCTAGGATTCTACAAGCGTCTGGCATTCTGCAGGTCCAATCAAAGCAGAGAGCATCCCCATCCCAGTGCCATAGCTGTTCCTAAATCTGTTGATGTTTAGGGGCACGGGAGACAGCTCAATCCTCCGTATTTTTTTTTTAAATAAATATTTGTCAAAAGAACAGGCTGCAGCAATTATGCAAACGCATGGGTAAGATTTGGCATGCAACATGCCTGTTAAATCAACCTGTTCAGTGAGTACATCTGCTATGCACCAGTGCTCCGCTCTATTCCTGCAAATGAATAAACTTGGCTTACATGCTTTAATTCCTTCTTAGTGTATCTCGTCCTCCCAAATGCTCTGTCCGGGTTTTGTGAGGACTCCCATCCTGACAAGGCCCCACGTGCAGCCCTTGGTCGATTGGAAGAGGGCAAAGATGGCTATGAAAGGGTTTGCTCGAAAATATGCTTAGGAATTGATGGAGAGGTTCTCACTGGTCCATTATTCATTTGCAAGGGGGCACAAAAAGTGGTATCTCTATATATCCGTGGTGGCGAACCTATGGCACATGAGCCAGAGGTGGCATGCAGTGCCCTCTCTGATAGCAAGCGAGCCATTGCCCCAGTTCGGCTCTGCTGCGCATGTGCGTGCGCCTCCTGCCAGCCAGCTGGTCTTTCGGTCACTGCTGTAGGGTGCATGCACAGGGGGCGCACACATTGCATTTTGGGGATTCGGGCGTGCGCATTTGCCTGTGTGCGCGCTCATGCTTTTGGCACTTGCTCCGGAAAAGGTTAACCATCACTGCTCTATATGCTTGTTTCAGAGATGATGGTATTCAGGGGACAAACTGCCCCTGAGTTGGGACTCAGAAGACTCTCTGCCACCCTCTTTGGCCTGGGTCAGCTTCACAGCCTTTTCTTATGCTAGAGGGAGAGAATTTCATCCATTAGTTAAGGCCCCAGGCTACAAGCCAGGAGATGGGGAGTTCTAGTCCCATGTTAGACATGAAAGCCCCTGGGTGACACGCACTCACTGTCTGTCTGTCTGTCTATCATTTATATCTATCTATTGTGTGTGTGTGTATGTGTGTGTGTATAGATATATAGATACACATGCGCGCGCACACACAAAGACACACACACGCTAGAAAATGGAAATCTCCTTTTGGTTCTTTCCCAGTGAGGCTTTTCTTCTGCTGTTGCCCTGCTCCACTCAGAAAATTTTGGGAGAGGAGGTGCCTGTGTCGCTTGCTAAAGCAGTTCTTGACTTGCCTCTTTACCTCTATTATTTCTTACCAGAGAAAAAACTCTGCTAAGAGCTGAATGGTGGGAGAGCTTCACAATGGTGTTTGATTGGGAACCTCACTTAGAGACCCTTTTTGGGGGCTTCTGTGCAGAATGCCACCCCAATTAGGAGCTCTAGTGTGTTGGTTTTTTTTAAAATGGTAAATTCTGTGCTAGCAATCATTAGGAAGGTTAGTTGGTCGGTTGGTTATTTATTGGTTTTGAAAGCTGCCCATCAATAATAGCCCTCTGGACAACTTTCATGCATTTTAACATACAGTACAATCTAATGTAAATAGTATGGAATAAAAATATCTCAAAAAGCAGCGCTAAAGTTGAATGCAAATAATGCAGCATAAACACAACAGCAACAGCATTACACCAAAGATTAAGAATTAAAGTAATGTGATTGTGACTGAAACCAGCCGTTCTTGAATGGCCTCTGGGGAGAAAAAGCATTGAGGTCAGTGCCAGGTGGAAATCTTAGGGAGGCGTCCTGTGGGTGAGACACCACTATGGAAAAGGTGGCTCTTTATCCATCTCACGGACTTCTTTCAGGACGAGCGGGAGAACCAGGAAGGGAGCATTGTCTCTGAGGAAGAGTCCACATAAGAAGGCGGGGGAAGTAGAGGAATGCAATTCTGGCCTTGGGAAGGAAGGGGGAAAGGTCAAGAAGCAACGGGTTGGACTCTTGTTCAAGAGAGAGGCAACCTGGAACTAGGGAGAAATTTCCTGACAGTGGGAACAATTAATCGGTGGAACAGCTTGCCTTCCAGGTTTGTGTTGTGGGTACTCCATCCAGTGATGGAGGTCTTCAGGAAAAGAGTGGGCAATTATTTGTCCCGGTTGGTATAAATTCTCCTGCCTTGGGCAGGAGGTTAGATTAGAAGACCTCCATGGTATGATTCTGTGAAACAGTTAGTCATCTGAGGGACAGTGGAAAGCATGAGAAAGAGACTTGGACCAGATTAAGAAACCAATGCCACAGGACTACTTTAATTGGAACAGAAAGGGGCTCTTATGAGATGTTTTCCTATGTCATTTTCTTGGCTTGGGCTCAACCAATTTGGGCTGTTGGGGCTTGTCTTGGTAGCAGCTACAGTCTTCCTTCAGGGTCATTCCTCTGTCCTCTGCGGAAGATCCCTTCCTTCAAGTCTTTGGACTGGCTTTCAAGTTTCTGTTACAATACTCTACAATAACGGGCATTGCTAACATCTTTGCAAGAATTTTTGTTTCTTCACCTGGCCTAACTCAAAGAGCTGAAGGAGGAATTGCTCTTCAAAATAACTTATTCCCAAACTGTAGAGTTTTGGGCATCAGAAGTTGATGCCAGCACTTGGATCTGGGCCTGGAAACGTATAATCATCTAGCCAGATCCAATCATCTCAGTTTTGAAGCACTGGAAGCTTCCAAATTGTTTTCAAAGGTACCATTTCCTGAGACGCATTGCAGTCATCCACCTGGCAAATTATAGGACTCTTAATAACTTTTCCAAGGTTATCCTTGTCCAGGGCGGATCATAAGCGGCTATGTATTTTCATGCTGATAGGAAGCACTGTGAGGGTAAGTGTGTCTCCAGGGACAGTGAAGAGCCCAGAAGGAACCATGGACCACACCTCTGACTTTGGGCCGGCCAGTGCAATCTCTTCTAGAATAGGTGAACTCCAAATAGGAGCAGATGAATCACCCATATTTGGTGTTTGCATCTCAACAGGATTGAGTTTCTGTTGAAGTCTAGTAGACTTCATCCAGGCATTGGTTCGGATCATCGGCTGCAGTGCCTGTGTAAGCCCAAAAGAAGTAGATGTGGGCTTCATCTTCACAGTGGTGACACTCCAGCCAGGGCTTCCCAAGTAACACCTCCCAATGGTGTTGGGTACATGGACGGTCAGCCTGATAAGCACAGGGGATGAAGCTTGGAGCATCATTGCTTAATGGGTCAGAACAGTAAAAACGAGGCATTTTTTTCCCCTGGATTTGGTCCTCTGAGTACATAGAAGCAGAACTCACTTCCCAGCCCCCCATAATTTCCCAAAGGATGCTATGACCGAGGACATCAAAAACCACTAAAAAATCGAAGAAAAGCAACGGGGCTGCTTCTGTCTCGGCAGGGTGAGCAAGATCATTTTTATTCTAAAATCTGACCTGGAAATAGATCTAGAACATTTGTTTCCTCTCAGAGTGCCTGGAGCTGAAGCACCATGCCCAGCAGGGGAATGTCAGCAGTTGGCTTGATGGTTGTTTTCATCATCTGGAGCAGCTTCAGTCTCTTCATGATCACCCCCTTCTCTGCTTTTAAATTCATAACCTGAAACCCAAGGATGATGTTGAATTTTAATTGGAAAATAAACCTGCTGGGGTAATAATTCATTTTATCTTTGTTTTTGGAATGCAGCTGTGGTCAGCTCACCTTGAGGTGGATGTTTTGGATTGGAAGAGGTGAAGAAAGGGTTACCTGAGTATTGAAACAATTAGTGGGACTCGATCCAAAGGGCTTTTCAGGTTAAGTAAAAGTGGGCAGGCATAGAGTCCTATAAAATCATGCATGACCTAGAGAAAGGTGGGGAGATGTTTTTCCCCATCTGGATCATGCTGGCTGTGGAATTCTGGGAGTTGAAGTCCACCCATCTTAAAAGTGGAAAACACTGGTCTAGAATTTAAGGCCACCCATTCAAAGTTTAATAACCTCAGGAAGAAAAAACTTCTTTACCACAAGCTTTGTTGGCATCAGAAGCAGTGATGTTTACTAATTTCGATGGCTTTCAGAAATAAAGTATCATCTTCATACATTGCTAAAGAAATCCTGGTATTCACAATAATCTTGAATATGATCGCTTAACTGCCAGAAAACAGGTCAGTTATAAATACACATTTATAAATACATGGATAAATACTTGAAAATAAAATCTGAGCTAAGAGCTGGCATTTCTTTCATTAAATTATACTAGCCTTTCTATCTAATGGATAAAAAAATGCACATAATATATATACGATATACAAACACAGTGTACGTGTGTGCGCGTGTTTGTTTATACTATAGTTAGTCCTCTGCTTACCCCTAGTAGAACCTACCCATCAAAGTTATAAGTCATGATGGAAAACGGAATGGTCATGTGACTGATTTTACGACCTTTGTGGCTGTTGCTAAGTGAACACAGTGATTGTAAAGCAGCCACTGTTGTTAAGTGAGATATGTGTGTGTGTGTGTGTGTATTGTATGTGTGTGTGTGTGTGTGTATATATATATATATATATATATATATATATATATATATTTGTTTTCTGAGGTTTTCACGGGTGTTTGTATATAGGTCTTTGGTTGTTCGGGTTTTCTCCCGTGTAAAATTGGAAGTGTCTTGGCAACGTTTCGACGAAGTCTCATTCGTCATCTTCAGGCTTCAGCCGTGCTTCTGGGAGCAAGCACGGCTGAAGCCTGAAGATGACGAATGAGACTTCAAACGCCGCCAAGACACTTCCAATTTTACACGGAGAAAACCCAACAATATATATATATATATATATATATATATATATATATATATATATATATATATATATATATATATATATATGTATGTGTGTACAATGTGTATGTATGTATATATAATGTGTGTGTGCGCATGAGATATATACATGCATGTATGTAAACACATGATTAAGAAGGCCGCACGATACAATTCTTTGTCAAGTTCCAGTTCGGGATTTCTTTGTGATTCTGTGTAAGTTGCAGGTAAGTCTGTTGCTCCTTCTCAGAGTTGCTGTATCTAAGAAAGCAATTTATTCGTCTGGATAAACTATCCGAGGTGGATGGTTCATAAAGAGACATTTTGTATAAGAGGCATACTTGTAACCTTTAATACTCTTCCGCCCTTCTTTTATTTGGGGGTTGTTTTGGGAGAGTGAAATGATCCCAAATCAGATTTTTTTTTTGTGGTAGAAAAACCAACTGCAGCCCAGAAGCGCATTTGAAGAGGTTCTTCGGGTTTGGCTTTGAGCTTCAGGTGAGAGCAAATTAAACCCTTGAAATCTGTGCTTGTGATGCAGTCAGAACACGGCGGCTGATTTGTTATTGTTGTTTACAGCCCCTTTCTGGTTTTTTGACAATCTTGCCAAAGGGAGAGCTATGAAACAGTTCAATCCATCAGGCCCCCCTTTTCATCTGAAACCAGAGAGACGGTGGAGGGGTTGCCGGGTGCTTCAGTGGGGGGCTGCATCCACAATGAAGTCAGATTTTCAAAAGGTGGTCATCAGTTCCTATTTATTTGGAGAGAGAAATTGGGGGTAGGTGTGACAGTAGAAGCTTTGTGTCTGCGCCTAAAGATTAACAAAAGTTCTAATCTGTTACTGCCTGCCAAGGATCATAAATTTATTCTCTTTAAACATGCATTTGAGCAAAAGCAAGTGTCGCTTTGGGGTTTTTTGTGTTGCTAGTGAAAAGAACCTTTTTGGATATTGATTGCCAGAGGACTCTGCCAGGCATGTCTTACCCTTTTCTCCTTGATTCATCCTTGTAGAGAGTAAGGAAGATGGCCATGGTAGAAGCATGCAAGAAGGATATTGAAATATTTTTAGGTCTTGAGCAACAAGATAACATCTGGAAGTGATTTGAAGAGAGAGAAGCAACCTTAGAACTAAGGGGAAACTTCATAACAGAACAGTCAGCCAGTGAATCAGAAGTTGCCTCCAGAAGTTGTTGGAAGAAATATCCATCTGGGTTCAGTTCCAAGTGGGGACAAAGATACTGGAAACATGGAGGCTGCTTGGAAAGATGGTTTAATGGTGGTCAGGATCACATGGCTTGAGATCCTGAACAGAAAAGGGCTGAGATCCTGTGTGCTCCCTGGCTTTATGCTTTTTCTGAGCTTTGAACTTTCTGGGGCACAAGAAGAGTATCCTGATTGGCTGTCAGACTCCCAGGGGGTGGGGGTCTTAGCTAACATTGCTGGCTAATGTAATCTTCCCAGGTGCCATGTGGTGAGTTTCTGTTCTAGATGGGTTCTATTATGTTGCAGATGATGATGGCCCATTGAGAAAGGTGGGGAGAATGAGTGAGCTTAGCTGAGGCTTTTAATGGCCCATTGACAAAGGTGGGGGGAGTCAGGAAGTTGCTTTGTCTTTAAAACATGTTTCTCCATTTCTCATCCAGGGAAATATATTCTGCCTTTTTAAATATTTTCTAAAATATTTCATTCTTCTAGGAGGGGGGTTGGGCGCTAAATTCCTACAAGTTTTGGGTGCTCCATCACTGGAGGCTTTTAAGAAGAGACTGGACAGCCACTTGTCTGGATTGCTGTAGGATCTTCTGCTTGTGCAGGGGGTTGGATTAGGAGATCTCCCAGGTCCCTTCCAACTCTATTATTTTTTTCAGTTCTGTTCACTGAAATATGAGAAGGAGAAGATAGAGCACAATCGACCTTGTGAGATAATATCAATAAGGGTCAATATCTGTGGAGATTCTCAATCATCCAAGTCATGGTTGTCCCAAAGGTGTTTTCCCCACCCCCCACCCCCACCCCCAAAAAGCAGCTGGATTTTCTTGGTGCTTTCTTTGAAACGTTCATTTCTCATCCAAGAAGCTTCTTCCAAGAACTAAAAGTCAACTTGCCTTTTGGGGAAACACCCCTCCCCCCACCATCTATAAAGATCTAAAAAATCTATAAAAAATATCTATAAAGATCTAAAAACATAAAGATATAAAAACATCTATAAAGGTAGTTTTAACCTTCATCCAATTTCCTGGTCTGGTCTCCCTAGTGGGGCTGACAGTCTTCCTCCGTCCCTTGTTTATGGTGACCCAGGTCTACAACCCCATCAAAGAGTTGATGAGTAAAAGACCTGTTGGATGAAGAGGACTGAGAGGAGGGCAACAATGTGCCAACACAAGGACTTGAAGGTACATTGTGTGAGGCAGGCTGAAGGAACTGGAGGTGTTCAGTC
This sequence comes from Ahaetulla prasina, assembly GCF_028640845.1. Classification (NCBI taxonomy): domain Eukaryota; kingdom Metazoa; phylum Chordata; class Lepidosauria; order Squamata; family Colubridae; genus Ahaetulla; species Ahaetulla prasina. The sequence goes on along the minus strand of NC_080549.1, from coordinate 25,434,921 downwards.
TGCAGAAGGGAAGACTTAGGGGAGACACAGACAAAAAAGGAACCACAAGGAAGGCGGTCAAAACAGTAACTCCACAGAAAGTAAGACCAGAAGTATAGCTGCAACTACCTAGATTTCATTGATAAATATAAGGAAAAATTTACTGATAGTAATTTCTGTACAACACCAGAGCAATCTGTTAAAATCTGTCTATGGAGTTTGGTTTCTCCATCTCTAGAAGTTGCTTTATAGAATAAACTAGATAGGCATCTCTCATGGATGGTTTCTTTCATTTGCTGTATATTCATAGCAGATTAACAGAGTTGGAAGGGACCTTGTAGGTCACCTAGTCCAACCCCTTGCTCAAGCAGGAGATCCTACACCATTTCTGACAGTCCATTCTCTTCTTGAAAGTTTCCAGGGATGAAGCTCCCACAACTTCTAAAGGCAACTTCTGCTCTGTTGGTTGATTGTTCTGACTGTCAGAAATTTTTTCCTTATTTCTAGCTTGAATCTCTCCTTGATCGATTTCCATCCATTATTCCTTGTCTGGCCTTCTGGTGCTTTGGAAAATAGCTTGATCCCCTTCTCTCTATGGCAGCCCCTCAGATATTGGAACACTCCTATCATTTCTCCCCTGGTCCTTCTCTTCACTAGACTAGCCACGCCCAGTTCCTGCAACCGTTTTTCATATGTTTTAGCCTCCAGTCCCCTAATCATCCTGGCTGCTCTTCTCTATACTCTTTCTAGAGTCTCAACATCTTTTTTATAGTATGGTGACCAAAACTGGATGCAGTACTCTAGGTGTGGTTTTACTAAGGCTTTATAGAGTGGTATTAGTACCGCACTTAATATGTATTGTATCCCTATGTTAACGCAATTTAGGATTGTATTGGCTTTTTTCAGATTTATTGGCATTATGGCAACAGAATTCTCTTCTACCTGTAGTATTGATGCAATAGCCTTTTAAAAAAATGTCCTAGCATCATGCCTTAGTTACCTCATCCCCTCCCTAACCATAGCAGATGGTCAGAATTGCTCAGCCTCTCACTGCTTCTCAGTTCCCAAGCCCGAGACATCTCTGTTCTGAGCACCCATGTAGGAGTCTCACTGACCTTCCAGAATACTCCTTAGCCTTGTCTTCCCACTGTTTCCTTGCACTTACATTCTAGCACACTCAGAGAGTCACCCAGTATTGGAATATCCTTTCCTCCCTCACTCTTACATCAAGTAGCAGCATCCTCATTGACATTACCTGACCTTGAAAAAGCTATTCAGGGTCACACTTGATCAATACCGGAATGGGATTCCACCAGGAAATTCCAAAGCCATAAGGTTGATTGGGAATTTAAAAGTTCCCTGATAAGATGATCTATTCAAGAGGATATTTTTACAGAAGATGTGGGTTGGAAGTTTTGAAGAAGATGCTTGACAGCATCTTGTTAAAGAGAAATAGGTTTTTCTGCCCAACTTCAAAGGGTAAATAATCTTTCCAAACTCAAAAATTTTAAGATTATTTGAAACAGCAAACTTCTCTGGAAGAAGGAAGCGACATAACCTTCTCTGCTGTTGCCAACAAAACTGCATGGATGTGTTCACAACATCTGCTGAAGATAATCTTGGTTCAAGGGTATCTCTGTCTTTTACCTACTCCATCCAAAGCTATCCAGTGCAGATGCAAACTACTGCCATGTATGTTTCATGCTCATAGAACACTCGAACTATATCTGCGCTCAATATAAGCTAATTGGATTACTAGAAGAGACAAGTCCTTCTGGGACTCCACCAAGAAGAGGAGGAACTCCTAGTAAAAGCAGAAGTTTGTATCCAAACTGAACACAGAAGGAACAAATAACTATCAAGAATATTGAACCCACAGAGGTAAACCTCAGAGATCAAAAAAATTGAGAAAATTGCTGTCCAATCTAGTCCACAGCAGATCTAAATGAGGGAAAGAAGAGGAGGTCATCGAATTTGCAGATGACACTAAATTGGGAGGAAATGCTAATACTTTGGAGGATAGACTCAGGATCCAGAAGGATCTTGAGCATTGGGCCCTGTCCAAAAAGATGCAATTCAGTGGCTGGAAATGTGAGGTTGTTCCCTTAAAACCATATGCACTGGTATAGAATAGGCCAGGGCTCTCCAACCTTGGTCCCTTTAAGACTTGTGGACTTCAACTCCCAGAATCCCTCAGCCAGCAAAGCTCAAGAATAGTAACTGAGAGAAATCTAGGAGTCATAGTGGAGAACCACATAAGTATGAGCGTATTGGGTCCTTCTGCCTGGAAGTCTCTTATTTGTCTTGGGACTGTGACTCCCCTGCTGATGGGAGATAATTGGGAGTTGTATGTTCCGTACAATCAGGGGTCATTAGTTTTGAAGAGTGCGTGGGTAGGAAATACTTTTCTGTATTCTTCTTTCTTTGTGAAGCTTTTTGCCAGTTTGGGTGCCCCTTCCCTTCCCTTCCCTTTTTCTGCAGTAGGAGAGCTGAGATTCTCAGTGGGTGTCTTTGTCCAAAGGCAGAAAGCTATGTTCCTGCAGGGAATCTGAGTGCCCGTTTTATTCTGTTTTCCTTTTTCCACATTAGGAAAAACACCTAGAACAGTAATGTCTATCTAAATGTGAAGTTTCTGCTTAAGCTTTTTCATGAGGGTAACATAAATCATAGTTAAGCTCATGTTTTATACACTGAAGTGTTCATATGAGCATATCCAGAAGCATTTATGGAGACAATTGGTTTATAAAACTGTGCCATAGAAAATATTAACATGCGATCTTTGCTTTTCGGAAATGCCTTTTATGAAATCGCAATTTATTTTAGCCACAGTAAGCCTTAGATTGTATGTAAATTCTGAGTCTTATAGATGAGCTGCGTTCAGTTGGGTGGCTTTCTGTCCCATTTATTTCCACAGGTTTAAACTTCCATAGGAGGGGCTTGGAAAAACAAAGACATTCACTCATTTACCGGTTTGGGCAGAAATTCCCAGGACGGCTCTCTGAGGAGATGTTATCTGACACGATACAATCTCTCGGAGTAATCGAAGGATCAACATTTTGCAGTTAGCCTGAGGTCAAAGCTGCACAGGAGATGCAGGCAGGCTGCATTGGGATATTTATCGCCACGCCAGGAAGGAGCAAACATGGGCGGTCAGCGCTTAAGAGGGGAAGTAACCAGATCCTGGGCAAAGTTTAAATTCGATTTGAATTCACATAAAAGTAAATCTAAATCAGTTAATGCCATTGATAAGAATTCCTCCCCGAGGGTTGAATGAATCTTTCATTTAGTTATATGCCATTCCATATTTTTTTTAAAAGGTGGGGTGGGGGAAATTTTGGAAAAGACTTTGGAAGATGCATCTGAGGCTTTTTGGGGCCATGAGTGGACCTTCTTCCTATTTTAGCCTTGCTCAGTCCAGGTTGTAAAGTATATTATACAGTTGGTTTTTACGCAGGGAACATTTCCTTCATGCGTGCCCAGCTGGACTAGAGTTTATTGTGCCTTTGGAAAAACCCTTGTTCACCCATGCGCTGCTTGCGTGGGAAGCTCGTGAGAGGTGCTGACGGTGCTCATTCGACCGTCTTTTGGAACCAGCCAGGAAATGTGTTCCTGGCTACTCTTTTGAACAAAGTTAGAGACATTTATTTGCTGTGCATGGAAATGGTGGCAATTTTTAAGGAGGAAACATAAGATTTTTTCCCCCCTTATGTTTCTGGACAAATCCTTGCAAATACCTCCTGCTGCCTATAATCATTGGAAAATTCAACAGAAATTTGGGTCACGTCGTTTTACAAGGAGAGGATGGGGCTTTGATGGAAAAGAAAGGAGAGACTTAATGAGAAGCTTAATTATGGCATTTTTAAAAAAACAGTTGCATTAGTATCCAGTAACAGTAGCATAGCCTAGAGAAAGAATATTACATCTTCAGAAGTTTTTTTCCCCCTTTTTACTTTCTGGAGTTTAATATCTAAAGCTCCCAAAGCTGTTCAGATGACTTTAGAAGTGCTCCCAACAAGGGGGAAACCCCCTGCATGTTTCATAAATTGAGAAGGGTCATCTTTGGCTGCCTCATTAGCAATGAGGTCCCACTGATGTCTCTTCAAGTTACCTTCATGCCTAGTCAGGTAAGCAGCTGTAATGACCCAAATTGCTTACGTTTTCATTCAATCTGTTATTTCTCCCCCTGGCTCTGAAGTTGAGACCGGCTCCTCTTTGCACGTATGGTGGATCCTTTAGGACAGTGTTTGTCAACTTTTAAAATATGTGGACTTCAGCTCCTGGAATTCCCTAGCCAGCTTGCAATCACTGGATAGAAGTTATTTGTGCTGACATGACACTGCTCCATGGCTATTGATGATGTTAGACTGGCATCAGAGAGACCCAGATTCGGGCCAACTTTCATTTATGGAAGTTGACACGGTGATTCTGGGCCAGCCCCTATCTCAGTCCAGCCTACCTCACAGGGTTGTTGTGGGGTGTCATGGGAGAAGGCGCCTGGCTTTGAGTTACCTGAAGCTTCTGAAGGAAAGGCAGGATGAGCGATGCAAATAACAGAATAATTGCTTTTCCATGCAATCTGATCATTACTATTCTGCAACAAATTACTTACTGTGAAATAGCTTCACATTCTTGCATTGTGTGAGCCAGACCATGGGTGTGTGTGTTGGTTTATGGGCAGCAAGTTATACCCAGAGGTTGCTGTGGGTCATGTGAAGGTGCTGCTGCTCACCTGTAAAGCCCTAAATGGCTCAAAGTCCACTGTTTTGCAGGGCTGAATGCCTCCCATTGTCTCTGTTTATCCCACCAAACGTAGCCACAAGGGCAGGTTCTGGATCCTCTCCACCACCAATATAACTATAACTTCTTCCTTTCTTCTTCTTCTTCTTCTTCTTCTTCTTCTTCTTCTTCTTCTTCTTCTTCTTCTTCTTCTTCTTCTTCTTCTTCTTCTCCTTCTCCTTCTCCTTCTCCTTCTCCTTCTCCTTCTCCTTCCCCTTCCCCTTCCCCTTCCCCTTCCCCTTCCTCTTCCTCTTCCTCTTCCCCTTCTTCCATATCCATATCCATTTCCATATCCATATTGTTATGAACAGCCGCACGAAAAAGGGCTGTTGAGTTTTGTCCAAATCGGTCCCTTAGATTTTGAAGCCATGATGTTCTTCTTCTGCCTGGACCTCGTTTGCCTTCAATCTTTCCCTGGAGGATTAAGTGAAGTATGGTGTATTTTTCCGGGTGTTGCATCACATGTCCAAAATATTCTAACTTTGGTTTTTGGTGGTTTTTTGATGATTTCCTTTGGCTTTCCCAGGCGGCTTTCCCTTCCCCCAAACTATGTCATCTTGTTGGACCCCCTAAGTTGTGCCTTCTCGCATCTGTGCTATGGAGCAGGCTCCCTCCAGAGATTGGGATGTTGCTGATCCTGGTAGCCTTTTGTAAGACCTAATTCTTCTCCCAGGTATTTGGGCGGTATGGATAGGGGAGCTCTGATTGATCTGAGGTTCTTGCTTATCCTTGTTTTCAATCCTTGTAAGCCAACGGAGACACATGTGTCAGGGGTGGGCCCTGGACCGTGGCCCACTACCATGCTGCAGCACATTTGGAACTGGGCCGTGGAAGCGGCGAGTGAGTGCGTTCGTTCGTTCACACATGCAGCTCCATTTGCACGAGTGGCAGGCACTCATGCTCGTGCGCAGCTCCACTTCTGTGAATGGTGGACACTCAGGCTTACATGCTGTTTTCTAGTGTTTGATTTCTAAAATAAAAATTCTTTGCCTTGGCTTGTAAAACTACCGTATTTTTCAGAGTATATGACGCAGCTTAGTTTTTGGGGAGGAAAATCGGAAAAAAAAAATCTGCCTACCAGGTATTCATCTGGATAGCATCCTTAGCCTGCTCAGCTTCAGCACATTAGTTTGCTGGTTTTGAGTGCGCGCACATTTTTTATCCCCTGCTTGGGGATAAAAAACAGCTTCTAAAGCACAGCTGAGAAGTAGCAGCAATGAGAAAAGCAGGCAAAGCACAGAGATCACTTCATTCACTAGCGCCTCCTTAGGGCAGAAAAAAAGCTTCTAAAGCACAGCTGAGAGTTGGAAGGAGCAGGCAAAGCTTGGAAGATAATTGCTTCACTCGCTAGCACCTCATTAGGGCTGAAAAAAAGCTTTGAAAAAGCTACATTCGGAGTAGAAGACGCACCCAAATTTTCAGCCTCTTTTAGGGGAGGAAAAGTGCGTCTTATACTCCAAAAAATACAGTAGGTGGCAGCAGCTGGTTGATGTTAGCTGAAGCTAAGAAGGGGTGGACCCGGTTAGCACACAAATGGGTGACCATCAGATGACATCAGGGCTGTGTCTGTGGGGGGGGGTGTTTGTGTGAACAGATGTCCTAGATCAGGGGTGTCAAACTGGATTTCTTTGAGGGCCGGATCAATATTGTAGTTCTCTACAGGCCGGCAGGTTGGATGCCTCCTGCAGCACCCTGCCAGCATGGGGGGGGGGGTCTGCGCGTGGCCTCCCTGTGCCTTGTTTTCACCCTCCATGGCCTCCTGCAGCACCCTGCCAGCCGCGTGGCCCGTTTTCCAGCTCGTTTTCGACCCACTTTCTTGCCCATTTCCGGCCCGTTTTTGGCCAGCAGTGCTGCAGGAGGCCATGGAGGGTGAAAACAAGGCACGGTGTGTGTGTGCATGTGGCTTATTTTGGCCGCAAGAGGCACCGTGGGCCGGTCCTTGATACTTCCAGGCAGGGCCCTCAGGCCTTGAGTTTGACACCCCGTCCTAGATGAAAGGAGTGGTAAGCCATTAAAATATTGTCGTGAAGAAAACAATTGTGTTGAGTCCATGAAGTCAACAAGAAATGAACTCAACTTTGTCATCATTAGACAACCCAGAAGAAGTTATTTGAAATCCTGTTGTGGGCCTGGGATCTGGAAAGATTGCAAGGTAACAGCTATGGCTGAAGCCTCATCCCTGGTGGCTTCATGCTTGTGGACTTCCCTCTATAGCAGGGGTCTCTAACCTTGGCAACTTTAAGACTTGTGGACTTCAACTCCCAGAATTCCTCAGTCAGAAAAGCTGGGAGTTGAAGTCCACGAGTCTTAAAGTTGCCAAGGTTGGAGACCCCTGCTCTACAGAGTTTCCTGCTTGGGTAGCTGGCTGGATTAGAAGACCTCCAAAGTCCCTCCCCACTCTATTATTCTGTATTTCCCAAACTACTTCTTGTAACTTAAACAAGATTCATACTCGGCACTTAGCCATGGTTTGCTTAACTGTCTTTTGGGTAAAGTATGACTAGTTGAGATTGCATTGCATAGTAAACTATAAATCACAGTTTATAAACCCAGTGATTGAGCCAAAATTCCAATAAACACCATTCTAGCTTAGTGCAATGTGTGAATCAGGCGATCAGCAAACTCTCGTGTTTGGGTTGCTGCCAAAAGACACATTTTATTTATTATTTATTTATTTATTTATTCAAATTTTTATACCGCCCTATCTCCCGAAGGACTCAGGGTGGTGTACAGCCAAATAAAAACATAAGAATAATACAAATAAAAACAACAATTAAAAAACTTATTAATTAGGCCGAAATTAAAATATCACTAAAATAGTATAAAACCCCATTAAAACTAAATTTAAAACTAAAAACCCTAGGCTAGCCCTGCGCAAATAAATAGATGTGTCTTAAGCTCGCGGCGGAAGGTTCGGAGGTCGGGAAGTTGGCACAGCCCTGGGGGAAGCTCGTTCCAGAGGGTGGGAGCCCCCACAGAGAAAGCCCTTCCTCTGGGTGTCGCCAGTCAGCACTGCCTGGCGGACGGCACCCTAAGGAGTCCCTCTCTGTGAGGGGGACATTTGAGTGAGCAGCTTGTAAAGATCCCAATTCTCCTGTGCCAAATTCTTCCATTCCAAGGGGGAGTCGCCCAGCGCCAGGAAATGGTGGTTCTGCGTGTGGCAGAGGATTCGTTACTCTGCGATATTGAATCTCGGTGCCATTTGTACACCTGAAAACATCAAATGCTTTAACTCTGTGCCGGAAATGAAAAACCGCCCAGTCAAGCATGAAAAGATGGACTAAAACTCATTAGTTGAAAAAGGGTGTAGGTTGGTCACGTGACCAGAGAAGCTTTTGCGCCTTTTCTTGGAAGGGAATCTGAAGAAGGGATGCAGACTCCAAGGCTGGGACCCCTCCCTCCCTCCCTCCCTCCCTCCCTCATCAGGGTGTATGCGTGTGTTTGTGTAGCTTGTTTCCAATAAGGTCAAACATATTAAGGATTAAAGTGTTTAAAGAGTTTTTCCAAATGTTCCTCTGGTCTTCCTTCCCTTTTCTCTTCTGCTCCTAAAGCTGTGATGGCGAACCTATGACATGCGTGCTGGAAGTGGCACAGAGAGCCATCTCTCTGGGCACACCAGCCATTGCCTGTTGCTGTTTCGGGTTTCGGCATGCATATGCGCGCCGGCCAACTGCTCTTTGTGCATGCATGCGCTCCAGAAACCTGAAGACCAGGTGACTCAGTGCACCAGGGAACTGCTAGTCCAGTTTTCGGTGCTCCTGCGCGTGCTCGCCAGTGAGGTGCTCTTCCGCTTTCAGGCGCTCCCCCACATGAGTGCGCACGCTCACATTTCTGCAACCGGTGCAGAAAAGGTTCACCAACACTGTTCTAAAGTCGTGATTTTTATTTTATTTATTTTTCACATTTATATACCGCCCTATCTCCCTAGGGACTCAGGGCGGTTCACAGGCAAGTAAAAAGTACATATAAATACAGACTAAAATAACAATTAAAAAACTTATTCTACATAGCCGAATTATTAAAAAACTATATAAATAATAAAACCCATTTAAAACCAGTAAATTAAAAATCTAATCTAGTCCCGCGCAGATGAATAAGTGTGTTTTAAGCTCGCGACGAAAGGTTCGGAGGTCCGGAAGTTGACGAAGTCCTAGAGGGAGTTCGTTCCAGAGGGTGGGAGCCCCCACAGAGAAGGCCCTTCCCCTGGGTGTCGCCAGACGGCACTGCCTAGCTGACGGCACCCTGAGGAGTCCCTCTCTGTGAGAGCGCACGGGTCGGTGAGAGGTATTCGGTAGCAGCAGGCGGTCCCGTAAATTTTTTTTTTTTGTTTACATTTATATCCCGCCCTTCTCCGAAGACTCAGGGAGGCTTACAGTGTATAAGGCAATAGTCTCATTCTATTTGTATATTTTTACAAAGTCAACTTATTGCCCCCCCAACAATCTGGGTCCTCATTTTACCTACCTTATAAAGGATGGAAGGCTGAGTCAACCTTGGGCCGGGCTTGAACCTGCAGTAATTGCAGGCTTTGTGTTCTTAATAACAGGCTTTACCAGCCTGCGCTATTCACCGGCCCAAATGGCAAACCTATAGCACGCAGGGCACAAGTTTATTTATTTATTTATTTATTATTTCAATTTCTATACTGCCCTTCTCCCGAAGGAGTCAGGGCGGTTTACAGCCAACTAAAAACAACAAATATAAACATTAAAAACAAATTTAAAAGATTAATTTAACTAGGCTGAAAATTCTAAAAACTACTAAAAAACCCCCATTAAAAACTATTAGGCCAGTCCTGCACGATGAAATAAAAGAGTCTTCAACTCACGCCCGGAGGCCAGGGAGTTGGCGTATCCCTGGGGGTAGCTCGTTCCAGAGGGCAGGAGCCCCCACAGAGAAGGCCCTCCCCCTGGGGGTTGCCAGTCGACATTGTCTGGCCGACGGCACCCTGAGGAGACCCGCTCTGTGGGAGCGCACAGGTTGATTCCCATCAACCACCGGTAGCAGCAGGCGGTCCCGTAAGTAATCCGGTCCTAAGCCATGGAGCGCTTTAAAGGTGATAACCAACACCTTGAATTGCACCTGGAAGGCAACCGGAAGCCAGTGCAGCCTGCACAGGATAGGTGTTATATGGGAGCTTCAAGCCGCTCCCTCAATCACCTGCGCGGCCGCATTCTGGACCAGTTGAAGCCTCCGGGCACGCAAAGCCCTCTCTGTGGGCATACCAGCCATCACCCTAGCCCAGCTCCACCTTGCATGCACATGTGGCCTCCTTGCAGCCAGCTGGTCTTCAGGTCTCTGCCACACATGCATAGGGGGCGGGGCATATGTGGGGGCCACACACGCATATGGGAGGGGCACATGCATGGGGGGTGCAGGAGGCTTTCCAGGCCCAAATTGGGGCGTGGGGGTGGGATATATGCGCGGGGCGCTCACATTGCATTTTGGGGGTTTGGGCATGCGAGCATGCATTTACATGTGCATGTGCGCGCTTTGGGCACTCGGCACCAAAAAGGTTAACCATCACTGACCTAAAGCATCCAGAGAAATATCCCCACTCGACTAAATTGCAGCTGTTGCTGAGGGACAGATTTCCAAGCTCAGAAAGAAAAGAACCTGCAGTTATTTTGGATCCCGCCGATGTCTTCATTTTAAATTGAAAGGAGGAATATTTTTAATGTTTAAACTTAATTGGACCTGAGCTTCGGCTGTTTCATTTATTGCAATATTGTTCTAATAGCCAGATTTTATGGTGCAATTAGCAACTGCATTCTTTGGAAACTATGGCTGTTTCTCCTTGGCCTCTGCCATTGTCATGCTACTGCAGTTGTGCACTCCTTCCTCAGCTATGGAAAAAAAACCACTTTGGCAACAATATGTTCAGTACAATATATTCATCTTGTGTGAATTTGAAAAATTGAAAAGATTAGGCCCTTCCTTGATTCCCGATGCATTAAGAAGGTGTGGTGTTTGTATTGTGAGTTGTAAGGTTGTCCCAAGACCAGTCATTCTTGAGGAAAGACAAACAGGAAGTGGTAGTATCCATCAAATACAGCTAGTCCTCGACTTACAACGGTTCAAAGTTATAATGGCAGTGAAAAAGTGACCTGTGACCATTTTTCACACTTAAGAGCGTTACATCTCCCCATGGTCACATGATGAAACTTTGCATGCTTGCCAATTGACTCGTATTTATGACGGTTGCAGTGCCCAGCAGTCATGTGATCACCTTTTGCGACCTTCTTACAAACGAAGTCAATGGGGAAAAGCCAGATCCACTTAACAACCGTGTTACTAATTTAACAACCGCATTGATTTGCTTAAAGAAAAGTCGTAAAATTCACTTAACAAATGCTTCACTTAGCAACAAAAATTTGGGTCTCCATTGTGGTTGTAAGTTGAGGACTACCTGTAATATGATTTTATGATTTACATCTTCACTGCAATCATGATTCTGGACAATTGTGGGTTACAATCTGTAACTTGTATGCTGTGTAGGAGGTGACCAGGCTGAGCCGGAGAGTGGAGTCAAATGCATCATCAGCCTGGAGTCCCTAGACCCCAAAAAGAGACCTAAGACAAGCCCCCTTGAAGTCCATTAACTCTAATCTGGTGCCAATTTGCCTTGGCCACTAGTAGATCAGACTCTTGCGTCTAAGTTGCACAGAATAAACTTCCAGTGCTTTTGAACTCTATCCTGGCTCCTGGTTTCTTGCAACTGGTGCACTGGAGCAGGGGTGTCAAACTGGCAGTCTGTGGCAGGATGTGTCAAGTGCAGGCCATGCCCACCCGAGCTCCGCAAAGGGGAAAATGTTGCAATACATCATGTGATGGCAATATGATGTGGCGAATTTGACACCCGTGTGCTAGAGCAGGGGTCTCCAACCTTGGCAACTTTAAGCCTGGTGGACTTCAACTCCCAGAATTCCCCAGCCAGCTTTGCTGGCTGGGGTATTCTGGGAGTTGAAGTCCTCCAGGCTTAAAGTTGCCAAGGTTGGAGACCCCTGTACTAGAGTGTGAAAGTCCTGTGTTCTTGTGTAACTCTTCCAAGGCAGGAATGGTTAAACGGAAGGCGTTTTCTCTTGTACTTCATAGAAACCAGCTTTGCAGATCAGAATTCGTTCTTGGTTTACAATTCTTGTTTAGGGAAGAAAAGCCAAACTCCCATTTGCCTGATTAGCTACTAATGGTCACAGGAATATGAAGACAAAACAAGCAGGATGTATACCCAACTATTAATATGAGTACCCAGAATGTTATTATCAGCCAGCAAAGCTGAGGAACTCTGCGAGTTGGAAGTCCACAAGTCTTAAAAGAGCAAAGTTTACAGACCCCTGGTCTATCAGATTTTCTGCATGACTTCTGCATGACAATCTGTCTTGAGCTGGTCCTTCAGGTTTTCCACCAGTGCATTCATGACAATTGTAACTGGTCCACCCCTTCTGTTGCTGGTCAGCCTCTTCTTTTTCCTTCCACCTTTCCCAGCATTAGAGCCTTCTCCAGAGAGCCAGAAGGCAAGACAAGAAACAGTGGATGGAAACTAATCAAGGAGAGAAGCAACCTGGAATTAAAGAGAAACTTCCTAACATTGAGAACAATCAACCGGTGGAACAGTTGGCCTTCAGAAGTTGTAGGTGTTTCATCACTGGAGGTTTTTAAGAAAAGACTGGATAGCCACCTATGTGAAATGATATAGGGTCTCTTGTTTAAGCAGCGGGTTGGTCCAAGGTCCCTTCCAGCTCTATTCTGATTGATTGATTGATTGTTCTTGCATAATATGCCCAAAATATGCTCATTTGAGCCTGGTCATTTGTGCCTTGAGTAGACAACACGGTTGGTTTGCCTGATGGTCCTTTGGCTTGTTTTCTTTTCTTTTTTTTTAATTTACATTTATATCCCGCCCTTTTCCGAAGACTCAGGGCGGCTTACAGTGTATAAGGCAATAGTCTCATTCTATTTGTATATTTACAAAGTCAACTAATTGCCCCCCCAACAATCTGGGTCCTCATTTTACCTACCTTATAAAGGATGGAAGGCTGAGTCAACCTTGGGCCGGGCTTGAACCTGCAGTAATTGCAGACTGCTGTGTTCTAATAACAGGCTCCTAACAGCCTGAGCTATCCACGGCGGTCTTCTCCATACTAGAGTTCAAGAAATGTAGATTAATTAGCTGTATTTTATATTAGAAAAGCTCAGCCTAAATTAGTTTATGCTTTATTATTGTTGCATGAAGCCATAATCATGTAATTCACTAAGCCATGGTTGAGATAGGCTAGCATTTGTGGGAACACACAGCTGTGGAGTGATTTACAATATAGGAACTGTTAACTCTAGTGGTAATTTATTGTCCATCCCCTAAGCTGATAGTTTAGGCTTAATAAAAGCCAAATTAAGTATTCACAATTGTTTTCTTTCATTCAGCAAATTCTTGGTTCTGTACATGGAAAAGGATTTAGATGGCTAATGCTTGACATGTCTTCCTTTGGCACAATTAGAAAAAAAAAATTGCGGAGAGATTCTGTCATGCAAATTTTCCAGTACTGGATTCATGAATCAGCTGCTCTTGTACAGTAACATCTTTAATAGAAACAACAACAACAACATGAAACAAGGAAAGGCAGCCTGCAGCCTTTACCTGCAGAGACTGGGAAATATGCTAAGTTTTTATGTGTTATTAACTCAAGACCGCCAGTGGCGTATTGATGCTTTTAATTGTATTTATTTAGCCCGTATGGTTGGTTAACCAAAAATTATTGATTCCATTTGTTTCTGGCCACTCATAACAATATTAAAAGAATTCCAAGCAGGGGAGGGAAAATGCTTCTGGATCAGCCAGCAATGTTTTCCCTTCATGTCCCTTGTAATATATTTAAATCTTGAAGTAACCTTGCAGTTCAAAAGAATTGAACATTAACTTAGCATTTATTTATATTAACTGTGTCCTGTCTTTTGATCCACGGGCACACAGAATTTATGATGAAGACATTTTAACTTTGATGAAAAGACGCTCCATTCTCTCATTTTATTTGTTAGGTTTATTCTCCTTCGTTTATTTTACACATGTAATGCTCCTACCTTCTGTTTTTTCCCCCACCACAACCCAGCAAGTTGGCCTGGAATAAGAGAGAATGATTGGTTCTAAGGGATGCAGCTAGCCTCTGTGCCTACAGGGGAATTAGAACTCGCAACCTCCTGCTCTTTAATACAGAATAGGGGTCTCCAACCTTGGCAACTTTAAGCCTGGAGGATTTCAACTCCCAGAATGCCCAGGCCAACTTTGCTGGCTGGGGATTTCTGGGAATTGAAGTCCGCCAGGCTTAAAGTTGCCAAGGTTGGAGACCCCTGATCCGGAATGTAAACTATGGAACCAAATCGACTCTCTTAATTTTATTTATTTTTTTATCTTTGGTTTCTGAAATCAATACGAAATAATTCTGAACAGTTAATAAACACTGAAATGGAGGTGAATCCTCTGTTTCAGGGATCTCAGAATGACTCTTTATTATAGTTATTTATTTATTATTTATTATTTAAATTTGTATACTGCCCTTCTCCCGAAGGACTCAGGCTCACAGCCAGGTAAAAAATACACAATACACAATAAATACAATTAAAATACAATTAAAAAACTTATAAATTGGCCACAATTAAAAATTTAAAATAAAAACCCATTAAAACCCATAGACTTAAAAAAAACTAACCCAGTCCAGCACAGTTAGTCCTCAATTTAAAGCCACAATTAAGCCCAAAATTTCTGTTGCTAATTGAGACATCCGTTAAGTTAGTTTTGCCCCATTTAATGACCTTTCTTGCCAGTTGTTAAGTGAATCACTGCAGTTGTTAAGTTAGAACCGCGGTTGTTAAGTGAATCTGGCTTCTCCATTGACTTCGCTTGTTAGAAGGTCATAAAAGGGGATCACATGACCCCGGCCACTGCGACCTTTTATAAATGGGAACCAGTTACTAAGCGCCTGAATTTTGATCATGTGACCATGGGGATGCTTCAACTGTCAGAAGTGTGAAAAACGGTCATAAATCACATTTTTTCCATGCTGTTGTAACGGCCACTAAATGAAGTGTCATAAATCGAGGACTAGCCGTAATTGATCCACAGGAAGAAAATGATCTTGAGAAATGCTTATCCTGAATATTTGGAGAAGTAATCCTGTTGTGGAACACAGTTGGTCATTGTATGAAGTGGGCCCTCCTTTTAGGAGGAAACAAGACCGCTTTGTGTTTGGTCGTTCCGGTAGTTATATATTTTGTGTGCAGTCTTATCAAAGTCCATGCCGAGATTGGGCGCCTCTCAACACATCAGAATGGCTGTGGATGAGGAAGAATACTTTTTACCTGAATAATAACGTTGCAAGATTTTCTGACTTAAGAGTCCTGTGTTTTTTTTTTCTTTAAAAAAAATAATGGTAGTAATTTTCAAGTTACTAAACCTGCCCTTGCTGTGGAGGTAATGTAAGCTGTGCCTTTTCTTCTAGTCTTTTTACAAAGAATTTCAAGTATTTTATTTGCTCCATCAGAGATCTGTGTATTGGCACAATGGCTGCCAGAGGGAAATGACTGTCAAGGTTTTGAGAAAGACCTTGAGAGACGGGGACAAAGAAATTGGTACTTTCAGACGTGCAAGAATGACGTCAGCTTTCCCAGGTACACCAGATAGGAAACACGACCAGCTAAGCTATTCCTACTTTACTCTTATTTATTTATTTAGCGTATGGCATATCAAATGTGGACTAGCAATATATATTATCATTTCGTCTAGATTAGTAAAACACACAGGTAGTCTTTGACTTAAAACGATTCATTTAGTGACCGTTAAAAGTTACGACGACACTGAAAAAAGTGACGACAATTACAACCATTGCAGCATCCCCATGGTTGTGTGACTAAAATTCAGACACTTGGCAACCTCAACCTCATATTTATGACTGTTGCAGAGTCCCGAAATCATGTTGTGGCCGTCTAACAAGCAAAGTCCATGGGGAAGCCAGGTTCACGTAACAACCGTGTTACTAACTTAACAACTGCAGTGATTCACTTAACAGCAAGTAAGGTCATAAAATGGGGCAAAATTCACTTAAATGTCTCACTTAGCAACAGAAATTTTGGGCTCCATTGCGGTCGTAAACCAAGAACCCCCTGCACCTTGAAGGGCTAATGAATCCACAAGGCCGGCTCACCCCCATAATAATACTATGGGTTTGCTTCTGTTTGGCTTAATGTGATGTGTGAATTATTTACCATATATAAACCAGGTCCTTAGGACTTGCCTAACAAACCAGGATTAGACCTTCTGGTGCTGCTTTATGTGTGAATTCAATCCTTGCTGTGTTATCTGAAAAAGTTTACCACAAAAAGCCGTAAACAGCAGAGACCGTATTTTTTATTTCAGACGTTTTCATTGTTACCTCTAATTCATTCAATAGCCAAAGATTTTGGGGCAAGTTACAAACATACTTAAAGTATTACAGCAATGCAAAAGTACCGTACATGAATAAGTAGTGTAGGAGGAACATTACAAAAAACACAAGCATTATCCCCATTTAATTGGACCGTTAAAAGCTAATTAGAACAATGCCTGGGAGAAGAGCACATGCCTTCGGTGGTGTCTCGGAGCCGAGAAGACCTTTTTCCTTCCACGAGCTGCTTCTGGGAGTCAAGAGCATTCAATTCTTGACAACTAGATTGGCCCATTCATTCCTGTCGAGGGCATGAATAGAATAGAAGAGAAACAAATGTTTTTCTTTCTTGGCTGAATTGATAATCCTGAAAGAATTTACCTAAAGTGGAAGGTTTGGCATCAGGCAGAAGCTTCACCTCCTTTTCTCAAAATCTGGTTTATGAAATGAAAGAATTGAGACCCCCAGGGATCTCTTAACACGATTGGAACACCATGTCTACAAATTGCAGAAGCGATTTTTCAGAATTGCCTCTTTAAAATTAAAAGCTGCACCTGATGAATGGAGCAGAAGTGAGCGGGGTCACCTAGACCTTCTCTGCTCAAGGGTGGGGTTGATGCGGATGTTGGGAGAAGACCCCTGCCTTCTTCTGTCCCCCCCCCTTACAGAATAGCAATAGCAATAGTATTTAGACTTATATACCACTTCACAGTGCTTTACAGCTTTCTTTAAACGGTTTACAGATTTCAGCATCTTGCCCCCAACAATCTGGGTCCTCGTTTTACCGACCTCGCAAGGATGGAAGGCTGAGTCAACCTTGAGCCGGTCAGGATTGAACTGATGGCTGTAGGCAGAATTAGCCTGCAATACTGCATTCTAACTACTGTGCCATCACAATTCTTAGAGTAACAGAATAATAGAATTGGAAGGGACCTTCTGCTCAAGCAGAAGATCCTATACCATTTCACAGAAATGGCTGTCCAGTCTCTTCTCAAAAGTCTATAGTGACGGAGCACCCACAACTTCTGAAGGCAACCCATTCCACTGGTTAATTGTTCCCACAATTGTTCTCAGGAAATTTCTCCATAGGGTCTCTCCTTGATTAGTTTCCATCCATTGCTTCTTATCCTGCCTTCAGGTGCTTTGGAGAATAGGTTGATCTCCCTCTTTTTTGCTGCAGCCCCTCCAATCTTGGAACTTCACTATCTTGTTGTTTGTAGTCTTCCTTTTCATTTGATTAGACATACCCAGTTCCTGTTCATCATTTATTTTAGCTTCCATCCCCCTAAGCATCTTTATTGCTCTTCTCTTTACTCTTTCTGGAGTCTCAACATCTTTTTTATATTGTGGTGACTAAAATGCAATTTTCCAAGTGTGGCCTTAGCAAGGCATTATAAAATGGTACTTGTATTGGGGCTGTGCCAGTGATGAAATGTAAAATGTGTTACTACCGGTTCTGGGGTGGTAATGTGACTGTGTGGGCATGGCCAACTTTTTTTTTAACTTTTAAAAGTATTTTTTCTACAACCTCTTCGGCTGAAGAGGTTGTAAAAAAATGCTTTTAAAAGGCTCTGGCAATTCCAGCTGAGTTGCCTGATCATCAGAGGCTTTTGTTTTCTTTTAAAAGCATTTTTTTTGCCTTTAAAAGAAAAAAAAGCCTCTGACATCAGACAACTCAGCTGCAATTGCCAGAGCCTTTTAAAAACATTTTTTAAAAAAAAATGCTTTTAAAAGTAAAAAAAAAAAACCTCTGATGATCGCGCAGCTCAAGTGGGCATGGACGTGGGCAGAGATTTTTACTACCAGTTTTCCGAACCACCCACCGCCATCACTACCAGATCGGGCGATCCAGTCCGAACCAGGAGCATTTCACCCCCGGCCTGTGCTGGTATGGAGTCTTGGTCTGTGCATGATCCTGATGTCAGTGCTTGGGAAAGATGTTTGTGAGCCAGTCACAAGATATTATGGCCTTCTGGAAAGTCTCTGGGATGCCCCAATATCTGGCTGTTCTGGCATGCTAGCATTTTGGCCCAGGAAAACTGCTAGGATGTTTGAGTTCCTGGAATAGTTTCAGGTGTCAGCTGCCAACCGGCTCTTCTTCTGAGTCTGGGGTGTAATCTGTAGTTGGTTTATCTCAAGTTGAGAGAAGAGTCTCCTCTTCACTGTTTTGAAGCATTGAGTAACTAGCTGTTTCTCGGGTTTTGTTTTTTTTTTGCTACCAACCTGCCTTCCATTGAGGACCTGTATACTGCACGAATCAAAAAGAGGGCTGTGAAAATATTTACAGATCCCTCACATCCAGGACATAAATTGTTTCAACTCCTACCCTCAAAACGAGGCTATAGAGCACTGCACACCAGAACAACTAGACACAAGAACAGTTTTTTCTCTGCTAAACAAATAATTCCCTCAACACTGTCAAACTATTTACTAAATCTGCACTACTATTAATCTTCTCATCGTTCCCATCACCCATCTCTTTCCACTTATGACTGTATGACTGTAACTTTGTTGCTGGTAATTCTTACGATTTATATTGATATTGATTGTTCCTGATTGCTTATTTGTACCCTATGATTACCATTAAGTGTTGTATCATTAAGTGTTAATTTTGTACCCTATGACTATCATTAAGTGTTGTACCTTAGAATTCTTGATGAAGGTATCTTTTCTTTTATGTACACTGAGAGCATATGCACCAAGACAAATTCCTTGTGTCCAATCACACTTGGCCAATAAAAATTCTATTCTATTCTATTCTATTCTATTCTATTCTATTCTATTCTATTCTATTCTGAGGTAGGCAGGTGAGGTGCCCAAGGACCCCAAGGGGCTCTTTCAAGGGCTCTTTTAAAGGGCAACTGGACTTTCTGGTTTTTCTTCAAAGACATTTCACTTCTCATACAAGAAGCTTCTTGAACTTGAAAAAGTGCCCTTGGGATAACCATGACCTGGATGACCGAGAATCTCCACAGACACTACTAGTAATGTAAGTTCCCTGTCAGACCTGCCCCATTGACCCCTCAGGGAAGAAAGACCGTCGACTCCATTTGGTTTGGAGTGATAGGCTCTTTTATTAAAGGGTGCAGTAAAGTCAGACTAGAACTGAATCTCCCGTGTGAACAAATAAATTTGTCCCTCCTCCCTTGCCCAGTCCAACTCCGGCCAACGGGTAGATGTTTAGGTGTCAGTGTTTGGAGCGATCAGCATTCCATTCCCAAATGTCTTCGGCTTCTTGGTGTCCTTGAAGACTGGCATGAACTAGTTCAAGGCATCTCTGGTCTTCCTCAACTGTCATTCCACCCACCCTGTTTCCCAGGTGCTATCCAAATACAGATTATTTTCCATTTCTTCTCTTCCCCTTGCCCCCTCCTCCCTAGCCTTTGATGGCAGGATGCGAGTGAGGCGCCAAGCCAAAGATGGCAGACCTAACACGACCAGCTGGGATTCAAATCCTGCTCTTTCACGTCAAAAGTAACATTCTAACTACTATGCTATCCAGCCACTATCCAGCTGCTAATATATGTATATAAAGTTCCATTCTGTAACATGGGAAATACTTTGGCAGATGTTATGCCTAAAAATTATAGTTCTTAGGAGTTAACTGAAGAAATTTTGGCTGTGGACACTGAAAAATTGCAATCATTGCGGGTGGGTGATTGCATCTAGCTTGCTGGTACAGTCAGCTGGTTGAGTAGTGTGTTACTAATCTGTTTAGTATGAATATTTTCTTTAGTGGTATGCATTTTTAATTAACTGTGCAAAGCAAAATAAATGAGTATTAGAATTGTATTGTCGTGATTGTTGCATAAATCTTCTAAAGCACCAAATATCATTATGTTATATTTTACCAACTGAAATCCTCAAACTAATCTTGGATGTCCATAAACAAGTGGGGGTTATTTGCACTTCAGTACAAGAGATTGAAGCACCTGGAACACTGATACAATGTGAAGGCTCATCTTTTAAGAAAATCCAATGAATAAATGAGTCTTGTTGATGCTGGACAAAGCCACATTTTCCACAAAATGGAAAGGAAGCCTAACTTGCAGCCTGGAGTACTTGGGGACAATCTCAAGTCATCTCCTTGTCTGGAGAGGAATTACAAAGGGCTGGTCTACTTACTGGCTCTTCATTCTGCTACAGGCTTCAGTTCCATCTTCAATCTGCCATTCTGTGCTTAGAGAGTCCAAAGCAATGGGTGATAACTTTGTCTGACTGGCCAGAGACTGAGTTGTAATTTGTTTAGTCATGCCTTCTCCTTCCTGTTTAGCTCCAGTTTGTTAACTCAGTCGGCCTAGACAGACTTATTCTGATTACCCTCCATTGCTTGGACTTTCTTTCTCAATGTTTTGTTTCTAAAAAAGCTGGGAAGCGGTTTCTGGCACCGCACCCAGCCGAGTGCCGATCAGCTGAGCCGCGGCGGCGATTTTTGCTGCAGAGAGGCCTGAATGACGCATGGAGCCTTTGATCTCTTTCCCGTTCGTTCCGGAGGCTGCCTTGTAAGTTTTGGCATCGATTAGTGCGGAGAGAGCCATAGTGCCGGCTCTGCGCTCCTTTATTTGGCCGAGGATCCGTGGTGTCAGATTCCAGCTCTCTGGGCAGGCTGCGGTAGTTTTTCACGCTTAAAAGCCTTGGTGTAGGTTTTGCGCCATTTTGTACTCCCGCCCCCGCAGTCTTTATTCTAAACCGCTTTTCAAGCCGTGGTGTCGGCTTGGTGTGTCTGAAGCCCTTAACTACCCTCCATACTGGTGTTTTTGTACACCAGGGAGGTGATTTCAATAGTGATTGGCAGCAATTAGATAATTTAACGAGGGATTTTGTTGCTGTTTCACAGTTACCTCGTGTTTCTCAAAATGGCGTCTTGCAGTAGGTTTTCTTCTCGCACCTCTGCCTCTCCCTCCCTCAGGCATCGTGCCTCAGAGGTTCCAGCTCCAAAAGAGGGGAAATCTAGGTCTAAAGGGCCATCCACCAGATCCCAGCCCTCTGTACAAGCCTTCCCCTCAACTGCATCTGACAAAGATGCCAAGAGGCGACATCGTTCATTAGAAAAGCAATTTGATAAGGCCCAAAAAAGGGTGGAGGCTGGCAAGGACCCTTCTACACCTGCCTGCAGCAGGGAAGCATCTGATTCCTTAAACAAGGAAATTTTGATTCAGGAATCCCAACCAGGCCAGTTTGGTTGGTCTCCTACGGCTTCCACCTCCAGACAGGAAATTCAGGCAGCAGACAAGGATGTCCCTTTGGGGATACATTCCTTTGGCCAACCCTGAGCCAGGACCCTCTCATCACCACAGAGGGTCCCATGTCTCTGCCACTTTCTTGCCCACCACGGTGGGGCTCTGCCCAGAGGAAGGCCAAGGCACTGCACTGTCATAAGACCTGTGCCATATGATTGCCCATGTTATTACAAAAGGCACTGATGCTGCCCTTATGCAAAGGGGTTTCTTAGCTCCACTGCCAGCGATGGACCCAAATCTAAGGGCCATTCCACCAGTGGGTCATTCTGACAGTACATTCTAGACCTTCAATCTCCCTCACCTTCGCAGCAAAGTGACATGTCACTCATGGGCGAAGAAGAGGCTGCGACGTGAATTATAATCTTTCTGAGAATGAAAGGATCATCCCTGATAAGCCTGCTGCCACGGGTCTGTTCCATCATGATCTGTTTAAAACCTTATTGTATAAGGCAATATGGGGGCGCTTATTGGGCAACCTGAGGGATCTTCGGACCCTCAAGATCCCATGGCTCTTCTTTTTACCAAGCCGGTCACAGAGCAAGAGGCTGCTCCATCGCCTAAGCTCTTTCTGGTGTCATACAGCGACAGTGGGTCCATCTCTGCCCCTAGTGGCATGGATCGGAAAATGTGCACAGTGGAACAAGAACTTCAGGAGCTTCTCAAACTTCCAGTCGTGGATGTTCCGATGGCCAGCTTGGCTTCATCTAACATCCTTCCTTCTGACTCAGCCGAGGGCCTGAAAACTGAGGATTGAAGGGTGGAGCTCGCTGCTCGTAAGACCCACCAAGCAGCCACTTGGGCCATTTGTTCCGCCACAGCGGCGTCCTTTTTCTCTAGGACATCCCTAATCTGGCTTCATCAAATGTAGTCCCAGGCGTCCCCTGAAGATACCCGCTTGCATCGGGACATAAATAAGCTAATTGCTGCCACAGACTATTCAACAGATGCGACCCTCAATTCAGCAAAATTTGCTTCATGAGCCTTAGCATCCAATGTCACCTCCAGATGTCTATTACGGCTGAGGCCCTGGCAGGCTACTAGCGGCTCCAATCAAGGGCAACTCTCTTCGGGGAAGCCTTAGACCCTCTTTTGGTAGAGGGTAAGGATAAGAGGAAGGTTCTTCCCCACGTCTACAGGCGAGCAGACGGATGAACTGGTTTTCCTTACTATAGAAAGCCCTTTCGTGCATCTGACACGGGGTTTCAAAGCCTGGGCTACCAAAGGTCCTTTCTACCAACTACGGACAGGCCGCAGGACAGACCTTCCTTTTGGGATCGCTCTAGACAGCCAGAGACCAGACGTCCCTTTCGGGGAGCTGGCTACCAACCTTACCGTCGGAACAAATGACTGTCCCAACAAGTGCCCCATTGGCAGTCCCCTGGGCAGATTCACAAACTGCTGGTGACACACGACCGCCGATGCCTGGGCATTACAGACAATAACACTCAGTCTTACTCTAGAGTTCAGTTCCAAACCTCCTTGACGGTTCATCCAATGTTTCGTCTCATGGGATCCCACCAAGAGGTCTCTGATGGAAGCCGAAATCCAGTATCTGTTGGCCATTCAGGCCATAGAACCTGTACCTCTTACATACCAGGGGTTCAGCTTCTATTTGATACTTTTATGGTGCAAAAGAAATCGGGCAGAAGCAGAGCCAGCCTAGATCTGAAGAAGCTAAATGTACACATCAAGTACAAAAGCTTCAAAATGCAATCCTTGCACATTATTCTGCGTTGCATCAGACAGGGAAATTTTCTTGGCATAAATAGATCTACGAGAGGCTTATCTGCATGTGCCCATCAGACCGTCCCACAGGAGATTTCTCAGGCTCTCCTATGCGGGTCTACATTACCAATACAAAGCTCTGCCCTTCGGACTATCATCCACCCCCAGAGCATTCACAAAACAGCTGGA
This sequence comes from Ahaetulla prasina, assembly GCF_028640845.1. Lineage (NCBI taxonomy): Eukaryota > Metazoa > Chordata > Lepidosauria > Squamata > Colubridae > Ahaetulla > Ahaetulla prasina. The sequence goes on along the minus strand of NC_080549.1, from coordinate 25,411,601 downwards.
TGTGGTGGCTGCTCACTTGCAGACAAAACCCATACGTTATATTATCTGGACAACATTTTGGTCCTGTCCTCATCCCCTCAGCAGGTGAGTCTAGATGTCCAGATCATGGTTCAAACCCTCCAAGACCACGGGTTCACCGTGAATTGGGAGAAGAGTCACATGACACCCTCCACCAACCTGGTCCACCTGGGAGCAAGGATCGACACTCAGGCCAGCCTCGTCTTCCACTCCCAGGATCATCACTCCAGCATCCGCACCATCAGACAAGTCAGAACCCTCAAAAGGGTATTGATGCCGCTTTCCCAATTGTTAGGCAAAATGATTTCCTGCCTGCAGATTGTACCTTGGGCAAGGTTGCATTCCCGCCCTCTTCGATGGTTTCTATTACCAAGTCAGTCTGGCTCTCTGCCACTTCCAAGATCAACTGTCAGGGCATCACTGATGGACAATGTCACAGTCAAAGCACACGTGAACCATCAGGGCGCTGATGCGCGAAGCTGCTGCAATAGGTCTATGGGCGGAGAAACACTTGTTCTCCCTGCGGGCGAAACACATCTCTGGGGTTTCCAACATCCAAGCGGATTGGTTGAGCAGAACGACCATCGATCAGGCAGAATGGAAACTTCATCCAGATCAGTTCCTCCAGCTGTCAACCAAATTCAGCCCACCCCAAGTAGACCTTTTTGCCAGCCCAGCGAATGGACAACTTCCATGGTTCTACATCAGATTCCGATCCCCAGGAGCTGAAGGGACGGATGCCCTCCATTGTCCATGGCCCCAGGGCCTATTGTACGCATTTCCCTCAATACCTCTAATACTGAGGATCATCGGGAAGATCCTGGAGGAAGATGAAGAGGTTCTCCTCGTAGCTCCTCACTGGCCCAGACAGACCTGATTCGCAGACCTATTGACCCTATCAATATCACCTCCCTGGAGGATCCTTCCAGATAAGATCTCCCTCAGCCAGGGGCCGTGCTACACATGGAACTGCAATGGTTTCAGCTGGCCGTCTGGCACGTAAGAGGGAGAGCCTGAAAAAGGACCGATTCTCTAAGAAGGTAATCTCTACCATCCTTGCTTCCCGACATCTGTCAACAACCCGTATATACAATGCCACGTGGAATTCCTTTTGCCGCTGGTGCACTAGAAAGGTGCTAGCCCCAGCATTGGCCTCTTTACCTCAGGTATTGGATTTCCTGCAGGAAAGGTTAGAGGCAGGATTGGTGGTTAATACCCTACGTAGACAAGTAGCCGCTTTGGCAACTATTCTGTCCTGTGAGGAAGCTTCAACCCTCTCTCAATACCCGAGGGTTCGTAGCTTTCTAAAAGGGGCTTCCAATCTGCGACATCTGCCTGTTCACAGATACCCTTCTTGGGATCTGTCCCTCGTCTTACAGGCACTCATGTCCTCTCCGTTCGAGCCATTGCGTTCCACCAGCCTCAGGTTTCTGACCTTTAAGGTCGCCTTTCTCATCGTCATCACTTCTGCTCGAAGAATCTCGGAACTGGCGGCTCTTTCAGTACGGAAGGATCTGTGTATTATACATCCTGACAGAGTCATCCTCCGCCTGGACCCGACATTCGTGCCAAAAATCAACTCCTGGTTCCACCGGGCCCAGGAGGTCATTTTACTGGATGTTGTCCAAATCCCAAACATCCCAGAGAACACCGGTGGCACATCTTAGATGTCCGCAGAGCTGTGCGCATATACATCGCCAGGACAGCACCGTTCAGGAAGACAGAGGTGTTATTTGTCTCTTTTCAGGTCAGGTCTCTGGGCACAAAGGTGACTCCATCCACCATTGGTCGATGGCTCAAGGCCTCTATTATGATCCTTAGGCTTGACCTATTCCGGGCTGCATTACAGCCCATTCTACAAAAAGTGCAGCCACAACGGCGGCTTGGGCCACTCAGGCCTCTATACTAGAGATCTGCAGGGCAGCCACTTGGGCATTGCCTTCTCCCTTCATCAGAAACTACAAACTCGTCATGTTTGCCTCAGCAGAGGCAGCCTTTGGGAGACGGTCTTGCAGCAAGTTCTTCCAGTCGACAGGACCCTGGAGGTTTCTACTTCCCACCCTAGGCATACTTAGCTTGGGCATATCCCATTGCTTGGACTCACTAAGCAGCGCACAGGAGAGGGAACGCTGTACTCACCTGAATGTTCTTTCTATGTGCGCTGCATGAGAGTCCAACCCCTCCCTAACATTCCAGAGGGGGTCCAGGGTCCGAGAGAGTCTGTTTTTTTCTCATTACAGGTTATGTCTTCTCCAGACCCAGACCATCATTAACAAACTGGAGCTAAACAGGAAGGAGGAGGCATGACTAAATAAATTACAACTCAGTCTCTGGCCAATCAGACAAGGTTATCATTCATTGCTTTGGACTCTTGCGCAGCACACATAGAACGAACGTTCAGGTAAGTCCAACATTCCTTTCTTCCCTGGAAGTCAGAATGGTTAACTGGATAAAATTACAATGCATGATTTTTGTAATGCCTGATGATTTATTAGTCATTGTCCAGCAATATCAAGCCAAAAACCTGTATTGTGGTTAATGAAACTGATCACCTCCTTACCTAACCTTGTTTAGTCAGTCGGTTTGTCTGTCTGCCTGCCTGTCTCTCTCTCTCTCTCATCTATCAATCATCTATTTTATTGTTCATCTTTTAGAAAAGACAGGTACATGTGGACTAGAGAGAACTGCCAATTGGCGGAATACAGATGACACCAAGTTATGAGATTGGTTAATCATTTGAAGAAGAAAACTACAAGTTCAAAATTAACGTGATGTGTTTAAATTACTGGGTCAGACAGAATGATCTGATATGAAAAGATTGAAGCCCTACATCTGGGTAGAAAAAAAATCAGGAGAATGGTAGGATCCTTTCAAACTAACCCATTTTATTAAAAGCCATTATGTCTCCCTTCATCAGATCATTCATTATTCATAAATCAGTGGATTTAGCTCATGAAAGCTTATGCCTTTTAATAAAATGGGTTAGCTAATAAAATGTGAAAAGGTGTTAGCAAGCTCCTAATATTTGGTTACTATAGACTATCACATCTGTCCTCCTAAAACATCTGGAAAGAAACATCATATGTATGAATGTAGGATTGGGGAAATCTCACTTGGCCGCAATGTGTAAATGGGAAAGATCTACTGTAGGTCTTTGCCATTAGCAAAGCATGAGCAAGCGTGGTGATGAAGCAATTGAAAGGCCAATAATTGTTGACTGCATTAACAGAAGGATTGTGTCCAGATCATGGGAGGGAGCGAGTTTGCTGTATTATCCTCTAATTGAACCACTGTTGGTGAACGGAGAGTTCTGTGCACTGCGAGAGATGTGAAAGCTGGAACAGATTCAGAGGAGAACAAGGATGATAAAGAATGAGGCATTCCCGCCTTATGAGAAATCAGAAAAGGAACTGAGTGTATTTAGTTTGCTAAGGAAGGGAAACAGCCAGGCAGAGCGGGAGAGTTGAGAGTGATCTGGAGCTGGGGTCTCCAAACTTGGCAACTTTAAGACTTGTGAATTTCAACTTCTTAAACTTATGGACTTCAACTCCCAGCATTTCCCCATGGTGGCTGGGGAATTCTGGGAGTTAAATTCCAGAAGTCTTAAAAGTTGCCAAATTTGGATACTCCTGGTCTGGAGGAAACTAAAAGTCTCATGTTCAAGAGTAGATGGAGCTGTTCTTCGTTTAGTTTAGGATCAAGACAAGGAACAATCAATTGATCCTAAAAGAAACGAGATTTGGGCTCTGTATAAGAATCATCCTGATAGTAAAAGTTCTTAAGTGATGAGATTACCTGTCTAGAACAGCGATGACTCTCTTTGCTTTGGGTTTTTAAACATCAGCTACATGTTTTATTTATTTATTTATTTATTTTGTCACAACAATATATGTAGGTATCATACAAAAAGATTATATAGTAAATAAACACATATGAGTAAATATAAGGAGGTATAAGCATATATATAGGAAGAAGAAAAGAAAAACAATAGGACAGGAACGGTAGGCACGTTTGTGTGCTTATGCACGCCCCTTATGGTCCTCTTAGGAATGGGGTGAGGTCAATAGCAGAAAGTTTTTGGTTAAAGCTTTTGGGATTATGGGAAGAGACCACAGAGTCAGGTAAAGTATTCCAAGCACTGATGATTCTGTTACAGAAGTCATATTTTCTGCAATCTAGATTAAAGCGGTTGACATTAAGTTTAAATCTATTAGTTGCTCTAGTATTATTGCAATTAAAGCTGAAGTAGTCTTTAACAGGAAGGACATTACAATAGATGATTCTGTGAGTTAAACTTAGGTCTTGTTGAAGGCGACGGAGTTCCAAGTTTTCTAAGCCTAGGATTTCAAGTCTGGTGGGATAGGGTATTTTATTGTTTTCAGAGGAATGGAGAACTCTTCTTGTAAAATATTTCTGGACACGTTCAATTGTATTGATGTCAGAGATGTAGTGAGGGTTCCAAACAGGCGAGCTGTATTCTAGAATTGGTCTAGCAAATGTTTTATATGCTCTGGTCAGTAGTGTGGTGTTTTTGGAAAAGAAGCTGCGCAAAATTAGGTTTACAACTCTTAGAGCTTTTTTTGCTATGTAGTTGCAGTGGGCTTTGGCACTTAGATCATTTGACATGAAAATTCCAAGGTCTTTAACGGGATGGGGATCGTCTGTAAGGTGATGTCCATCTAGTATGTATTTAGATTATGGGTTCTTTTTCCTATATGTAAGACTGAGCATTTGCTGGTTGAAATTTGGAGCTGCCAATTTTAGACCAAGCGGTTAGATGATCAAGGTCGTTTTGAATGATAGAAGTATTGTCTGTGGTGTTAAATAGTTTGACATCATTAGCAAAGAGAACACAATTACTTGAGATATGGTCACAAAGATCATTAATGTATAGTATAAAGAGTGTTGGTCCAAGGACGCTGCCTTGAGGAACGCCACTCTTGACAGGAACAGGATTTGATAAAGCATTGCCAATTTTGACCACTTGTTGTCTGTTAGACAGAAAAGCAGATATCCATTTGTGGAGGGGTCCTGAGATGCCATAGGATGTTAGTTTTAGGAGAAGTTTATCGTGTACTACTGAGTCGAAAGCTTTGCAGAAGTCTATGTAGATTGCATCTATTGATTTGCCTTGATCGAGATTTGAAGTCCATATGTTTTTGCAGTGGAGAAGTTGTAAGTTACATGATAATTTTTTCCTGAAACCAAATTATTTGTTGGAGAGTAGGTTGTTAGTTTCTAAGTGTGAGGTAATGGATTGGTTGATGATAGATTCCATGACTTTGCAGGTGACACAGCAAAGGGAGATCGGTCTGTAGTTTTCGACTAAGCTGGGGTCTCCTTTTTTGAAGATAGGGATGACTGTGGCTAATGACCAAAGTTTGGGAAGAGAACTGGTAGTGAAAGCTTTTTCAAAGATAATACTTAGGGGTTCTGCTATATTAATGGAAAGTTTTTTTAAGAAGTATGCACATAGTCCATCGGGTCCAATAGAAAGCGATGGTTTTAAGTTGTGAAGAGCTTTACCAATGTTGTCTTCTGTGAAATCTATATGAGTTAAATCATCATAGTCATTGCTGGTTTGTTTGTGGAATGTCGGATATGTGTTAACAAAAACTGAGCCAAAGAAAATGTTGAAGAGGTTTGCTTTGACTGTTTCATCATTGCATTCTTTGTTGTTAGAATCTTTTAGTGGTGGTATGGATCTTGAGTCTTTAAGTTTATTATTGACAAAATTATAAAAGGCACGATTGGAATTTGTGTGCAGAAGGTTCCCTTCTTGGTTGGTGTGGTAATTTGTGCATTCAGTTTTTATTTGGTTGCATATGTTTCTGTAGCGGTTTTTGAAATTTGTAACATAGCCTTTTTTGTTTCTTTTCCAGAGGGATTTTTTTTTTGATTGAAGCTTTTTTATTGATATGGATAGTTTGTTTTTCTTGGTCATGGTAGTCATTTGTGGTACATATAGTTTAATGACTCTATTGATTTCAAGTAGGAAGACTCTATAGTGGTCTTCAGCGGTTATGCAGGTTGCAAACAGATTTTGCCAGTCCAGAAATGAAAGATCGTTGTTTATAAGGTTGTAATTGGCTTTTTTGAAGTTGTAGTTGGGAGTACTGTTGTTATGACAGTTTAAGTATGGACGTATATTGAGACGAAAATCAATCATGCAGTGGTCACTGTTTGAAAAAGGTTCTTTAATTTGTAGTCCGTAAATTGAGTTTGAATTGTTGCAGAAGATGAGGTCAAGGCAGTTGTTGAGTCTTGTATTGTTAGTTACAAGTTGTTCAAGACCTAGGTTTGTAACAGTGTTGTATAGTGTAGTATGGATTGGGTCAGTTGAACATTCATTAGTTGTCCAGTTAATGAGAGGTAGATTTAGGTCACCCAGGAAGATGAGAGGATACGGGCAAGAGGTAGCCCATGTTAGCATTGAGGTTAGCATATTTGCATGGGTAATGTCATAATCAGGGGCTCTGTAGCATAGTAAGAATCGAAGAGTAGTGTCAAGGGATAGGTCGCATACTATAGTTTCAGGAAGAGAGAGTTTATGTGCTACTTGGATATTTTTTAGATTCAGTGACTTTTTGTAAAAGATAGCCACTCCACCACCTCTTCGGTTTTCCCGATCTGATCGATAGACTTGATATTCTTTGTTTGAGATAATGGAGTCAGGAAGGGATGAGTTCAGCCATGTTTCACAAACAAAAATGATATCAAATGTGCCACTGTTTAATAAGAGGATAAATTCAGGTAATTTGTTGACTATGCTTCTTGCATTTATCAATTTGCATTTGAGATCTGAAGTGTTGGAGATGTTTAGGGCAGTTTTGCACTAAGTAAGGGGTGGAGGTCATATATCCTATGATGGTTGTAATGTTTCATTACTGGTAGTTCTCATAACCATTCATTTATTGACTATTCAAAGTTCCAGCACTAAAAAAGTAACTTGCAATCAGACCTTGCACTTACCAAAATTGCAATATCCCCATGTTCACATAACCAAAATTTGGGCACTTGGCATGTATTTAATACAGTTGTAGCATTCCAAGGACTATTCCTTACAGTCAGTGGAGGAAGCCAAATTCAATCAATCAATCAGAAGAGAGCTGGAAGGGACCTTGGAGGTCTTTTAGTCCAACCCTCTACTCAAGCAGAAGACACTATACCATTTCAGACAAATGACTGTCCAGTTTCTTCTTAAAAACCTCCAGTGGTGAAGCACCCACAATTTCTGAAGGCAAAGCTATTCTACTGGTTAATTGTTCTCACTATTAGGGAGTTTCTCCTTAATTCCAGGTTGCTTCTCTCCTTGATTAGTTTCCATCCATTGTTTCTTGTCCTGCCTTCTGGTGCTTTGGAAAACAAATAGCTCCCCTCCTCTTTGTGGCAGCCCCTTGAATACTGGAAGACTGCTATCATGTCACCCCCTAACCCTTTTTTTGTCAAGGTTGCCCATACCCAATTCCTGCAACGGTTCTTCATATGTTTTTGCTTCCAGGCTTTTGATCACCTTAGTTGTTCTTCTTTGCACTTTTTCCAAAATCTCAACATCCTTTTTGTAATGTGGTGACCAAAACTGGATGCAGGAATTCTCTTAACTGTGGCAAAAAATTGGATGTGACTCACTTAAAAACCACCTTGCTTAGTATAGTATAGTAACATAAATTCTGATCCCAGTTGTGTTTGTAAGTTAAGGACTCCCTAAACAGTGTTTAATTTAACACAATTCACCTCCCCATGTTTTTCATCTCTCTGGATTGGAAGTTACTGCTGGTATGAACTGAAATTTACCGACTGTCCTTGACAGAGGAATTACCATCTTTTTAAAAAATAAAAAATAAAACAAGGGCTCTCCTAGTAAAGTGCCAGAACATTTTGAAATAAATAAACAATTTTCCCTTTTAACTCACAGCCACACGAATTAAAACTGACCCCTCACTGATTAAAATTAGCCCTTTCTTAATAATCAACTAAATCTCACTTGATTAATCTACCAATAAAATTTTGCAGCAGCCCAGTGACTCACCAAGGTTTATGCATAGGAGAGCATGAATAATAAGTGAAGCCTTAGCTGTCAGCGCCCCACGCTTCAGCGGGTCTCTGGCTCGCAACTCACAGTGCTAGGTGGGGGTCAGAATTTTTAAAGTTGCAGTACGCTGAATCCATTGGTACCTCAATATTAGTTCATCAGAGACTGGCTGATTTTAAAACCAACCAACCATTATATCTGCAGTTGCTCATTTGAAATGCTGCATTCCTTTATGTCTCTAATGAATGTATGTCTAGTCTAATGAAAAGAAGGACTAGGGGAGACACGATAGCAGTATTCCAATATTTGAAGGGGTCCTACAAAGAGGAGGGGGTCAACCTATTCTACAAAGCACCAAAAGGCAAGACCAGAAACAATGGTTGGAAACTAACCAAGGAGAGAAGCAACCTGGAACTAAGGAGAAATTCCCTAACGGTGAGAGCAATCAACCAGCGGAACAACTGGGCTTCAGAAGTTGTCCAGCACTGGAGGCTTTTAAAAAGAGACTGGACAACCATTTATCTGAAATGGTAGAGGGTCTCCTGCTCAAGCAGGGGGTTGGACTAGAAGACCTCCAAGGTTCCTTCCAACTGTATTATTCTACATTCTTTGTTCTAATCCCTGATTTTATTGCACATCTGCAAACCAGGAGATATAGTCAAATTTATTATGCATTTGAATAGTGAGCTTTTTAAAATCCATAGGTCAGGATTATGACTCTCCTAAATGTTGTCTCTCATTTAACATTAGAGACATAGTTGCGAGTTGAAAAGTGTGCAATAAATATTTACTTATTTAGTGTGGAATAAATAATAATAAATAAATATAAATAAATAAATGTTTATTTATTCCACACTAGGGGAGACATGATAGCAGTGTTCCAATATCTCAGGGGTTGCCACAAAGAAGAGGGAGTCGGGCTGTTCTCCAAAGCACCGGAGGGTAGAACAAGAAGCAATGGGTGGAAACTAATCAAGGAGAGATGCAACTTAGAACTAAGGAGAAATTTCCTGACAGTTAGAACAATCAATAAGTGGAACAACTTGCCTGCAGAAGTTGTGAATGCTCCAACACTGGAAAAAATTAAGAAAATGTTGGATAACCATTTGTCTGAAATTGTGTAGGGTTTCCTGCCTGGGCAGGGGGTTGGACTAGAAGACCTCCAAGGTCCCTTCCAACTCTATTGTTGTTGTTGTTGTTATTAGTGTTTCAGCGATCATACTTTAACACACTTTTAATAAAGTCTAAATTAAGATTGAGTTCTAATTCAAATAGGTTGGAAAATCTGTGAGGCCATATTTCTGGCCTGCATTGGATGTTTCCCTCTTTCTCTGTTATTGTTGTGTCTGTGCCCCCCGAGCGGGGCCTGCTGCCAGAAAGTGACTTGGACAGTGAGGGGGAAAGGCCATCAAGACTTACCTCAGGAGCACCGGCTTCCCTGGCTCAGCTCCAGGAGCCAGAGGCAGGCCAGGTGGAGGAGATATCGAGGCCTCCGTCCCCTGACTCTTTCCCCCCCCAGGCCACGCCTTCAGACCCAGCTGAGGCAGGAGAGGAGGGAACAACAGAAGCAAGGGTGGGGCAGGCCTAAGAAGTGCTGAGTCATGGAGCCACACCCCACAGGATATAAAAGGCAGCCAGAGTTGCTGTGTCTCTTTGTAACAGGCAAATGCACTGATTAAGAGCTGAAGTTTGTTTCTAGGTGACTCACCAGCGTCGTGGAAGATAACGAAGGATCTTGGCAGACACTGGCTATTCTGCTGCCAGAACTGATAGTGACGGCTAATTAAGCCATCATTCGGATGGAAGCGAGGGAGGACAGAACAGTTATATGTACATATTGAGGTTTTTTAAAAACATTTTAATTCATTTATTATATGGTTTGAATTGGTGATTTGAGTTCATTTTAAACAAGTGTGCTGGGTATACCTTAAACAGTGGTTTGCTTTGACAGTTTTACACAAATTGTGGGGCTTTTGGTGGCTGGAGTAAACCATCAGCATTGGCACTGGTGCTTCTGAGCTCGCCTGTAGTGTGAGATGCTCTCGATTGTCAGATTTTGCTCTTTTCATTGCATTAATTATGGGTTTGTTAGGTTCTGTCTTGTATTTCCATTGTGCTTTTTGGCTATGTGAACAGATCTTTACTCCCAGCCTTTTCTTTTATCTGAAAATATTCTGAGCTCAATTTAAGGTTGACACTGCTGTGCTTTGTCTTTGAGTTTTTTGATGTCTTCCTTTCAGTATTTTGTATTTTGTATTTTTGTCAGTGACATCTGGGTATCTTTCAATGGTTGGTCCTTCCCTTCCCTTCCCTCCCTCCCACAACTGTTGCATGAGACATCCCTGTAAAGGCTCTCATGGTCACAGGTTCCACTCGTTTTTGAGAAGATGTTCAGAGTTAGAAAACCCGCAGATTGCACACAAGTCTCAAATTGGGGATCATAACCAGACTGATAATTACCCTCAGATAATAAAAAAACCCAAACCATCCCCTCACTCCTCAGTCGATCACATGCTCCAATCGCCAACCGTCCCATCTCGAGACAGCACTCCGACCACTCCTTCTCCAGATGCAGAATCGGCCTGACCTTGACTGACAGGAAGAATCCTATTATGTCTAAAGACAACCCCTCTACTAAATCCTCTCCTCCTACTTTCCCACACATGAGAAGGTGGCAGCACGGAAGTTTCCAGTCTAATATGGCTTCCAAAGCTGACAATTACAATACATTTGAATCTGGAGGCCCAAAGAGACAAAGCCACTTGTTTCATTAGGATTGAGCCTGAGTCTGTTCGTCTCCATCCAGGCCTACATAGTCTCCCTGCACTGGGTTAGGACTTCAGTCACCTTGCTCAGTTGACTAGGATTGTTGTGTAACTGGATATCATAAATTTATTCGTGACCCCAAACAGGCGGATGATTCCACCCAGCGGTTTCATGTAAATAGAAAGGGAGAAACATTGAGCCCTATGCACCCCACAGATGAGCAGCTGTGGCCGCGAAATCTCTCCACTTATCAGCACTGATTGAAACAGACCTCAGAAAAAAGAGATAAAACAGTCCCTCTGAATCCCAAACTGTGAAGTTGGCCAAACAGGATACCACAATCACAGGTATTGGGCATCTCATCTGGGCCTGACCACTTGGAACCCAGCTCTGAGCAGATCCAAGTGTCCCTATCTACCAAATAACATGAATATCCCTATTCATGCAGCTTATCCATTCCCAGCAGTGACTGGGTTCCCCTAAATAGGGCCACTGGACGACTATCAAAAGATGCAACAAGGGTGAAGAACACTTGTGCTCGGTAAGATTCCAAGGACGTTCCTGGTTTCTCATCTTGCACAGCCTTCCCCAGAATTCCTCAGAGATGAACCCACGGAAGGTGAGGCGAGGTCTTATTGGGATCCCCAGCTGGATGCATTCCCACTGCCGTACACTAAATTTGTATGATACTGAGGTTGTATTCTTCTGTCCTGATCATTCTTTTTGTTAATCTTCTCCTGTTTGTTTTGCTCTTCAGAGTTGTTAAATGGCAACCTTACTGATCTTTAAGCTTCTTACCAATGAAACCCACAACTTTCATCTTCCACCATTTTTTTATTCTTGAGATGGTTGAGCGGTTCCTTCATCATGTTTGATGATGTTTTGCTTGGACCAATTCTTCTCTCTGAGCTTTGCTTTCTGTGGTGCTGGACCTTTCCTGATTTACTTCTCCTTCTCCCTTCCACCAATCTTTATCCTGATTGAGTCTTTGGGACTCTCGCTACTTCAAATTGATGGGGCTGGACTTCCAAGCTATACATATCCGAAGCACTTTGTGATTGGGGTAATTTGATTGCAATTCATATTCCTATGAGTTTGGCTCAATCATGCAATCAAGATGGGTCCCCCCCCCCCATTTTGTTTTTTCATTTTTGCTAGGCATTTTTGGGCTTTCTTCTGATTTTTTTCTCCTGATCGCATGATTTCCAAAAGGCCCTTGAAATATTTTTTCCAGCTCTTTTATGAGGTTGGAAAGCTGCTTTGGTGTAGTGGTTAGAGGCCCTGGGACAGAATCTAGGAGACTGTGAACTCTAGTCCTGCCTAAGGCCCAAGGTCAACTGGGTGACTTTTGGTCAGTCCCCCGCCCGCCCCCAGTCAAGGAAGAAGAAGGCAAGAGCAGACCCATCTCTGAATAGGCTGCCCCAAAACCACAGGGACTAATCCAGACACTTGCCAGAAGTCAAGTTTGTTTTGACTTGATATAAATATGAAGTTGGGAGAACTTTTTTCTTTAACATTGTAAGGCACCCAGCATCACCTTGTTGTGAGATAGATGCAAACAAAACAAACAAATACCCTTTTTTAAAATTGTACAGCTAGTCCTCGACTTACAACAGTTCATTTAGTGACCTTTCAAAATTACAATGGCACTTTAAAAAAAGACCAATTAGCTTTTTTCATACAACCATTGCACGTAACCCCATGGTCATGTGATCAAAATTCAGACTCTTGGTAGCCGTCTCATATTTGTGATGGTTGCAGTGTCCAAGAGTTATGTGATCTCCTTTTGGGACCATCTGAAAAGCAAAGGGAATGTGGAAGCCGGATTCACTTAACAGCCTTGTTTGTAACTGAAGAACTGCAGTGATTCACTTAACAACTGTGGCAAGAAAGGTTGTAAACAGGGCAAAATTCACTTGTCAAATGTCTCACTTAACAGCAGAAATGTTGGGCTCGATAGTGGTTGTAAGTTGAGGACTTACCTGTTTGTAGTACCTGATTCAGGTAGTCCTCAACTTACGAAGGACTCCATGGGGATATTTATGATCCAGTTCCATTAACCACCCCACCCCACAGTTTGTTTGTTTGTTTGTTTATCGTATGGCATATCATACATGGACTAGCAATATATATTCACATTCATGTGGCTGCATTCAAGCACTTGGCAATTGCTGTATTTTCAGCATCCTGCAGTCAAATGTTTTAGGACATTTCTGCTAAAATCTGGCACTGGCGTCCACCAGCCCATTGCAATCCATGGGCTTGCTTAATGACCATGGTGTTTGTTTAACAATTACTGCAAAAAAAGGTTATAAAAAATGAGTCCAATCACGGGACAGCCTGTTTTATGACTGTCACGATTTATGACTATGTTGGGCAGGCTCCATTACAGCCGTAACAAAGCAAATTAGATTAATAAATAAAATATAAATAAATAAAACCCGAGGGCTACTTGCACCTGTATAAATGTTGCCAGTGTCATGGTTACCACAAGAACCCTTACTAGTTTGATTGATTGGTGTGGAAGGTGTAATCTCTGTGTTGTAAATGCGGGTTGGTATCTACCAAAGGCATCTTGAGAAACCTGACTTAATTTTCTCATAGGGGATGTCAAGGTTCCAGAAAAACCTCTTCTGCATAAAAAAAACTCAGAAGCCATTGTCTTTCAGAGTTCTTTACTAGCATGAGGAAACTGGCACACGATGAGTGAAATTCCAAAACTGAACTTCCGGATTCTTTTCCCAGTTATACAAACCCCAAGAGTCCCACCCCCCTAACCCCTGTGCTGGTCATATGGTCCCACGTTCTCCCAGTTCATTCGAATATCTTCTCGCCACTCTTCCTGCAGATGTGAACACCATCCGACCTTGACCGCTTGAAGAATGTTACCATACCCCTCAACCCCCCTTCTTCCCCTCAGGGGAAAAATGTGGCAGCGTCTGGAACCCTAAAGTCTAGTATGGTTTCCAGGCCTGACAGGCGTCCCCCCTTGGAAAAGAAGCTATATCCTAGGAAAGAAAACAAAGAGTTAATAAAGAAGAGTGTCAGTGGTCCACACTTCCCTTCTACCCCCCTCTCCAAGAGGTTTTTTAGGTTTGTCAGGGAAAGTGTCGTGAAATTGTTTAATCAAATTGTCCGCATTTACTTTCCAACTTTTGACCCAAGTAGATTCAGATAATGGATATCCCTTCCAGTGGACTAAATATTGTAATTGACCTCTGTATAGTCTAGAGTCAAGGATTTTCTTGATTTCATAGTGGGTTTCACCTTGGATTATCAAGGGTGGTGGGGGAGCGGCAGGTTGAGGTCTCAGACCAGACTGTCTAGCAGGTTTTAATAAGCTGGTATGGAATACCGGGTGTATTTTCCCCAACATTCGAGGGAGCTTGAGTTGGACGGTAATGGGATTAATAATTTTTACAATGGGGAAAGGACCCAAAAATTTTGGACCGAATTTTCTGCTGGGTATTCTCAACCTCAGATACTTAGTAGATAAAAAGACTTTATCTCCAATGCGAAAAGGGGGTTGAAGGGAACGGTGTTTGTTAGCTTGGGCTTTGTAATTCCCAAAGAGAATCCAAGAGGGGATGAAGTTGAAATAAGGGCCTAATTATGTCCCATATGGGTGCTGGCTGGCTCTATTTTTGCTACATGTTGTCCACCAATGGCTGGAGTGGAGCTCTTGCCTCTATTTTGAGATGGGAGTTTTAAGATAGACGCCATGTTCCTGTGGGTAAAGGAGCAAATAAAGTGCGAAATTCAGAAAGATTTCCTCTGGACGATTGGAAACATCCTCCTAAATCAGGGGTGTCCAAAGTTTTTTGAGTGAGGGCCAAATACAGAAAAATAAGCAAAGGCCCGGGCCACCGGGGGGGGGGGGGAGGCTCTAAAAAATTTTGTACCAGTTCTGTGGGCGTGGCTTATTTTGGGGTGTGGCTTGGTGGTCATGTGACTGGTGGGCGTGGCTAACTCCTCATGTGACTGAGTGGATGTGGCTATGGGCATAGAAACCTAAATACATAGAGACCTAAATACTGACAGCGGCTACCAGTAATCCTCGGCTTGCAACCACTCATTTAGCGACCAATACAACAGCACTGAAAAAAGTGACTTACCACCAGTCTTTGCATTTATGACCTTTGCAGCATCCCCAGTTACATCAAAAGTCAAGCTTTTGGCAACCAGCATGTATTTACTGGGGATTTTCCGCCGTCCGTCGCGAACTCTCTTCCCACTGAGGGAGACACAGCAGCCAATGGAGGGACTCCGGGGAGGCCCAGGCGAGGCCCGCACCGCTTCCTCGCAGCCACTCAGGTGTGCCACGCGGCTCCCACCCAGGCCAGAAAGGGACGGGGCTAACTAGGGGGCGAGAGTGGGCGGGCACCGGCCCCTCCTCCGAACGCCGAGTGGCGGCGCGGCGCGGAGCGGCAGGCGCGGCGGCCAATGGGAGCGGGCGAGCTCGGCCGCGTCACGGGCCGGCACACGGGCCCGCGGCTGAGGTAAAGCGGAGCGTGTGGCGGGGCGCCGCGGCGGCTGCTTCGGCGGCGCATGGAGGCGATGCCTTGCCGCGACCGGCGCGTGGTGGGCCCGGCGGGGGCAGAGGCCGGGATGCCGGCGAGCGGCGAGGGCGGGCCTCGGCAGCTGCGCTTCGCCGACCCCGGCCCGGGCAGCGGTGACAGCCTGAGCCCGGACAGCAGCAGCAGCAGCGCCGACGGCAGCCGATGCTGCTGCGCTGGCGGGAACGGCTGCTGTGCGGGCGACGGGGGCGTCAAGGAGGCCACGGCCACGTCGGTGACGGCGACGCATCACGACTGGCCGGGATCGGTGGCGGCCCAGCTCAAACTCCTGCCCATGAACGACCAGATCCGGGAGCTGCAGACCATCATCCGCGACAAGTAAGCGCCCCCTGAGCGCGTGCAGAGCGCCGCGCCCGGAGAGGATCCCGCGCGGGGCTGGGAAGCAGAGCGCCTCGCCCGCCTGGCTTCCGGGGCTGCAGCCCCGCGTGGGGACGATGGGCGTCGCCGCCCGCCCGCCTCTTCCTCTGTCTGGTGGGCCGGGCTGGAGCCATGGGCGTCCTGGGCGCCCCCTACAGCCCAGTGGCGGAATGGCCGGCCCGCAGCCCCGGGTGGGCGGGGATCGCCTCAGCGGAGCCACTCCGCATCTGCAACCGGGCGAGCGGCGGCTTCCTTGGGGGCCAGGACGGGGGCCGCACCCCACTGTCCACCGAGAATTTGCTGCGGGCCAATAAAAACTGACCTGCGGGCCGCAGTTGGCCCGCGGGCCGTAGTTTGGACACCCCTGTCCTAAATACTCAAGACCTTTGACCTGTTCTATGGCAGTTTCTCAACCTTGGCTGCTTGAAGATGTGCAGACTTTAACTCCTAGAATGGCCAACTCCTAGGGGCCACTGGCTGGGGAATTCTGGGAGTTGAAGTTCACACTCCTTCAAGCAGCCAAGGTTGAGAAATACTATCTATAGGGCGGCTCTCTGGGTATCATTTTCAAATTTTGGAGATGTTAGAGAAAGTTACCTACTTCATCACTTAGGTCTAGTAGTGAAGGTACCAGGCTAGAAACTGATATCAGGAATTAGCCATGAAAGCCAGCTGGGTGACTTTGGGCCAATCATGAGGAGACCGTGAGTTCTAGTCCCACTTTACGCATGAAAGGCAAATGGGTGACTTTGGGCCAGTCAGTCTCTCTCAGCCCAACCCACCTCACAAGGTGGTTGTTGTGGGGAAAATGAAAGGAATAAAGGTGGTGGTTGGATATGTTTGCAGCTTTGAGTTATTTATACAACTAATAAAGACTGGCTATAAGCAAATAAGCTGCTTTTCCTGTGTGCCAAGGCCCCCTTCATCCCTCCTAAAACTTGAACCTAAGAAAATAGAGGCATCTTAGTAAAGGGGTGGCGTATTCATTTATTTGCGAGTCCCAGCACATATAGATCAAGGTCCCATAAGTGTTTCATAAGTGATTTCATGTAGGTATTTGAAAGGAAGGCTAATTTTCCATGAATGCAGAAGGACATCTTGTGAAAATGCACCATGGAATACGCTGAACGGTAGTGCTTTATTGTTCTGGTATTTTGAATGTGTGCTTATCTCATGTCTCTTGTCAGCGTTCATTCCGGAAAATTCTGGTCTGTATGTGAGAAAAAATTACGTGGAATATATAAAGCACAACATCTACCAAATCTTCAGCCGTGACTTGGAGACAGATGAGATGGCTACTTTCATGACATGAAGCATGTTGGACCTAGTTATTCACCTGTCTGGTAAAACTGCAAAAATTTGACTGGCCCCGTTTTTAGATAATAGGGAGTAAGGAAGATTTGGGAGCACAAGGAGAACCATGATGTTTATTTCAGAGACTGAGGACCTCATTGGATGGAGGAATGCAAGAGGGTGGGGATATGACATCCACGTAGTTTCTCTTGGGTTTTGTTGTGGCTCCAGCCCCTCCCCCCGGGCCTGGCCCCCTGCCTGAAAGTGACTCAGAGAGTGAGGGGGAAGGGCCGTGGGCTCCCTTCTGCAGGGCCGGCCTCTCTGGCTCAGCTCCAGGAGCCAGAGGCAGGCCAGGTGGAGGAGGTGACGAGGCCTCTGTCTCCTGTATCTCCCCCCGCCCAGGAAACGCTTCCAGACCCAGCTATGGACAATCAGCCCTGGTTAGATCCCAGGTTTCATAGACAAGCGAGGCGGGAACAACAGAAGCAGGGTTGGGGCAGGCCTAGAAAGTGCTGAGTCATGGAGCCACACCCCACAGGGTATAAAAGCAGGAGGGGCTGCTATACTACTTCGTGACGAACAAATCAACTGACTGGAGAACACTTGAGCTGAACTATCTGACTGAGCATTTGGCCTGAATTGCTGTTTGCTCCTGACTTCCTGGTTGCTCCGGTAACGAGCTCTGCGACGGCGGCATCAAGGAGATAAGAAAACCTTGGCAGATGAATGCTGGTTTGCTGCCAGAGCTGATAGTTGCCGTGGACTAAGTTGCTGCTAATTGAGTCAGTTCGCGTGCCTCCCAGACTGAGATGGGGGACAGAACAGGTTTGTTTTCATATGCAAGTAGTCCTTGAGTTACTACTAGTTGCTTAGTGTTGGGGAATTGCCAAATAGGCTGGAAGGAGGGATCAAGGGATGGCCTAACTTGGAGTTGTTGCACATTGATTTGGCCTGCGGGCCTTGAGTTTGACATCCCTGCTCTAACAGGATGCAAATGACCAGCTGTCTGCCAGGAACATAAATCCTTCCATTCCCCACCTGTCACAGCTGAAGAAGCTTCTTAGATGAGAAGCGAAATGTCTTCAAAAGAAAAAACAAGAAAGTCCAGTTACCTCCTGAAAAAGCATCTTTGGGACAACCATGACCTGGATGACTGAGAATTTCTACACACCTGCAGTGGTTAGAATGCAGGATTGCTGGCTTACTCTGCTCAGAGCTTGGACTTTAATCTTGACCGGCTCCAGGTTGGCTCAGCCTTTCATCTTCCCGAGGTTGGTAAAATGAGGACCCAGATTGTTGGGGCCAATATACAAAATATTGTAAACCACCCAGAGACTGCTGTGAAGCACTATATAAGTGGTATTGTTTTTGCTATTAACAACCTGGATTTGAACTTCCAACACTCAGAGGACCCCTGTGGTCATGTGACTACACTTCAAGCGCTTAGCAACCGGGCAGCATTTATGGCCATTTGCAGCATCACATGTCTACATTTGGCCATGATGTTGTTGAAAATTGGTGGTTACTTCCAGTTTTCTGCAAAACTGGTCCTGTAGTAAACCATGGCTTCCCTTAATGATCGCCACATTCACTTAACAAACGCCACAAAATTGTAAAATCTGGTTGGTCAAGTAACACAATGTCTTCTAGCCAACACAATATTGTTTCAAACCCACCAAGATTGCAGGCAATATTATGTTGGCTTGCAGGATAGTGTTCAGATTAATAATTCCAATTTGCTACGGTAGGGTAGTATGAGGATGCTTGGGATGAAACTGAGCTCCAGCTGGACATGGGACTTATGGCACCGATGTGCTGAAACTGGTCTTTGTGCTGTTCTTAAAATTAGCATCTTGCATCATGTTTCCCAACCTGGACAAAAGTTAAGATGTGTGGACATCAACCCCCAGAATTCTTAGCAGTGGTTACATGCCTGAGGAATTCCGGGAGTTGAAGTCCACACATCTTAAAGTTGCCCAGGGCTGGAAAATGCTGTTTTACAATGTGGCACAGATATGACTAAAATTGGTAATCTAATCTGTACTTTCTTTATTTTACAAAAAAGTGAAAATCACGTGAAGGCCTTAATTCACCCAAAACATGATGGGTCATAAATCAAGTCTCTGTGGATCCATTTGGTTGATTGCCTTATCTTCTGTCTCTGGTTTCTTTTACTTATTTGTTACTCTTTTTCTGTGCCTGCATAATGTTGCTTATCCCGAAAGCGATTAGAGCGATGGGTTTCTAATGGCATGAGAGAATACTGGAGGGCTCTTTGCGTTTTTAGCAGAAGTGATCTGTTTTAAGCTAAACACCATAGTTTTCTTGTGCTTCCTATCTTTACAGTTGCAGGAAATCAAGCACTTGAGTTGTTAAAATGGGCAGTGGGAGCTCCAGTGATCATGGAAATGGAATTTGGAGGATCATTGTCTTGATATATCAAGTTGTTCCCATTAAATTTGGCAAATAAATATATAATACAGGTAATCCTTGATTTACAACTACAATTGGGACTGGAACTTCTGTTGCTAAATGATGCAACTATTAAATGAGCCATCATGTGACCACCCCCAATTTTACAACCTTTTTGCCACGGTCATTAAGTGAATCCAGATTCCCCCATTCACTTTGCTTGTCAGATACCAGCTGGAAAGGTAGCGATTGGTGGGTAACAAAAAAATCTTGTCCCACACGACCAAAAAAGTACATTAAATAAATGGTTAGCAATACCCCAGTAGTTATATGCACTGTTTTTCTCTTTTACACACAAACCATGAAAGAAGGAAAAAAATCTGAGTGATTGCTATGAAAAGAAGCTTCCAGACAGCAAAGCCTTGATTTCTCCTGCAGTTCAGTTCCATGTTACAACCATGCATTTTTCTGAATAACTAACCATGGTTTTATGAAGACTGGAAGGAACCAGATGCTGAACAGCCAAGGTGTTGGGTGGTGGGGCAAGAAAGTAATGACCGTTTTGAGGCAGGATCTGAGAAGCAGGAGGAAGCGAGAGTTTTCACAGTGTGAAAACAGGCTATCCGCCAGAACTGTAGGGCCACAGCAGTTCGCAAGGAAAAACTAGGTTTGCTCTGCCTTCAAATAAATCAACTCGGCTTCCACTATCAGTCAATGCTATGAGACCAAACAGATCTGGAACTGATTCTGAATTGGAGCAGAGTCCTCAATTAGAAAAGCTCTTGTCAATCAATCGATCAATCAATTTATTACAATCTTAAGGTCAGATACAATAAAATATCTAGTTGTAGAATTGTTACATACTTCTGTATATATAAAACAGAAAAACAATAATAGAATTTAAAAATAATTAAGGACAAGTATGATAAAACAGAATAAAGTAGTATTATAAGATGTTTCAGATTTAATGAATGGTGTGGCTTATTGTACAGATGGTAGCACAAGACTAGGTGATTTGGAAAAATATTTTTCAGTCCTTATCCAAAAGAAGTAAGAAGGTAGAAATCACACTCTCTACCTGGGAATTTTGTCCCAAAGGTGCTTTTTCAAACGGCAACTGGACTTCCTTTGTTTTTCTTTGAAGACGTTTACCTTCTTACCCAAGAAGCTTCTTCAGTTCTGACTGAATGATGGATCCAGCCCTTCCATTCTCCACTATTCAGTCAGAACTGAAGAAGCTTCTTGGGTGAGAAGGTAAACGTCTTCAAAGAAAAACAAAGGAAGTCCAGTTGCCTTTTCAAAAAGCACCTTTGGGGCAACCAAGATCTGGATGACTGAGAATCTCCATAGACATTTCTGCAAAGTTGGATGAATCATAAATGGTCTGTTTAAAGTCCATGCACAGGAACAGCGTGATAGTGTGTGCCTCAGAGCAGGGGTCTCCAACCTTAGCAATTTTAAGCCTGGCGGACTTCAACTCCCAGAATTCCCCAGCCAATTGCCAAGGTTGGAGACCCCTGGTTTAGTTTTTACTGAGCCATTACCACCCGATCAGAACCAAAGATACCCGTAAAGCACCCTATATCTAAAAGAGCTATAATCATATTTTAAAAAGCATTAACACGGTAGAATTACAATAAAAGTTTTTTTTTTTAAATTTTCTAGAGAAGACAAAAAAGACAGAATCTTAAAAATTAGAGGGCAGAGTAAAGAAAGAATACAAATCGGGGGAAAAAATGGGGATATACATTTACAACTAAGCAAACATGCAGGTACTTGAAAGTTTAGCCCACCCATATTCTGAATTTCTATCCAGAATGACATTTGAATAGAGAAAGGCAATCCATTAGGACAATTTTTATTAATAAATGGCAACCAAACCTTGATAAAATTATCCTTCATTGTAGGTTTTTCAAAGTTCTTTGCTGTGTTGATTTTTTCAGGCGGAGCAATTTCCTGCACTTTTAAATACCGCTAATGGAATGAAAGATGCATTTTCATTTTTCAGTGTTCAATGATAATAAACCTGGCAGTTAACAACAGGGATTGCATCGGTTTCTTACGCTGCATTAATTTGTATGCCTTATGAAAGAGGAACAGTAAACCAACAGATTGTTGGATAAGCTAAAATAATATTAAATTCTATCACATTTTAAATGCAGCGGGCGGGGGGAGGAGGAACTGACAACAGCTGAATTCTGCTGCCTTAAATGTTTAGCTCTGGTGATGGGACATGGAATAGGATCAGGAGCATGGGTGATCTGGATGGGGATAAAAAGGCTTTGATCTTGCAACTTTGGCCATCATTCTGGCTTTTTGACCCACCCTCCTTACAGATTCCCCAGTAGCAGCCTTTTAAGTTTTTACCTATTTTTATTATTTTGGGTGTATCAATATCCTGAAAGCTGGCTTTTTAAAGTAAACCACAGTGGAATCCCACACCATAGAAAATCTGCATTTGCACTTTTCCATACCTGAAGGAAAACAGACCAAGAAAAAGTCAACCTTCACTCTTTATCTTCCCAATACACAAAACTCTCAGCTTAATTTTCAGGAAGACAGATATCAAGTGAATGATAGGGAAAAATATCCTTAGATTCAGCAGGAGATTTAGGGATTAAAGGAGTAGTAGACTCTTCCTTGCCAGATGAGCCAAATCTACATCCAACTTTTAAATTTGAATTTCTGCATTGAGTAACAGATTAGATGCAGTTGTCCCTATAATGTTGGACTTCTGTGTGTTTCATGATATGTGAACCCAGCATCTTTCTTGTTATGTGATGGTCATTTTTAGCTGTAATCTCATGGGTGATCCCACAATTACATAACTATTTGGAGGGTTTATTATTCCTTATACCTATCCTGTCTTTAAAACCATAGCGTACAGCCATTGTGGTGTAGTGAGAGCGGTTCTAAGACCCTTCAAATCATAGATGTTTTGGACCAGTTCCTCCCTCTCAGTTTAAGATCCAGCACTGAGTAGTGGAAAAGGTGCTGGGTTAGAAGTGGGGAGATCCTCTGACAGGCCTAGCCCATAAAATAATCCACACAAAGTCCACCCCGGGCCAGCCCAGCGAAGCTGTCGAAGTGGTGTCCCGGTGTTTGGAAGCCGTACGGGTCTGGATGGGGAGGAACAGGCTCAAACTTAATCCCTCCAAGACGGAGTGGCTGTGGATGCCGGCACCCCGGTACAGTCAGCTGCAGATGCGGCTGTCCATCGGGGGCGAGTCGTTGGCCCCGATGGAGAGGGTACGCAACTTGGGCGTGCTCCTGGATGGGCGGTTGTCCTTTGAA